>NW_028136487.1:1200000-1710972 GCF_964662115.1 Mustela nivalis
TGGCAATACTGGGGCCACAATGCAGCACTCTGCCTGCCCTCCCAGAGAAAAAAACGTTGCCTTATGGAACTACCTAGAGACCCGATTGAGGATCAATTGAACGCCACTCGACTTCACCCCAAATATACAGTCTATCCTGTCTAATGCCTTGTCTGACACAGCATGAGCCCACACCTCCAAACCTACGCTCAACAGCTGGCCGCACACTGAGCTCATAAGACCCAACAGGTCCTTAGGTCTTCATCTATTCCCAACCTCGGTTTTCGGGTTTCAGAACCTAGACCTAAACTCCAATCACTGTCCAGGGGTTAACGTGATGCAGAAGTCACAACTCTTCCTTCGCCATGGCCAGAAACCTTGTGGTTGGCATATTCTCCAACGTTCAGTGTCGGAGAATCCAGCGTGGCTTATGAGGCCCTTCCCATGCTTGAGGGCCTTGTTGGCACAAATAGGCATTGTGACCCTCAGCATGAGCCCTGTCCTCAAAGAAGGCCTCTCAGTGTCTGAATCAAGAGCCCACATATTGGACTTGCCATGCCCCTAGGCCCCCAAACTAAAACAGAGGTGGGGTTGTCCAGTTGTCCCTCCCTAGGACTCTGCTCTGGAATCCCTCCTTTATTGGGACACATGAGGTACAAAAAAGAAAAACAAAGAAAAGAAAAAACAGAAAGGACTATTCCCATCCCACAGAACATACCCAAACTCTTGAGATTGGGTCAAATCCTCAGAGAAGGAAAGCCGTCCACAACCCATGAGGCCACGCCAGCATTCCACCCACATTGTTGACACAAATCCAGAGACAAAATCTGAGCAAGCCCCTCAAACTCACACTTTTTCATATCCTGAAGTGTTATCACGGTCTGTAGATTGGGCGTGCCATAACTATGTCCCAAATCCTAAGCGGAGTATGTGTTTTCAGATTTTTGCTCCACAGGCCTGGCCCACACACCCTCAAGGTTGGGCCCCTAAAGCCAAACTCAGAACTTTGCCTGCCCTCTCCAGGGGATTTCTGCCCATTCCATTGACCACAACCCTATAGATTAGGAGAAACTCCAAAGTCCCGAGGCCATTCCAATATTATAGGTCGTCCAGGACAAACAGGGGCGATCTGACACAATCTGAGCAACTACCTCACCTCAGATACTTAGACACGTATCCCCAGCAAAGAGATTGAACCGGACAGGCACCTAGGCTCTAATCATATCCATTGCTTTTGTTTCCAGTCATCTCTCCTCAGAGGCCTGGTTTCCAATACCAGCATATGGGAGATTCCTTAGGCACTCATCAAAACAATTCTCTTCTCTACATAGGAAACATACTCTTTAGAGCTCCATCAAAACCTCCGGTTATGAACATCCCACAAGGACCCGGATCAAGACCCCATTCCAAGGTCTCCATGGACACAAATGCACATTATGACCCATCCTCAACTCACCCATTTCAACACACCCGATTCGGTTGCTCCACTAGATCAGGCAGATCGAACTTGCCTTGGCTCTATGAGACACCTGGAATGGGAGGCAGGCTGCCCAGGAATCCATCCTTAGAACCCTGCTCTGGATAACTTCCTTATGGGATGTCCTGGAGCCATGCACCGGTCTCACCTGTCCCACAGAAGGAATCATTGCGGTTTGGAGCATCTCACAATTCAAATCGTGGGAAAACCTCCATGTCCTCGTGACACCCTCCCATTCATGAAGGGGCCGTCATGGACAGAAACTCCGACCTAAGCCTTCAGAACCTAGACCTTATCTCCAATCACTGCCCAGGGGTGAACGTGATGCAAAAATTAGAATTCCTCCTTTCCCATGGCCAGAAACCTTGTGGTTGGCATGTTGTCCAACGTTCAATGTGGGAAAACCTGCATTGTCCGAAAGGCCACGCCAGTGCTTGAGGGCCGCCTAGGGCACAGACATGCATTGTGACCTGCAGCGTGAGTCCCGTATTAAAGTAACGCCTCTCAGTGGCTGAACCAAGATCCTGCATATGGGGCTTGTCATATCCATAGGCCCCCAGGCTTAACCAGAGGGCGAGTATTCCAGTTGTCAGTACCCACTGCTATGCTCTAGAATCCCTCTACTGGGGGGACACATGAGGCAGAAAACAGGACACTTCCCTTCCCACAGAATGACCCCAAACTCTTGGGGGCTGGACAAACTACCAGAGAGGGAGACTTCTACGACCCATGAGGCAACTCCTACATTAAACGGCCATTGTGGACAAAAAATCCAGAGACAAAAGTCTGAACGACTGCCTCCCTCTCACCCTTCTTTCATATCCAGAGGAGCTCCCCTCATGGACTGTAGATCAGGCCTGCCGTAACCTCGGCCCCAAACCAGAGCTGAGTTAGGGTTTCTGGATGTCTGTCTGCACAGCCATGGCCCACACAGCCTCCAGGCTGGGGTCTCTGGAGCCACACCACAGAACTGTGCCTGCTCTCTCCTAAGAAACTGCCCATTCCATTGGCCACAACTCTACAAAATAGTAGAAACCTCAAGGTCCCCAAGGACATCCCACTACCGCAAGCCGTACTGGACAAATAGGGGCATTATGACACAAGCTGAGCAACTACTACCTCCATGCAGACACACAGACAGATATCCGCAGAGACAGAAGATTGAACCAGACAGGCCCCTAGGCCCTATTATGAACTCTTGCTTTGGTGTCCAGGTATCACTCCTCAGAGGCCTGGGTTCGAAGACCAGCATACGGGGCTTTCCTGAGGCACCAGACAGAAGACCTCTCATCTCCACATGGGAAGCTTCCTTGTTGGAGTTGTGTCAAGCCCTTCGGGTTGGAGAATCCTGCAGAGTCCCTTAGCTACTGCCACATTCCAAGGTCTCCATGGCCACCAACCCACATTATGACTCATCCTCAGGAGAGTCCATTTAAACTCAGCCTTCTGGGTAGCTCACCCAAGAGCCCGCAGATTGAGCATGCCTTGTCTCGACCAGGCAATGGGAAGGTGAGTTGGCGTTTCTCGGCATCCATGCTTAGGGCCCTGCTCTCGAGTCTTTCTGTATGGGGCATCCTGGAACCATCCAATAGTACTCGACTGTCCTGAAGAAGGAAACTTTGAAGTTTGGAGCAGCTCACAACTCCCAGCGTAGGGAAACCTCCCTGGCCTCATGACGCCCCCACCCCCTTCAGGAAGGGGCCGTCATGGACACAAACTCCAGCTTGAGGCAACATCTGATACTCGCCCTGACCTCACCTGCAGGAGATCTCGATTCAGCCTCTGCAGAGTGGGCCTGCCATGCTCTTGGCCCCAAAACTCGTGCTAGCTTGTGTTTTCAGACTTCCTTCCTCACAATCCTGGCCACATCCCTCCAGTTTGGCAATTCTGGAGACACAATGCAGCACTCTGCCTGCCCTCCAGAAGAAAAATGTTGCCCTATAGAGCTAACCAGAAACGCCAAATGAGTAACAACCTGCACTCGACCATACCCCAATTATACAGTCTAGCCTGTGCACTAAAGCCCTGTCTGACACAGCCTGAGGGCAGACCTCCAGTCCAACACCCAAAAAGCTAGCCGTACACAGAGCATATCACACCCACAATGGCTTTAGGCCATCATCTCTACCCAACATCAGTTTTTACCTTCAGAACCTAGACCTTATCGCCACTCACTGCTCAGGAGTGAACGTGATGCAAGTATCAGAACTTCTCCTTCGCCTTGGCAATAAACCTAGTGGTTGGCATGTTGTCCAATGTTCATTGTAGGAGAAAGCAGCATGGACTATGAGGCCCCACCTATCCCTGAGGGCCACAATTTGCACAAACACACATTGTGACCCTCAGCGTGAGCCCTATCCTCATGTAAAGCCTCTTAGTGACTGGAACAACAGCCCACATATGGGGCTTGCCAAGCCCCTAGTCCCCCAATCTCAACCAGAGTTCGAGATGTCTAGTCACCCCTACTCAGGGCTCTACTCGGGAATCCCTCGTTGATGGGACACCTGAGGTAAAAAAAAAAAAAATACAGAAAGGACTCTTCCAATCCACAGAATGATCCCAACCCCTTGGGATCAGGCCAAATCACCAGAGAAAGAATTGTCCATGGCCCTTGAGGACACCCCGACATTCCACGGCCACCGTTGACACAAAATCCAGAGACAAAAGCCTGAGCAAGCGCCACATACTTGCCCTTTGTTCATAGCCCGGAAAATTCTCACGGTCTGTAGATCGAGCCTTCATACATACATCCCGAAACCTAAGCTGAGTTTGTGTTTTCAGACTTCTGTCCCCACAGTCCTGGCCCAGACACCATCCAAGCTGGGGCCCCTGGAGCCACACCTCAGGACTGTGGCTTCCCTCTCCAGGGGAATACTGCCATTTCCATTGGCCACAACCCTATAGATTAGGAGAATCCGCCAAACTCCCCCAGGCCATCCGAATAGTGTTGGCTGCCCAGGACACACAGGGATGATCTTTCACAAGTTAGGAAACTACCTCCACTCAGACCCAGAGACAGATATCCTCATAGAATAAGACTGAACTGGACAGGCACTTAGGCCCTAATCAGATCCATTTATTTGATTCCAGTCATCTCTCCTCAGAGGCCTGGTTTCCAATACCAGCATATGGGAGATTCCTTAGGCACTCATCAAAACAATTCTCTTCTCCACATAGGAAACATACTCTTTAGAGCTCCATCAAAACCTCCGGTTATGAACATCCCTCAAGGCCCAGGTTCAAGCACCCCATTACAAGGTCTACATGGTCACAAATGCACCTTATGACCCATCCTCAACTCACCCATTTCAACACACCCGCCTCGGTTGCTCCCCTAGATCCAGCAGATCGAACTTGCCTTGGCTCTATGAGACACCGGATATGGGAGGCAGGCTGCCCAGGCATCCATCCTTAGAACCCTGCTCTGGATAACTTCCTTATGGGATGTCCTGGAGCCATCCAACAGGTCTCGACTGAACCACAGAAGGAATCATTGCGGTTTGGAGCATCTCACAATTCCTATCGCGGGAAAACCTCCATGTCCTCGTGACACCCTCCCCTTCATGAAGGGGCCGTCATGGACAGAAACTCCGACCTAAACCAACGTCTGATCCTAGCTCTGTCTTCAGGTATACAGGATCTCAAATCATCTCTGCAGAGGGTGCCTGCCGTCCCCTCACCCCGAAATCTAAGTCTGGCTTGTGTTCTCAGAATTTTTTCCTCACACTCCTGGCCCACAAGCCTTCCAGTTTGGGAATTCTGGAGCCACTATGTGGCACTGTGTCTTCCCTCCAAAGAAAAACGTTGCCCTCTGGGGCTACCCAGTAACTACAAATGAGTACCATCCTGCACGAAACTCGACTGCACCCCAATGATACAGTCTAGCCTGGGCACTAATTCCCTGTCTGCCACAGCCTGAGCCTGCACCTCCCAACCCACACTCAACAGCTGGCCGAACACTGAGCACATCAGCCACACCATGGCCTTAGGTCTTCATCTCTTCCCAACCTCAGTTTTCAGGCTTCAGAACCTAGATCTTAAATCCAATCACAGTCCAGGAGTGAAAGTGTTGCAGAAATTAGAACTCCATCTTCCCCATGGCCAGAAAACTTGTGGTTGCCATATTGTGCAACGTTCAGTGTAGGAGAAACCAGCATGGTACATTAGGCCACGCCCTGACTTGAGGGTCTCCTTTGGCACAAAAACACATTGTGAAACTCAGTGTGAGACCTATCCTCAAGGAAGGCCTCTCAGTGTCTGGACCAAGAGCCCACATATGGGGCTTGCCATGTTCTTAGGTCCCAATGTTAACCAGAGGTCTGGTTGTCCAGTTGCCCCCACCAACGACTCTGCTCTGGAATCCCTCTTTTGGTGGTCCACCTGAGGTAAAAAAAATAATAATAATAATTAAAAAAAAATAAACAAAAAAAAACAGAAAGGCCTCCTTCCTTCCCACAGAATGACCCCAAACTCTTGGGATCAGGTCAAATCCCAGAAAGGGAGCCTCATCGATGGCCCATGAGGACACCCCGACATTCCATGGCAATCGGTGACACATTTCCAGAAAAAAAAAAAAAAAAGCATGAGCAAGCACCTCACATTCGCCCTTTGTTCATATCCCGAAGGGTTCTCCTCACGGTCTATAGTTCGGGCCGGCCATACCTACATCCCCCAACCTAAGTGGAGTTTGTGTTTTCAGACTTTTGTCCAAATAGCCCTGGACCACACACGCTCCACACTTGGGTCCCTGGAGCCACACCTCAGGACTGTGCTTACCTTTCAAGGGAATTCTTCCCATTCCATTGGCCACAACCTTACAAATGAGGAAAAACCTCCACAGTCACCGAGGCCATCCCAATAGTGTAGGCCGCCCAGGACAAACAGGGGTGATCTCAAACCAGCTGAGCAACTACCTCCACTCAGACAACAGATGTCCCCAGAGAAGAATATCGAACCGTACAGGCCCCTAGGCCCTAATCAGATCCATTGCTTTGGTTTCCACGCATCTCTCCTCAGAGGCCTCGTTTCCAATACCAGCATATGGTGGTTTCCTGAGGCACCATTAAGAACAAAACTCGTCTCCCCATGGAAAACTTGCTCATTGGAGCTTTGTCATAACCTCTGGTTAGGAGAATCCTACAGGGCCCTGGTGCCACTTCCCCATACCAAGGTCTCCATGGACTCAAACCAACATTAAGACCATCCTCAGGAAAGTCCACTTCAACTCAGCCCCCTCTGTTGCTACCCCAAGCCAGCAGATCAAACGTTTCTTGTTGCTAGGAGACAATTGGAATGTGAGGCTGGCTGCCCAGGCATCCATACTTAGAACGCTGTTCTGGAAAAATACCTTATAAGACGTCCTGGAGCCATCCAACAAATCTTAATTGTCTCAGAGAAGGAATCCTTGCGGTTTGGAGCATCTCACAACTCCAATAGTGGGAAAACCCCCATGGCCTCATAATGCCCCCCCTTCCTGAAGGGGCCAACATGGACAGAAACTCAAACCTGAGCCAAAGTCTGAACCTCGACCTGACTTCAGACGCATGAGATCTCAATTAAGCTCTGCAGAGTGTGCCTGCCATGTCCTTGCCCCGAAACCTAAGCCTAGCTTGTGTTCTCAGACTTCCGTCCTCACTCTCCGGGCCCACAAGCCCTCCAGTTTGGGAATTCCGAAGCCACAATGCAGCACTCTGCCTGCCCTCCAGAAGAAAAACTTTGCCCTATGCTGCTAATAAGAAACCCCAAATGATTTTCTAATGCATGCCACTCGATTGTAAAGCAATTATACAGCCCACCCTGTATTCTAATGCCCTCTCTGGCACAGCCTGAGACAAGACATCCCAAACGACACCCAGACAGCTGGCCCCAACCTGGACACATAAAACCCACTATGGCTGTAGGTCGTCATCTCTTCCCAACCTCGGTTTTCAGGCTTCAGAACCTAGACCTTATCTCCAATCACTGCCCAGGGTGAACGTGATGCAGAAATTAGAATTCCTCCTTCCCCATGCCCAGAAAACCTTGTGGTTGGCATGTTGTCCAACGTTCAATGTGGGAAAACCTGCATTGTCCGAAAGGCCACGCCAGGGCTTGAGGGCCGCCTAGGGCACAGACATGCATTGTGACCGGCAGCGTGAATCCCATATTAAAGTAACGCCTCTCAGTGGCTGGACCAAGATCCTGCATATGGGGCTTGTCATATCCATAGGCCCCCAGGCTTAACCAGAGGGCCAGTATTCCAGTTGTCAGTACCCACTGCTATGCTCTAGAATCCCTCTACTGGGGGGACACATGAGGCAGAAAACAGGACACTTCCCTTCCCACAGAATGACCCCAAACTCTTGGGGGCTGGACAAACTACCAGAGAGGGAGACTTCTACGACCCATGAGGCAACTCCTACATTAAACGGCCATTGTGGACAAAACATCCAGAGACAAAAGCCTGATCGACTGCCTCCCTCTCACCCTTCTTTCATATCCAGAGGAGCTCCCCTCATGGACTGTAGATCAGGCCTGCCGTAACCTCGGCCCCAAACCTGAGCTGAGGTAGGGTTTTTGGATGTCTGTCTGCACAGCCATGGCCCACACAGCCTCCAGGCTGGGGTCTCTGGAGCCACACCACAGAACTGTGCCTGCTCTCTCCTAAGAAACTGCCCATTCCATTGGCCACAACTCTACAAAATAGTAGAAACCTCAAGGTCCCCAAGGACATCCCACTACCGCAAGCCGCACTGGACAAATAGGGGCATTATGACACAAGCTGAGCAACTACTACCTCCATGCAGACACACAGACAGATATCCGCAGAGACAGAAGATTGAACCAGAAAGGCCCCTAGGCCCTATTATGAACTCTTGCTTTGGTGTCCAGGTATCACTCCTCAGAGGCCTGGGTTCGAAGACCAGCATACGGGGCTTTCCTGAGGCACCAGACAGAAGACCTCTCATCTCCACATGGGAAGCTTCCTTGTTGGAGTTCTGTCAAGCCCTTCGGGTTGGAGAATCCTGCAGAGTCCCTTAGCTACTGCCACATTCCAAGGTCTCCATGGCCACCAACCCACATTATGACTCATCCTCAGGAGAGTCCATTTAAACTCAGCCTTCTGGGTAGCTCACCCAAGAACCCGCAGATTGAGCATGCCTTGTCTCGACCAGGCAATGGGAAGGTGAGTTGGCGTGTCTCGGCATCCATGCTTAGGCCCCTGCTCTCGATTCTTTCTGTATGGGGCATCCTGGAACCATCCAATAGTACTCGACTGTCCTGAAGAAGGAAACTTTGAAGTTTGGAGCAGCTCACAACTCCCAGCGTAGGGAAACCTCCCTGGCCTCATGACGCCCCCACCCCCTTCAGGAAGGGGCCATCATGGAACGAAACTCCAGCTTGAGGCAACATCTGATACTCGCCCTGACCTCACCTGCAGGAGATCTCGATTCAGCCTCTGCAGAGTGGGCCTGCCATGCTCTTGGCCCCAAAACTCGTGCTAGCTTGTGTTTTCAGAATTCCTTCCTCACAATCCTGGCCACACCCCTCGAGTTTGGCAATTCTGGAGACACAATGAAGGACTCTGCCTGCCCTCCAGAAGAAAAATGTTGACCTATAGGGCTAACTGGAAACGCCAAATGAGTAACAACCTGCATGCCACTCGACCATACCCCTATTATACAGTCTAGCCTGTGCACTAAAGCCCTGTCTGACACAGCCTGAGGGCAGTACTCCAGTCCAACACCCAGAAAGCTGGTCGTACACAGAGCATATCACACCCACAATGGCTTTAGGCATCATCTCTACCCAACCTCAGTTGTCACCTTCAGAACCTAGACCTTATCTCCACTCACGGCTCAGGAGTAAACGTGATGCAAGAATCAGAACTTCTCCTTCGCCTTGGCTAGTAACCTAGTGGTTGGCATGTTGTCCAATGTTCATTGTAGGAGAAAGCAGCATGGACAATGAGGCCCCACCTATCCCTGAGGGCCACAATTTGCACAAACACACATTGTGACCCTCAGCGTGAGCCCTATCCTCATGTAAAGCCTCTTAGTGACTGGAACAACAGCCCACATATGGGGCTTGACAAGCCCCTAGTCCCCCAATCTCAACCAGAGTTCGAGATGTCTTGTCACCCCTACTCAGGGCTCTACTCTGGAATCCCTCTTTGGTGGGACACCTGAGGTAAAAAAAAAATATATATATATATATATATATATATATATATATATATATATATATATATATACACAGAAAGGTTTCTTCCAATCCACAGAATGATTCCAACCACTTGGGATCAGGCCATATCACCAGAGAAAGAATTGTCCATGGCCCTTGAGGACATCCCGACATTCCACGGCCACCGTTGACACAAAATCCAGAGACAAAAGCCTGAGCAAGCGCCACATACTCGCCCTTTGTTCATAGCCCGGAAAATTCTCACGGTCTGTAGATCGAGCCTTCATACATACATCGCCAAACCTAAGCTGAGTTTGTGTTTTCAGACTTCTGTTCCCACATGCCTGGCCCACACACCATCCAAGCTGGGACCCCTGGAGCCACACCTCAGGACTGTGGCTTCCCTCTCCAGGGGAATTCTGCCATTTCCATTGGCCACAACCCTATAGATTAGGAGAATCCTCCAAACTCCCCGAGGCCATCCGAATAGTGTTTGCTGCCCAGGACACACTGGGATGATCTTTCACAAGTTAGGAAACTACCTCCACTCAGACCCAGAGACAGATATCCCCATAGAATAAGATTGAACTGGACAGGCACTTAGGCCCTAATCATTCCATTGCTTTTGATTCCAGTCATCTCTCCTCAGAGGCCTGGTTTCCAATACCAGCATATGGGAGATTCCTTAGGCAATCATCAAAACAATTCTCTTCTCTACATAGGAAACATACTCTTTAGAGCTCCATCAAAACCTCCTGTTATGAACATCCCTCAAGGCCCAGGTTCAAGCACCCCATTCCAAGGTTTACATGGACACAAATGCTCATTATGACCCATCCTCAACTCACCCATTTCAACACACCCGCCTCGGTTGCTCCCGTAGATCCAGCAGATCGAACTTGCCTTGGCTCTATGAGACACTTGGAATGGGAAGCAGGCTGCCCAGGCATCCATCCTTTGAACCCTGCTCTGGATAACTTCCTTATGGGATGTCCTGGAGCCATCCAACAGGTCTCGACTGTCCCACAGAAGGAATCATTGCGGTTTGGAGCATCTCACAATTCCCATCGTGGAAGAACCTCCATGTCCTCGTGACACCCTCCCCTTCATGAAGGGGCCGTCATGGACAGAAACTCTGACCGAAGCCAACGTCGGATCCTAGCTCAGTCTTCAGGTATAGAGGATCTCGAATCATCTCTGCAGAGGGTGCCTGCCATCCCCTCACCCCGAAATCTAAGTCTGGCTTGTGTTCTCAGAATTTTTTCCTCACAATCCTGGCCCACAAGCCTTCCAGTTTGGGAATTCTGGAGCCACTATGTGGCACTGTGTCTTCCCTCCAGAAGAAAAACGTTGCCCCCTGGGGCTACCCAGTAACCACAAATGAGTACCATCCTGCACGAAACTCGACTGCACCCCAATGATACAGTCTAGCCTGGGCACTAATTCCCTGTCTGCCACAGCCTGAGCCTGCACCTCCCAACCCACACTCAACAGCTGGCCGAACACTGAGCACATCAGACACACCATGGTCTTAGGTCTTCATCTCTTCCCAACCTCAGTTTTCAGGCTTCAGAACCTAGATCTTAAATCCAATCACAGTCCAGGAGTGAAAGTGTTGCAGAAATTAGAACTCCATCTTCCCCATGGCCAGAAAACTTGTGGTTGCCATATTGTGCAACGTTCAGTGTAGGAGAAACCAGCATGGTACATTAGGCCACGCCCTGACTTGAGGGTCTCCTTGGGTACAAAAACACATTGTGAAACTCAGTGTGAGAAGTATCCAAGGAAAGTCTCTCAGTGTCTGGACCAAGAGCACACATATGGAACTTGCCATGTTCTTAGGTCCCAATGTTAACCAGAGGTCTGGTTGTCCAGTTGCCCCAACCCACGACTCTGCTCTGGAATCCCTCTTTTGGTGGTCCACCTGAGGTAAAAAACAAAAACAAAAACAAAAACAAAAACAAAAAAAAATAAACAAAAAAAACAGAAAGGCTTCCTCCCTTCCCAAAGAATGACCCCAAACTCTTGGGATCAGGTCAAATCCCCAGAAAGGGAGCCTCATCGATGGCCCATGAGGACACCCCGACATTCCATGGCAATCGGTGACACATTTCCAGAAAAAAAAAAAAAAGCATGAGCAAGCACCTCACATTCGCCCTTTGTTCATATCCCGAAGAGTTCTCCTCACGGTCTACAGATCGGGCCAGCCATACCTACATCCCCCAACCTAAGTGGAGTTTTTGTTTTCAGACTTTTGTCCAAATAGCCCTGGACCACACACGCTCCACACTTGGGTCCCTGGAGCCACACCTCAGGACTGTGCTTCCCTTTCAAGGGAATTCTTCCCATTCCATTGGCCACAACCTTGCAAATGATGAAAAACCTCCAAAGTCACCGAGGCCATCCCAATAGTGTAGGCCGCCCAGGACAAACAGGGGTGATCTCAAACCAGCTGAGCAACTACCTCCACTCAGACAACAGATGTCCCCAGAAAAGAATATTGAACCGGACAGGCCCCTAGGCCCTAATCAGATCCATTGCTTTGGTTTCCACGCATCTCTCCTCAGAGGCCTCGTTTCCAATACCAGCATATGGTGGTTTCCTGAGGCACCATTAAGAACAAATCTCGTCTCCCCATGGAAAACTTGCTCATTGGAGCTTTGTCATAACCTCTGGTTAGGAGAATCCTTCAGGGCCCTGGTGCCACTGCCCCATACCAAGGTCTCCATGGACTCAAACCAACATAAAGACCATCCTCAGGAAAGTACATTTCAACTCAGTCCCCTCAGTCGCTACCCCAAGCCAGCAGATCAAACTTTTCTTGTTGCTAGGAGACAATTGGAATGTGAGGCTGGCTGCCCAGGCATCCATAATTAGAACGCTGTTCTGGAAAAATACCTTATAAGACATCCTGGAGCCATCCAACAAATCTTAATTGTCCCACAGAAGGAATCCTTGCGGTTTGGAGCATCTCACAACTCCAATAGTGGGGAAACCCCCATGGCCTCATAATGCCCCCCCTTCCTGAAGGGGCCAACATGGACAGAAACTCAAACCTGAGCCAAAGTCTGAACCTCGACCTGACTTCAGACGCATGAGATCTCACTTCAGCTCTGCAGAGTGTGCCTGCCGTGTCCTTGCCCCGAAACCTAAGCCTAGCTTGTGTTCTCAGACTTCCGTCCTCACTCTCCGGGCCCACAAGCCCTCCAGTTTGGGAATTCCGAAGCCACAATGCAGCACTCTGCCCGCAGTCCAAAAGAAAAAATTTGACCTATGCTGCTAATCAGAAACCCCAAATGATTTTCTAATGCATGCCACTCGATTGTAAAGCAATTATACAGCCTACCCTGTATGCTAATGCCCTGTCTGGCACAGCCTGAGACAAGACATCCCAAACGACACCCAGACAGCTGGCCCCAACCTGGACACATAAAACCCACTATGGCTGTAGGTCGTCATCTCTTCCCAACCTCGGTTTTCAGGCTTCAGAACCTAGACCTTATCTCCAATCACTGCCCAGGGTGAACGTGATGCAGAAATTAGAATTCCTCCTTCCCCATGGCCAGAAACCTTGTGGTTGGCATGTTGTCCAACGTTCAATGTGGGAAAACCTGCATTGTCCGAAAGGCCACGCCAGTGCTTGAGGGCCGCCTAGGGCACAGACATGCATTGTGACCTGCAGCGTGAGTCCCATATTAAAGTAACGCCTCTCAGTGGCTGGACCAAGATCCTGCATATGGGGCTTGTCATATCCATAGGCCCCCAGGCTTAACCTGAGGGCCAGTATTCCAGTTGTCAGTACCCACTGCTATGCTCTAGAATCCCTCTACTGGGGGGACACATGAGGCAGAAAACAGGACACTTCCCTTCCCACAGAATGACCCCAAACTCTTGGGGGCTGGACAAACTACCAGAGAGGGAGACTTCTACGACCCATGAGGCAACTCCTACATTAAACGGCCATTGTGGACAAAACATCCAGAGACAAAAGCCTGAGCGACTGCCTCCCTCTCACCCTTCTTTCATATCCAGAGGAGCTCCCCTCATGGACTGGAGATCAGGCCTGCCGTAACCTCGGCCCCAAACCTGAGCTGAGTTAGGGTATTTGGATGTCTGTCTGCACAGCCATGGCCCACACAGCCTCCAGGTTGGGGTCTCTGGAGCCACACCACAGAACTGTGCCTGCTCTCTCCTAAGAAACTGCCCATTCCATTGGCCACAACTCTACAAAATAGTAGAAACCTCAAGGTCCCCAAGGACATCCCACTACCGCAAGCCGCACTGGACAAATAGGGGCATTATGACACAAGCTGAGCAACTACTACCTCCATGCAGACACACAGACAGATATCCGCAGAGACAGAAGATTGAACCAGACAGGCCCCTAGGCCCTATTATGATCTCTTGCTTTGGTGTCCAAGTATCACTCCTCAGAGGCCTGGGTTCGAAGACCAGCATACGGGGCTTTCCTGAGGCACCAGACAAAAGACCTCTCATCTCCACATGGGAAGCTTCCTTGTTGGAGTTCTGTCAAGCCCTTCGGGTTGGAGAATCCTGCAGAGTCCCTTAGCTACTGCCACATTCCAAGGTCTCCATGGCCACCAACCCACATTATGACTCATCCTCAGGAGAGTCCATTTAAACTCAGCCTTCTGGGTAGCTCACCCAAGAACCCGCAGATTGAGCGTGCCTTGTCTCCACCAGGCAATGGGAAGGTGAGTTGGCGTGTCTCGGCATCCATGCTTAGGCCCCTGCTCTCGAGTCTTTCTGTATGGGGCATCCTGGAACCATCCAATAGTACTCGACTGTCCTGAAGAAGGAAACTTTGAAGTTTGGAGCAGCTCACAACTCCCAGCGTAGGGAAACCTCCCTGGCCTCATGACGCCCCCACCCCCTTCAGGAAGGGGCCGTCATGGACACAAACTCCAGCTTGAGGCAACATCTGATACTCGCCCTGACCTCACCTGCAGGAGATCTCGATTCAGTCTCTGCAGAGTGGGCCTGCCATGCTCTTGGCCCCAAAACTCGTGCTAGCTTGTGTTTTCAGACTTCCTTCCTCACAATCCTAGCCACACCCCTCCAGTTTGGCAATTCTGGAGACACAATGCAGCACTCTGCCTGCCCTCCAGAAGAAAAATGTTGCCCTATAGAGCAACCAGAAACGCCAAATGAGTAATAACCTGCATGCCACTCGACCATACCCCAATTATACAGTCTAGCCTGTGAACTAAAGCCCTGTCTGACACAGCCTGAGGGCAGACCTCCAGTCCAACACCCAGAAAGCTAGCCGTACACAGAGCATATCACACCCACAATGGCTTTAGGCCATCATCTCTACCCAACCTCAGTTTTTACCTTCCGAACCTAGACCTTATCGCCACTCACTGCTCAGGAGTGAACGTGATGCAAGAATCAGAACTTCTCCTTTGCCTTGGCAAGAACCCTAGTGGTTGGCATGTTGTCCATTGTTCATTGTAGGAGAAAGCAGCATGGACAATGAGGCCCCACCTATCCCTGAGGGCCACAATTTGCACAAACACACATTGTGACCCTCAGCGTGAGCCCTATCCTCATGTAAAGCCTCTTAGTGACTGGAACAACAGCCCACATATGGGGCTTGACAAGCCCCTAGTCCCCCAATCTCAACCAGAGTTCGATATGTCTAGTCACCCCAACTCAGGGCTCTACTCGGGAATCCCTCGTTGATGGGACACCTGAGGTAAAAAAAAAAAAAAATACAGAAAGGATTCTTCCAATCCACAGAATGATCCCAACCCCGTTGGATCAGGCCAAATCACCAGAGAAAGAATTGTCCATGGCCCTTGAGGACACCCCGACATTCCACGGCCACCGTTGACACAAAATCCAGAGACAAAAGCCTGAGCAAGCGCCACATACTCGCCCTTTGTTCATAGCCCGAAAAATTCTCACGGTCTGTAGATCGAGCCTTCATACATACATCCCCAAACCTAAGCTGAGTTTGTGTTTTCAGACTTCTGTCCCCACAGTCCTTGCCCACACACCATCCAAGCTGGGGCCCCTGGAGCCACACCTCAGGACTGTGGCTTCCCTCTCCAGGGGAATTCTGCATTTCCATTGGCCACAACCCAATAGATTAGGAGAATCCGCCAAACTCCCCCAGGCCATCCGAATAGTGTTGGCTGCCCAGGACACACAGGGATGATCTTTCACAAGTTAGGAAACTACCTCCACTCAGACCCAGAGACAGATATCCCTATAGAATAAGATTGAACTGGACAGGCACTTAGGCCCTAATCAGATCCATTGCTTTTGATTCCAGTCACCTCTCCTCAGAGGCCTGGTTTCCAATACCAGCATATGGGAGATTCCTTAGCCACTCATCAAAACAATTGTCTTCTCTACATAGGAAACATACTCTTTAGAGCTCCATCAAAACCTCCGGTTATGAACATCCCTCAAGGCCCCGCTTCAAGCACCCCATTTCAAGGTCTACATGGACACAAATGCTCATTATGACCCATCCTCAACTCACCCATTTCAACACACCCGCCTCGGTTGCTCCCCTAGATCCAGCAGATCGAACATGCCTTGGCTCTATGAGACACCTGGAATGGGAGGCAGGCTGCCCAGGCATCCATCCTTAGAACCCTGCTCTGGATAACTTCCTTATGGGATGTCCTGGAGCCATCCAACAGGTCTCGACCCTCCCACATAAGGAATCATTGCGGTTTGGAGCATCTCACAATTCCCATCGTGGGAAAACCTCCATGTCCTCGTGACACCCTCCCCTTCATGAAGGGGCCATCATGGACAGAAACTTCAACCTAAGCCAACGTCTGATCCTAGCTCTGTCTTCAGGTATAGAGGATCTCGAATCATCTCTGCAGAGGGTGCCTGCCGTCCCCTCACCCCGAAATATAAGTCTGGCTTGTGTTCTCAGAATTTTTTCCTCACACTCCTGGCCCACAAGCCTTCCAGTTTGGGAATTCTGGAGCCACTATGTGGCACTGTGTCTTCCCTCCAGAAGAAAAACGTTGCCCTCTGGGGCTACCCAGTAACAACAAATGAGTACCATCCTGCACGAAACTCGACTGCACCCCAATGATACAGTCTAGCCTGGGCACTAATTCCCTGTCTGCCACAGCCTGAGCCTGCACCTCCCAACCCACACTCAACAGCTGGCCGAACATTGAGCACATCAGCCACACCATGGCCTTAGGTCTTCATCTCTTCCCAACCTCAGTTTTCTGGCTTCAGAACCTAGACCTTAAATCCAATCACAGTCCAGGAGTGAAAGTGTTGCAGAAATTAGAATTCCATCTTCCCCATGGCCAGAAAACTTGTGGTTGCCATATTGTGCAACGTTCAGTGTAGGAAAAACCAGCATGGTACATTAGGCCACGCCCTGACTTGAGGGTCTCCTTGGGCACAAAAACACATCGTGAAACTCAGTGTGAGACCTATCCTCAAGGAAGGCCTCTCAGTGTCTGGACCAAGAGCCCACATATGGGGCTTGCCATTTTCTTAGGTCCCAATGTTAACCAGAGGTCTGGTTGTCCAGTTGCCCCAACCCACGACTCTGCTCTGGAATCCCTCTTTTGGTGGTCCACCTGAGGTAAAAAAAATAAATAAATAAAAAATAAATAAACAAAAAAACAGAAAGCCCTCCTCCCTTCCCATAGAATGACCCCAAACTCTTGGGATCGGGTCAAATCCCCAAAAAGGGAGCCTCATCGATGGCCCATGAGGACACCCCGACATTCCATGGCAATCGGTGACACATTTCCAGAAAAAAAAAAAAAAGAAACATGATCAAGCACCTCACATTCGCCCTTTATTCATATCCCGAAGAGTTCTCCTCACGGTCTATAGATCGGGCCGGCCATACCTACATCCCCCAACCTAAGTGGAGTTTGTGTTTTCAGACTTTTGTCCAAATAGCCCTGGACCACACACGCTCCACACTTGGGTCCCTGGAGCCACACCTCAGGACTGTGCTTCCCTTTCAAGGGTATTCTTCCCATTCCATTGGCCACAACCTTGCAAATGAGTTAAAACCTCCAAAATCACCGAGGCCATCCCAATAGTGTAGGCCACCCAAGACAAACAGGGGTGATCTCAAACCAGCTGAGCATCTACCTCCACTCAGACAACAGATGTCCCCAGAAAAGAATATTGAACCTGACAGGCACCTAGGCCCTAATAAGATCCATTGCTTTGGTTTCCACGCATCTCTCCTCAGAAGCCTCGTTTCCGATACCAGCATATGGTGGTTTCCTGAGGCACCATTAAGAACAAATCTCGTCTCCCCATGGAAAAATTGCTCATTGGAGCTTTGTCATAACCTCTGGTTAGGAGAATCCTTCAGGGCCCTGGTGCCACTGCCCCATACCAAGGTCTCCATGGACTCAAACCAACATTAAGACCATCCTCAGGAAAGTCCATTTCAACTCAGCCCCCTCTGTTGCTACCCCAAGACAGCAGATCAAACGTTTCTTGTTGCTAGGAGACAATTGGAATGTGAGGCTGGCTGCCCAGGCATCCATACTTAGAACTCTGTTCTGGAAAAATACCTTAAAAGACGTCCTGGAGACATCCAACAAATCTTAATTGTCCCACAGAAGGAATCCTTGCGGTTTGGAGCATCTCACAACTCCAATAGTGGGGAAACCCCCATGGCCTCATAATGCCCCCCCTTCCTGAAGGGTCCAACATGGACAGAAACTCAAACCTGAGCCAAAGTCTGAACCTCGACCTGACTTCAGACGCATGAGATCTCAATTCAGCTCTGCAGAGTGTGCCTGCCGTGTCCTTGCCCCGAAACCTAGCCTACCTTGTGTTCTCAGACTTCCGTCCTCACTCTCCGGGCCCACAAGCCCTCCAGTTTGGGAATTCCGAAACCACAATGCAGCACTCTGCCCGCAATCCAAAAGAAAAAATTTGACCTATGCTGCTAATCAGAAACCCCAAATGATTTTCTAATGCATGCCACTCGATTGTAAAGCAATTATACAGCCTACCCTGTATACTAATGCCCTGTCTGGCACAGCCTGAGACAAGACATCCCAAACGACACCCAGACAGCTGGCCCCAACCTGGACACATAAAACCCACTATGGCTGTAGGTCGTCATCTCTTCCCAACCTCGGTTTTCAGGCTTCAGAACCTAGACCTTATCTCCAATCACTGCCCAGGGTGAACGTGATGCAGAAATTAGAATTCCTCCTTCCCCATGGCCAGAAACCTTGTGGTTGGCATGTTGTCCAACGTTCAATGTGGGAAAACCTGCATTGTCCGAAAGGCCACGCCAGTGCTTGAGGGCCGCCTAGGGCACAGACATGCATTGTGACCTGCAGCGTGAGTCCCGTATTAAAGAGACGCCTCTCAGTGGCTGGACCAAGATCCTGCATATGGGGCTTGTCATATCCATAGGCCCCCAGGCTTAACCTGAGGGCCAGTATTCCAGTTGTCAGTACCCACTGCTATGCTCTAGAATCCCTCTACTGGGGGGACACATGAGGCAGAAAACAGGACACTTCCCTTCCCACAGAATGACCCCAAACTCTTGGGGGCTGGACAAACTACCAGAGAGGGAGACTTCTACGACCCATGAGGCAACTCCTACATTAAACGGCCATTGTGGACAAAACATCCAGAGACAAAAGCCTGAGCGACTGCCTCCCTCTCACCCTTCTTTCATATCCAGAGGAGCTCCCCTCATGGACTGGAGATCAGGCCTGCCGTAACCTCGGCCCCAAACCTGAGCTGAGTTAGGGTTTTTGGATGTCTGTCTGCACAGCCATGGCCCACACAGCCTCCAGGCTGGGGTCTCTGGAGCCACACCACAGAACTGTGCCTGCTCTCTCCTAAGAAACTGCCCATTCCATTGGCCACAACTCTACAAAATAGTAGAAACCTCAAGGTCCCCAAAGACATCCCACTACCGCAAGCCGCACTGGACAAATAGGGGCATTATGACACAAGCTGAGCAACTACTACCTCCATGCAGACACACAGACAGATATCCGCAGAGACAGAAGATTGAACCAGACAGGCCCCTAGGCCCTATTATGATCTCTTGCTTTGGTGTCCAAGTATCACTCCTCAGAGGCCTGGGTTCGAAGACCAGCATACGGGGCTTTCCTGAGGCACCAGACAGAAGACCTCTCATCTCCACATGGGAAGCTTCCTTGTTGGAGTTCTGTCAAGCCCTTCGGGTTGGAGAATCCTGCAGAGTCCCTTAGCTACTGCCACATTCCAAGGTCTCCATGGCCACCAACCCACATTATGACTCATCCTCAGGAGAGTCCATTTAAACTCAGCCTTCTGGGTAGCTCACCCAAGAACCCGCAGATTGAGCGTGCCTTGTCTCCACCAGGCAATGGGAAGGTGAGTTGGCGTGTCCTGGCATCCATGCTTAGGCCCCTGCTCTCGATTCTTTCTGTATGGGGCATCCTGGAACCATCCAATAGTACTCGACTGTCCTGAAGAAGGAAACTTTGAAGTTTGGAGCAGCTCACAACTCCCAGCGTAGGGAAACCTCCCTGGCCTCATGACGCCCCCACCCCCTTCAGGAAGGGGCCGTCATGGACACAAACTCCAGCTTGAGGCAACATCTGATACTCGCCCTGACCTCACCTGCAGGAGATCTCGATTCAGTCTCTGCAGAGTGGGCCTGCCATGCTCTTGGCCCCAAAACTCGTGCTAGCTTGTGTTTTCAGACTTCCTTCCTCACAATCCTAGCCACACCCCTCCAGTTTGGCAATTCTGGAGACACAATGCAGCACTCTGCCTGCCCTCCAGAAGAAAAATGTTGCCCTATAGAGCAACCAGAAACGCCAAATGAGTAATAACCTGCATGCCACTCGACCATACCCCAATTATACAGTCTAGCCTGTGAACTAAAGCCCTGTCTGACACAGCCTGAGGGCAGACCTCCAGTCCAACACCCAGAAAGCTAGCCGTACACAGAGCATATCACACCCACAATGGCTTTAGGCCATCATCTCTACCCAACCTCAGTTTTTACCTTCCGAACCTAGACCTTATCGCCACTCACTGCTCAGGAGTGAACGTGATGCAAGAATCAGAACTTCTCCTTTGCCTTGGCAAGAACCCTAGTGGTTGGCATGTTGTCCATTGTTCATTGTAGGAGAAAGCAGCATGGACAATGAGGCCCCACCTATCCCTGAGGGCCACAATTTGCACAAACACACATTGTGACCCTCAGCGTGAGCCCTATCCTCATGTAAAGCCTCTTAGTGACTGGAACAACAGCCCACATATGGGGCTTGACAAGCCCCTAGTCCCCCAATCTCAACCAGAGTTCGATATGTCTAGTCACCCCAACTCAGGGCTCTACTCGGGAATCCCTCGTTGATGGGACACCTGAGGTAAAAAAAAAAAAAAATACAGAAAGGATTCTTCCAATCCACAGAATGATCCCAACCCCGTTGGATCAGGCCAAATCACCAGAGAAAGAATTGTCCATGGCCCTTGAGGACACCCCGACATTCCACGGCCACCGTTGACACAAAATCCAGAGACAAAAGCCTGAGCAAGCGCCACATACTCGCCCTTTGTTCATAGCCCGAAAAATTCTCACGGTCTGTAGATCGAGCCTTCATACATACATCCCCAAACCTAAGCTGAGTTTGTGTTTTCAGACTTCTGTCCCCACAGTCCTGGCCCACACACCATCCAAGCTGGGGCCCCTGGAGCCACACCTCAGGACTGTGGCTTCCCTCTCCAGGGGAATTCTGCATTTCCATTGGCCACAACCCAATAGATTAGGAGAATCCGCCAAACTCCCCCAGGCCATCCGAATAGTGTTGGCTGCCCAGGACACACAGGGATGATCTTTCACAAGTTAGGAAACTACCTCCACTCAGACCCAGAGACAGATATCCCCATAGAATAAGATTGAACTGGACAGGCACTTAGGCCCTTATCAGATCCATTGCTTTTGATTCTAGTCATCTCTCCTCAGAGGCCTGGTTTCCAATACCAGCATATGGGAGATTCCTTAGCCACTCATCGAAACAATTCTCTTCTCTACATAGGAAACATACTCTTTAGAGCTCCATCAAAACCTCCGGTTATGAACATCCCTCAAGGCCCCGGTTCAAGCACACCATTCCAAGGTCTACATGGACACAAATGCTCATTATGACCCATCCTCAACTCACCCATTTCAACACACCCGCCTCGGTTGCTCCCCTAGATCCAGCAGATCGAACTTGCCTTGGCTCTATGAGACACCTGGAATGGGAGGCAGGCTGCCCAGGCATCGATCCTTAGAACCCTGCTCTGGATAACTTCCTTATGGGATGTCCTGGAGCCATCCAACAGGTCTCGACTGTCCCACAGACGGAATCATTGCGGTTTGGAGCATCTCACAATTCCCATCGTGGGAAAACCTCCATGTCCTCGTGACACCCTCCCCTTCATGAAGGGGCCGTCATGGACAGAAACTTCGACCTAAGCCAACGTCTGATCCTAGCTCTGTCTTCAGGTATAGAGGATCTCGAATCTTCTCTGCAGAGGGTGCCTGCCGTCCTCTCACCCCGAAATCTAAGTCAGGCTTGTGTTCTCAGAATTTTTTCCTCACACTCCTGGCCCACGAGCCTTCCAGTTTGGGAATTCTGGAGCCACTATTTGGCACTTTGTCTTCCCTCCAGAAGAAAAACGTTGCCCTCTGGAGCTACCCAGTAATCACAAATGAGTACCATCAGGCACGAAACTCGACTGCACCCCAATGATACAGTCTATCCTGGGCACTAATTCCCTGTCTGCCACAGCCTGAGCCTGCACCTCCCAACCCACACTCAACAGCTGGCCGAACACTGAGCACCTCAGACACCCCATGGCCTTAGGTCATCATCTCTTCCCAACCTCAGTTTTCCAGCTTCAGAACCTAGAACTTAAATCCAATCAAGTCCAGGAGGGAAAGTGTTGCAGAAATTAGAATTCCATCTTCCCCATGGCCAGAAAACTTGTGGTTGCCATATTGTGCAACGTTCAGTGTAGGAGAAACCAGCATGGTACATGAGGCCACGCCCTGACTTGAGGGGCTCCTTGGGCACAAAAACACATTGTGAAACTCAGTGTGAGACCTATCCTCAAGGAAGGCCTCTCAGTGTGTGGACCAAGAGCCCACATATGGGGCTTGCCATGTTTTAGGTCCCAATGTTAACCAGAGGTCTGGTTGTCCAGTTGCCCCAACCCACGACTCTGCTCTGGAATCCCTCTTTTGGTGGTCCACCTGAGGTAAAAAAATAAATAAATAAAAAAAAAATAAACCAGAAAGGCCTCCTCCCTTCCCACAGAATGACACCAAACTCTTGGGATCGGGTCAAATCCCCAGAAAGGGAGCCTCATCGATGGCCCATGAGGACACCCCGACATTCCATGGCAATCGGTGACACATTTCCAGAAAAAAAAAAAAAAAAAAAAAGCATGATCAAGCACCTCACATTTGCCCTTTTTTCATATCCCGAAGAGTTCTCCTCACGGTCTATAGATCGGGCCGGCCATACCTACATTCCCCAACCTAAGTGGAGTTTGTGTTTTCAGACTTTTGTCCAAATAGCCCTGGACCACACACGATCCACACTTGGGTCCCTGGAGCCACACCTCAGGACTGTGCTTCCCTTTCAAGGGAATTCTTCCCATTCCATTGGCCACAACCTTGCAAATGAGGAAAAACCTCCAAAATCACCGAGGCCATCCTAATAGTGTAGGCCGCCCAGGACAAACAGGGGTGATCTCAAACCAGCTGAGCAACTACCTCCACTCAGACAACAGATGTCCCCAGAAAAGAATATTGAACCGGACAAGCCCCTAGGCCCTAATCAGATCCATTGCTTTGGTTTCCAGGCATCTCTCCTCAGAGGCCTCGTTTCCAATACCAGCATATGGTGGTTTCCTGAGGCACCATTAAGAACAAATCTCGTCTCCCCATGGAAAACTTGCTCATTGGAGCTTTGTCATAACCTCTGGTTAGGAGAATCCTTCAGGGCCCTGGTGCCACTGCCCCATACCAAGGTCTCCATGGACTCAAACCAACATTAAGACCATCCTCAGGAAAGTCCATTTCAACTCAGCCCCCTCTGTTGCTACCCCAAGACAGCAGATCAAACGTTTCTTGTTGCTAGGAGACAATTGGAATGTGAGGCTGGCTGCCCAGGCATCCATACTTAGAACCCTGTTCTGGAAAAATACCTTATAAGACGTCCTGGAGCCATCCAACAAATCTTAATTGTCCCACAGAAGGAATCCTTGCGGTTTGGAGCATCTCACAACTCCAATAGTGGGAAATCACCCATGGCCTCATAATGCCCCCCCTTCCTGAAGGGGCCCACATGGACAGAAACTCAAACCTGAGCCAAAGTCTGAACCTCGACCTGACTTCAGACGCATGAGATCTCACTTCAGCTCTGCAGAGTGTGCCTGCCATGTCCTTGCCCCGAAACCTAAGCCTAGCTTGTGTTCTCAGACTTCCGTCCTCACTCTCCTGGCCCATAAGCCCTATAGTTTGGGAATTCCGAAGCCACAATGCAGCACTCTGCCTGCCAACCAGAAGAAAAACTTTGCCCTATGCTTCTAATAAGAAACCCCAAATGATTTTTTAATTCATGCCACTCGATTGTAAAGCAATTATACAGCCCACCCTGTATTCTAATGCCCTGTCTGGCACAGCCTGAGACAAGACATCCCAAACGACACCCAGACAGCTGGCCCCAACCTGGACACATAGGACCCGCTATGGCTGTAGGTCGTCATCTCTTCCCAACCTCGGTTTTCAGGCTTCAGAACCTAGACCTTATCTCCAATCACTGCCCAGGGTGAACGTGATGCAGAAATTAGAATTCCTCCTTCCCCATGGCCAGAAACCTTGTGGTTGGCATGTTGTCCAACGTTCAATGTGGGAAAACCTACATTGTCTGAAAGGCCACGCCAGTGCTTGAGGGCCGCCTAGGGCACAGACATGCATTGTGACCTGCAGCGTGAGTCCAGTATTAAAGTAACGCCTCTCAGTGGCTGGACCAAGATCCTGCATATGGGGCTTGTCATATCCATAGGCCCCCAGGCTTAACCAGAGGGCGAGTATTACAGTTGTCAGTACCCACTGCTATGCTCTAGATTCCCTCTACTGGGGGGACACATGAGGCCGAAAACAGGACACTTCCCTTCCCACAGAATGACCCCAAACTCTTGGGGGCTGGACAAACTACCAGAGAGGGAGACTTCTACGACCCATGAGGCAACTCCTACATTAAACGGCCATTGTGGACAAAACATCCAGAGACAAAAGCCTGAGCGACTGCCTCCCTCTCACCCTTCTTTCATATCCAGAGGAGCTCCCCTCATGGACTGTAGATCAGTCCTGCCGTAACCTCGGCCCCAAACCTGAGCTGAGTTAGGGTTTTTGGATGTCTGTCTGCACAGCCATGGCCCACACAGCCTCCAGGCTGGGGTCTCTGGAGCCACACCACAGAACTGTGCCTGCTCTCTCCTAAGAAACTGCCCATTCCATTGGCCACAACTCTACAAAATAGTAGAAACCTCAAGGTCCCCAAGGACATCCCACTACCGCAAGCCGCACTGGACAAATAGGGGCATTATGACACAAGCTGAGCAACTACTACCTCCATGCAGACACACAGACAGATATCCACAGAGATAGAAGATTGAAACAGACAGGCCCCTAGGCCCTATTATGATCTCTTGCTTTGGTGTCCAGGTATCACTCCTCAGAGGCCTGGGTTCGAAGACCAGCATACGGGGCTTTCCTGAGGCACCAGACAGAAGACCTCTCATCTCCACATGGGAAGCTTCCTTGTTGGAGTTGTGTCAAGCCCTTCGGGTTGGAGAATCCTGCAGAGTCCCTTAGCTACTGCCACATTCCAAGGTCTCCTTGGCCACCAACCCACATTATGACTCATCCTCATGAGAGTCCATTTAAAGTCAGCCTTCTGGGTAGCTCACCCAAGAGCCCACAGATCGAGCGTGCCTTGTCTCCACCAGGCAATGGGAAGGTGAGTTGGCTTTCTCGGCTTCCATACTTAGGCCCCTGCTCTCGAGTCTTTCTGTATGGGGCATCCTGGAACCATCCAATAGTACTCGACTGTCCTGAAGAAGGAAACTTTGAAGTTTGGAGCAGCTCACAACTCCCAGCGTAGGGAAACCTCCCTGGCCTCATGACGCCCCCACCCCCTTCAGGAAGGGGCCGTCATGGACACAAACTCCAGCTTGAGGCTACATCTGATACTCGCCCTGACCTCACCTGCAGGAGATCTCGATTCAGCCTCTGCAGAGTGGGCCTGCCATGCTCTTGGCCCCAAAACTCGTGCTAGCTTGTGTTTTCAGACTTCCTTCCTCACAATCCTGGCCACACCCCTCCAGTTTGGCAATTCTGGAGACACAATGCAGCACTCTGCCTGCCCTCCAGAAGAAAAATGTTGCCCTATAGGGCTAACCCGAAACGCCAAATGAGTAACAACCTGCATGCCACTCGACCATACCCCAATTATACAGTCTAGCCTGTGCACTAAAGCCCTGACTGACACAGCCTGAGGGCAGACCTCCAGTCCAACACCCAGACAGGTGGCCATACACAGAGCATATCAAACCACAATGGCTTTAGGCCATCATCTCTACCCAACCTCAGTTTTCACCTTCAGAACCTAGACCTTATCTCCACTCACTGCTCAGGAGTGAACGTGATGCAAGAATCAGAACTTCTCCTTCGCCTTGGCAAGTAACCTAGTGGTTGGCATGTTGTCCATTGTTCATTGTAGGAGAAAGCAGCATGGACAATGAGGCCCCACCTATCCCTGAGGGCCACAATTTGCACAAACACACACTGTGACCCTCAGCGTGAGCCCTATCCTCATGTAAAGCCTCTTAGTGACTGGAACAACAGCCCACATATGGGGCTTGCCAAGCCCCTAGTCCCCCAATCTCATCCAGAGTTCGAGATGTCTAGTCACCCCTACTCAGGGCTCTACTCTAGAATCCCTCTTTGGAGGACACCTGAGGTAAAAAAAAACATACAGAAAGGACTCCTCCCATCCACAGAATGATCCTAACCCCTTGGGATCAGGCCAAATCACCAGAGAAAGAATTGTCCATGGCCCTTGATGACACCCCGACATTCCACGGCCACCGTTGACACAAAATCCAGAGACAAAAGCTTGAGTAAGCGCCACATACTCTCCCTTTCTTCATAGCCCGGAAAATTCTCACTGTCTGTAGATCGAGCCTTCATACATACATCCCCAAACCTAAGCTGAGTTTGTGTTTTCAGACTTCTGTCCCCACAGTCCTGGCCCACACACCATCCAAGCTGGGGCCCCTGGAGACACACCTGAGGACTGTCGCTTCCCTCTCCAGGGGAATTCTGCCATTTCCATTGGCCACAACCCTATAGATTAGGAGAATCCTCCAAACTCCCCGAGGCCATCCCAATAGTGTTGGCTGCCCAGGACAAACAGGGATGATCTTTCACAAGTTAGGAAACTACCTCCACTCAGACCCAGAGACAGATATCCCCATAGAATAAGATAGAACTGGACAGGCACTTAGGCTCTAATCAGATCCATTGCTTTTGTTTCCAGGCATCTCTCCTCAGAGGCCTGGATTCCAATACCAGCATACGGGGGATTACTGAGGCACTCATCAGAAAAATCTCATCTCCACATAGGAAATGTACTCTTTGGAGCTCTATAAAAACCTCTGTTTAGGAGAATCTTTCAGGGCCCCGGATCAAGTGCCCCATTCCAAGGTCTCCATGGACTTAAACCCACATTATGATCTATCGTCGGGAGAGTCCATGTCAACTCAACCCCCTTGGTTTCTCCCCCAGGGCCTGCCCATCAAACCTGCCTTGTTGCTAGGAGACAACTAGAATGGGAGGCGGGCTGCCCAGGCATCCATCCTTAGAACCCTACTCTGGAGTCGTTCCACATGGGACATCCTAGAGCCATCCAACAGGTCTCAAGTGTCCCACAGAAGGAATCTTTGCAGTCTGGAGCATCTCACAACTCCCATTGTGGGAAAATCTACATGGCCTCTTGAGACGCTCCACTTTATAAAGGGGCCATCATGGACAGAAACTCCAACCTGAGCAAACGTCTGATATTCGCCCTGACTTCAGGTGCATGAGATCTTGATTCAGTTCTGCAGAGTGTGCCTTCTGTGCACTCACCCCCAAAACTAAGCCTAGCTTGTGTTCTCAGACTACCGTCCTCACACCCCTGCCCCAAAGCCCTACAGATTGGCAATACTGGGGCCATAATGCAGCACACTGCCTGCCCTCCAGAAGAAAAACGTTGCCTTATGGAGCTACCTAAAAACCCGAATAAGGATCAACTGAACGCCACTCGACTGCACCCCAAATATGCAGTCTACCCTGTCTAATGCCTTGTCTGACACAGCATGAGCCCACACCTCCAGACCTACGCTCAACAGCTGGCCGCACACTGAGCTCATTGGACCCATCAGGTCCTTAGGTCTTCATCTCTTCCAACCTCAGTTTTCGGGTTTCAGAACCTAGACCTAAACTCCAAACACTGTCCAGGGGTGAACGTGATGCAGAAATCACAACTCTTCCTTCGCCATGGCTGGAAACCTTGTGGTTGGCATATTCTCCAACGTTCAGTGTAGGAGAATCCAGCGTGGCCCATGAGGCACTTCCCATGCTTGAGGGCCTTGTTGGGCACAAATAGGCATTGTGACCCTCAGCATGAGCCCTGACCTAAAGGAAGGCCTCTCAATGTCTGAATCAAGAGCTCGCCTATTGGACTTGCCATGCCCCTAGGCCCCCAAACTTAAACAGAGGTGGGGATATCCAGTTGTCCCTCCCAAGGACTCTGCTCTGGAATCCCTCTTTTATTGGGACACTTGAGGTACATAAAATAAAATATAAAATAAAATAAAATAAAAAACAGAAAAGACTCCTCCCATCCCACAGAATGTACCCAAACTCTTGGGATCGGGTCAAATCCTCAGAGAAGGAAAGCCATCCACAACCCATGAGGCCACGCCAGCATTCCACCCACATTGTTGACACAAATCCAGAGACAAAACCTGAGCAAGCACCTCAAACTCACCCTTTTTCATATCCCTAAGTGTTATCACAGTCTGTAGATTGGGCGTGCCATACCTATGTCCCCAATCCTAAGCGGAGTTTGTGTTTTCAGACTTTTGTCCCCACAGGCCTGGCCCACACAGCCTCAAGGCTGGGCCCCTAGAGCCAAACTCAGAACTGTGCCTGCCCTATCCAGGGGATTTCTGCCCATTCCATTGGCCACAACCCTATAGATTAGTAGAAACTCCAATGTCCCGTGGCCATCCCAATATTATAGGCTGCCCAGGACAAACAGGAGCGATCTGACACAAGCTGAGCAACTACATCCCCTCAGATCCTTAGACACGTATCCTCAGGAAAGAGATTGACCCGGACAGGCACCTAGGACCTAATCATCTCGATTGCTTTTGTTTCCAGTCATCTCTCCTCAGAGGCCTGGTTTCCAATACCAGCATATGGGAGATTCCATAGGCACTCATTAAAACAATTCTCTTCTCTACATAGGAAACGTACTCTTTAGAACCCATCAAAACCTCCGGTTATGAACATCCCTCAAGGCCCCGGATCAAGCACCCCATTCCAAGGTCTACATCGACACAAATGCACATTATGACCCATTCTCAACTCACCCATTTCAACACACCCGCCTCGGTTGCTCCCCTAGATCCAGCAGATCGAACTTGCCTTGGCGCTATGAGACACCTGGAATGGGAAACAGGCTGCCCAGGCATCCATCCTTAAAACCCTGGTCTGGATAACTTCCTTATGGGATGTCCTGGAGCCATCCAACAGGTCTCGACTGTCCCACAGAAGGAATCATTGCGGTTTGGAGCATCTCACTATTCCCATCGTGGGAAAACCTCCATGTCCTCGTGACACCCTCCCCTTCATGAAGGGGCCGTCATGGACAGAAACTTCGACGTAAGCCAACGTCTGATCCTAGCTCTGTCTTCAGGCATACGGGATCTCGAATCATCTCTGCAGAGGGTGCCTGCCGTCCCTTCACCCCGAAATCTAAGTCTGGCTTGTGTTCTCAGAATTTTTTTCTCACACTCCTGGCCCACAAGCCTTCCAGTTTGGGAATTCTGGAGCCACTATGTGGCACTGTGTCTTCCCTCCAAAGAAAAACGTTGCCCTCTGGGGCTACCCAGTAACCACAAATGAGTACCATCCTGCACGAAACTCGACTGCACCCCAATGATACAGTCTAGCCTGGGCACTAATTCCCTGTCTGCCACAGCCTGAGCCTGCACCTCCCAATCCACACTCAACAGCTGGCCGAACACTGAGCACATCAGACACACCATGGCCTTAGGTCTTCATCTCTTCCCAACCTCAGTTTTCAGGCTTCAGAACCTAGACCTTAAATCCAATCACAGTCCAGGAGTGAAAGTGTTGCAGAAATTAGAACTCCTTCTTCCCCATGGCCAGAAAACTTGTGGTTGCCATATTGTGCAACGTTCCGTGTAGGAGAAACCATCATGGTACATTAGGCCACGCCCTGACTGGAGGGGATCCTTGGGCACAAAAACACATTGTGAAACTCAGTGTGAGACCTATCCTCAAGGAAGGCCTCTCAGTGTCTGGACCAAGAGCCCACATATGGGCTTGCCATGTTCTTAGGTCCCAATGTTAACCAGAGGTCTGGTTGTCCAGTCGCCCCTCCCCAGGACTCTGCTTTGGAATCCCTCTTTTGGTGGTCCACCTTAGGTAAAAAAAAATAATAATAATAAAAAATAAACAAAAAAACAAGAAAGGCCTCCTCCCTTCCCACAGAATGACCCCAAACTCTTGGGATCGGGTCAAATCCCCAGAAAGGGAGCCTCATCGATGGCCCATGAGGACACCCCGACATTCCATGGCAATCGGTGACACAATTCCAGAAAAAAAAAAAAAAAGCATGAGCCAGCACCTCACATTCGCCCTTTGTTCATATCTCGAAGAGTTCTCCTCATGGTCTATAGATCGGGCCGGCCATACCTACATCCCCCAACCTAAGTGGAGTTAGTGTTTTCAGACTTTTGTCCAAATAGCCCTGGACCACACACGCTCCACACTTGGGTCCCTGGAGCCACACCTCAGGACTGTGCTTCCCTTTCAAGGGAATTCTTCCCATTCCATTGGCCACAACCTTGCAAATGAGGAAAAACCTCCAAAGTCACCGAGGCCATCCCAATAGTGTAGGCCGCCCAGGACAAACAGGGGTGATCTCAAACCAGCTGAGCAACTACCTCCACTCAGACAACAGATGTCCCCAGAGAAGAATATTGAACCGTACAGGCCCCTAGGCCCTAATCAGATCCATTGCTTTGGTTTTCAGGCATCTCTCCTCAGAGGCCTCGTTTCCAATACCAGCATATGGTGGTTTCCTGAAGCACCAATAAGAACAAATCTCGTCTCCCCATGGAAAACTTGCTCATTGGAGCTTTGTCATAACCTCTGGTTAGGAGAATCCTTCAGGGCCTTGGTGCCACTGCTCCATACCAAGGTCTCCATGGACTCAAAACAACATTAAGACCATCCTCAAGAAAGTCCATTTCAACTCAGCCCCCTCTGTTGCTACCCCAAGCCAGCAGATCAAACGTTTCTTGTTGCTAGGAGACAATTGGAATGTGAGGCTGGCTGCCCAGGCATTCATACTTAGAACCCTGTTCTGGAAAAAGACCTTATAAGACGTCCTGGAGCCATCCAACAAATCTTAATTGTCCCACAGAAGGAATCCTTGCGGTTTGGAGCATCTCACAACTCCAATAGTGGCAAAACCCCCATGGCCTCATAATGTCCCCCCTTCATGAAGGGGCCAACATGGACAGAAACTCAAACCTGAGCCAAAGTCTGATCCTCGACCTGACTTCAGACGCATGAGATCTCAATTCAGCTCTGCAGAGTGTACCTGCCATGTCCTTTCCCCGAAACCTAAGCCTAGCTTGTGTTCTCAGACTTCCGTCCTCACTCTCCTGGCCCACAAGCCCTCCAGTTTGGGAATTCCGATGCCACAATGCAGCACTCTGCCTGCCCTCCAGAAGAAAAACTTTGCCCTATGCTGCTAATAAGAAACCCCAAATGATTTTCTAATGCATGCCTCTCGATTGTAAAGCAATTACATAGCCTACCCTGTATACTAATGCCCTGTCTGGCACAGCCTGAGACAAGACATCCCAAACGACACCCAGACAGCTGGCCCCAACCTGGACACATAGGACCCGCTATGGCTGTAGGTCGTCATCTCTTCCCAACCTCGGTTTTCAGGCTTCAGAACCTAGACCTTATCTCCAATCACTGCCCAGGGTGAACGTGATGCAGAAATTAGAATTCCTCCTTCCCCATGGCCAGAAACCTTGTGGTTGGCATGTTGTCCAACGTTCAATGTGGGAAAACCTGCATTGTCCGAAAGGCCACGCCAGTGCTTGAGGGCCGCCTAGGGCACAGACATGCATTGTGACCTGCAGCGTGAGTCCACTATTAAAGTAACGCCTCTCAGTGGCTGGACCAAGATCCTGCATATGGGGCTTGTCATATCCATAGGCCCCCAGGCTTAACCAGAGGGCGAGTATTCCAGTTGTCAGTACCCACTGCTATGCTCTAGAATCCCTCTACTGGGGGGACACATGAAGCAGAAAACAGGACACTTCCCTTCCCACAGAATGACCCCAAACTCTTGGGGGCTGGACAAACTACCAGAGAGGGAGACTTCTACAACGCATGAGGCAACTCCTACATTAAACGGCCATTGTGGAAAACATCCAGAGACAAAAGCCTGGGCGACTGCCTCCCTCTCACCCTTCTTTCATATCCAGAGGAGCTCCCCTCATGGACTGTAGATCAGGCCTGCCGTAACCTCGGCCCCAAACCTGAGCTGAGTTAGGGTTTTTGGATGTCTGTCTGCACAACCATGGCCCACACAGCCTCCAGGCTGGGGTCTCTGGAGCCGCACCACAGAACTGTGCCTGCTCTCTCCTAAGAAACTGCCCATTCCATTGGCCACAACTCTACAAAATAGTAGAAACCTCAAGGTCCCCAAGGACATCCCACTACCACAAGCCGCACTGGACAAATACTGGCATTATGACACAAGCTGAGCAACTACTACCTCCATGCAGACACACAGACAGATATCCGCAGAGACAGAAGATTGAACCAGACAGGCCCCTAGGCCCTATTATGAACTCTTGCTTTGGTGACCAGGTATCACTTCTCAGAGGCCTGGGTTCGAAGACCAGCATACGGGGCTTTCCTGAGGCACCAGACAGAAGACCTCTCATCTCCACATGGGAAGCTTCCTTGTTGGAGTTGTGTCAAGCCCTTCGGGTTGGAGAATCCTGCAGAGTCCCTTAGCTACTGCCACATTCCAAGTTCTCCATGGCCACCTACCCACATTATGACTCATGCTCAGGAGAGTCCATTTAAACTCAGCCTTCTGCGTAGCTCACCCAAGAGCCCGCAGATTGAGCGTGCCTTGTCTCGACCAGGCAATGGGAAGGTGAGTTGGCGTTTCTCGGCATCAATGCTTAGGCCCCTGCTCTCGAGTCTTTCTGTATGGGGCATCAAGGGACCCTCCAATAGTACTCGACTGTCCTGAAGAAGGAAACTTTGAAGTTTGGAGCAGCTCACAACTCCCAGCGTAGGGAAACCTCCCTGGCCTCATGACGCCCCCACCCCCTTCATGTAAGGGCCGTCGTGGACACAAACTCCAGCTTGAGGCAACATCTGATAATCGCCCTGACCTCACCTGCAGGAGATCTCGATTCAGCCTTTGCAGATTGGGCCTGCCATGCTCTTGGTCCCAAAACTCGTGCTAGCTTGTGTTTTCAGACTTCCTTCCTCACAATCCTGGCCACACCCCTCCGGTTTGGAAATTCTGGAGAAACAATACAGCACTCTGCCTGCCCTCCAGAAGAAAAATGTTGCCCTATAGGCCTAACCAGAAACGCCAAATGAGTAACAACCTGCATGCCACTCGACCATACCCCAATTATACAGTCTAGCCTGTGCACTAAAGCCCTGTCTGAAACAGCCTGAGGGCAGACCTCCAGACCAACACCCAGACAGCTGGCCGTAAACAGAGCATATCACACCCACAATGGCTTTAGGCCATCAACTCTACACAACCTCAGTTTTCACCTACAGAACCTAGACCTTATCTCCACTCACTGCTCTGGAGTGAATGTGATACAAGAATCAGAACTTCTCCTTCGCCTTGGCAAGAAACCTAGTGGTTGGCATGTTTTCCAACGTTCAGTGTAGTTGAAACCAGTGTGGCCCATGAGGCCGCGCCCATGTTTATGGGCCACATTGGTCACAGACACACATTGTGTCCCTCAGCCTGATCCCAGGCCTCAGGTAAGGCCTCTCAGTGGCTGGATGAAGAGTCAGCATATTCGGCTTGCCATGCCCCTAGGCCCCAAATTTTACCCATAGCTCGGGTCTCCCTTCACTTTTCCCCAGGGCTCATCTTTGGAATTCTTCTTTTGGCGGGACACCTGAGGTAACAAACCTGAAAGGAGTCCTCCCATTCCACAGATTGACGAAAAACAATTGGGATCGGGCCAAATCCCCAGAGAGAGAGATTCGTCCATGGCCCATGAGGCTTCCCCGACATTCCACGTCCATCTCTGATACAAAATCCAGAGACAAAAGCCTGAGCAAGTGCCTCAGTCTCGCTCTTTCTTTATATCTGGAAGAGTTCTTCTCATGGTTTATAGATCGGGCATGCCATACCTACCTCCCCAAAGCTAAGCTGAGTTTGTGTTTTCAGACTTCTGTCCCCAAAGTCCTGGGCCACACACCTTCCAGGCTGGGGCCCCTGGAGTCACACATTAGGACTGTGTCTACCCAATCCATGGGAATTCTGCCCATTCCATTGTCCAAAACGGTAAAATTAGGAGAACCCTCCAAATCCCTGAGGCCATCAAATAGTGCAGGTCGCCCGGGACAAACAAGGGCGGTCTGATACCAGCTGAGCATCTACCTCCACTCATACCATAGATGGATGTCCCCTGAGAAGCAGATTGAAGCAGACAGGACCCTAGGCCATAATCGGATACATTGCTTTGGTTTACAGGCATGTCTCCTCAAAAGCCTGGATTCCAATACCAGCAATGGGGTTTTTCTGAGGCACCCATCAGAACAAATCTCGTCTCCACAAGGAAACTTGTGCATCGAGCTATGTCAAAAGCTTAGGAGAATACTTCAGGGTCCCGGTGCCACCGCCCCATTTTAACGCCCTCATGGACACAAACACAAATTAGGACCCATCCTCAGGAAAGTCCATATCAAGTCAGTCACTCCTTTTGCTCACGCAGAGCCATCAGATCTAAACTCTCTTGTTGCTAGGAGAAAATTGGAATGCGAGGCGGGCTTCCCAGGCATCCATCCTCGAACGGTGCCCTGGAGTCATTCCATATGGGATGTCCTGGAGCTGCCCAACAGGTCTCAATTGTCCCGCAGAAGGTATCCTTGAAGGGGGCATCCCACAACATTCACGTGGGAAAACCTACATGGCCTCGATTCCGCTCCCTTCATGAAGGGGCCGTCATGAACATAAACTCCAAACTGAGCCAACGTCTGATCCTCGCCCTGACTTCAGATGCATGAGATATTGGTTCAGATTTACAGTGGTCCCTGCCATGTCCTCGCCCTGATACACAAGTCTATCTTGTGTTCTTAGACTTCCGTCCTCACACTACTGGACACGAAACCCTCAAGTTTGGCTATTCCGGACCGACATTGAAGCACTCTGCCTGCCCTCTAGAAAACAAATTTTGCCTAATGAGCTGCCCAGACAACTTATATGAGGATGAATCTACATGGCACTCGACTTTACCCAAATTATATAGTCTACGGGGGCACTAATGCACTGTCTGACACAACCTGAGCTCGGACCTCCTGAACAACACCCAGACAGCTGATCGCACACTGAGCACATCAGACCCGCCATGGCCTTACGTTATCATCTCTTCCCTACTTCAGTTTTCAGGCTTCAGAATCTAGACCTTATCTCCAATCACTGCCCAAGGGTGACTGTGATGTAGAAATCAGAACTCTTCATTACCCATGCAAGAAATCTTGTCGTTGGCAGGTTGTCCAATGTTCAGTGTAGGAGAAACCAGCATTCACCTTGAGGCCCCGCCCATTCTTTTTTGCGAAGTGGGCATAAACACGCATTGTGACCCTCAGTGTGAGTCCTGTCCTCTAGTAAGTCCTCTCAGTCGCTCGACCATTAGATGTCATAATGGGCTTGACATGTCCCTAGGCCTCAATTTTAATCCAGATTTCTGGTTGTCCGGTCGGCCATCCCCAGGGCTCTACTCTGGAATACCTCATTTGGTGGGACACCTGAGGTTAAAAAACAAAACAAGGCAAATCACAACAACAACAAAACGGACTTCTTCCATCCCACAGAATGACCCCAAAATTGCGATGGGGACAAACCCCCAGAGAGTAAGACTCGTCCATTTCCCATGAAGTCACCCGGAAATTTCATGACCATGAGTGACACGATATCCATAGACAAAAACTTGAGCAAGAGCTTCACACTCGCCCTTTTTTCATATCCCGAAGAGTTCTCCTCATGGTCTGTAGATCAATCCTGCCATACCTATGACCCGAAACATAAGTCGCGTTTGTGTTTTCAGACAACTGTCCAAACAGCTCTGCCAACACACCCTACAGGCTCAGGCCCCTGGAGCCAAACCTGAGGACTGTACTTGCCCTCTCCAAGGGAATTGTATGTGCCCATTCCAATGGCCACAACCCTACTAATAGGATAAACCTCCAAACTCCCTGAGGCCATCCCAATAGTGGTGGCTCTCCAGGACAAACAGGAGCAATCTGAGCCCATCTCACACCTACATGCACTCAGATGCATAGACTGATGTCCCCAGAGGTAAAAAGGTACGAACAGGCCCCTAGGCACTATTTGGATTCATTGTTGTGCTATCCAGTCATCTCTCCTCAGAGGCCTGGATTTCAATACCAGCTTATGGCTGTTTCCTGACTCATCCCTCAGAACAAATCTCATCTACATATGGGAAACTTGCACGTTGGAGCTGTGTCAAAGCCTCTGTTTGAAAAAAACCCTTCAGGGCCCCAGTGCCACCGCTACATTCCAAGGTCTCCTTAGACACAAAAAGACATTAGGACCCATCCACAGGAGAGTCCATTTCAACTCAGCCTCCTGGGTTGCTCCCCCAGATCCAGCAGATCTAACCTGTCTTGTTGCTAGGACACAATTGGAATGTGAGGTGGGCTACCCAGGCATCCATCCTTAGAACCCTGCTCGGAATCGTTGCCCTGGAGCCAACCAACAGGTCTCAATTGTCCTGCAGAAGAATCTTTGCAGTTTGGAGCTTCTCACAACTAACATCGTGGGAAAACCCCCACGGCCTCGTGGCCCCCCCGCCCCTTCATGAAGGGCCATCAGGGACAGAAACACCAACCTGAGCGATCTTCTGATCCTCGCCCTGACATCATAAGCACGAGATCTCGATTCAGGTCTGTAGATTGTTCCTGCCTTGTCCTCACCCAGAAACCTAAGCCTAGCTTGTTCTCAGATTTCCTTCCTCAGACTACTGGCCCACAAGCCTCCAGTTTGAAAACCAGAACTATAATGCAGCACTCTTCCTGCCCTCAGGAAGAAAAACATTGCCCTCTGGGGCTACCCAGAAACTCCAAAAAAGGATCAACCTGCACGCCATTCGACTGTACCCCAAATATATAGGCTGACCTGGGCACTATTGCCCTTTTTGACACAGCCTGAGCCTGGATTACCTGGCCCCACACCGAAAGCTGGCCGCTCACTGAGCCCATCGGACCCGCCATGGACTTAGGTCGTCATCTCTTCCCAACCTCGGTTGTCAAGTTTCAGAACCTAGACCTTATCTCCAATCACTGCCCAGGCTTGAAAGTGATGCAGAAAACACAACTCCTTCCCCGTGGCAAGAAACCTTGTGGTTGCCATGTTTTCCAACGTTCAGTGTAGTTGAAACCAGTGTGGCCCATGAGGCCCCGCTCATGTATGCGGGCCACATTGGTCAAAACCACACATTGTGACTCTCACCCTGATCCCAGTCCTCAATAAGGCCTCTCAGTGGCTGGATGAAGAGATAGCATATTGGGCTTGCCATGCCCCTAGGCCCCAAATTTTACCCCTAGTTCGGGTTCTCCCTTCACTTTTCCCCAGGGCTCTTCTTTGGAATTCCTCTTTAGGCGGGACACCTGAGGTAACAAACCTGAAAGGAGTCCTCCCATTCCACAGATGGACGAAAAACAATTGGGATAGGGCCAAATCCACAGAGAGGAAGATTCGTCCATGACCCATGAGGCCTCCCCGACATTCCACGGCCATCTCTGATACAAAATCCAGAGACAAAAGCCTGAGCAAGCGCCTCAGACTCGCTCTTTCTTCATATCCGGAAGAGTTCTTCTCATGGTTTATAGATCGGGCCTGCCATACCTACGTCCCCAAACCTAAGCTGAATTTGTGTTTTCAGACTTCTGTCCTCAAAGTCCTGGGCCACACACCCTCCAGGCTGGGGCCCCTGGAGTCACACATTAGGACTGTGCCTACACAATCCATGGGAATTCTGCCGATGCCATTGTCCAAAACAGTAAAATTTGGAGAACCCTACAAATCCCTCAGGCCATCCCAATAGTGCAGGTTGCCCGGGACAAACAAGGGCGGTCTGATACCAGCTGAGCATCTACCTCCACTCATACCATAGATGGATGTCCCCTGAGAAGAAGATTGAACCAGACAGGACCCTAGGCCATAATCGGATACATTGCTTTGGATTACAGGCATGTCTCCTCAAAAGCCTGGATTCCAATACCAGCATAGAGGTTTTCCTGAGGCACCCATCAAAACAAATCTCGTCTCCACAAGGAACCTTGTGCATCGAGCTATGTCAAAAGCTTAGGAGAATACTTCAGGGTCCCGGTGCCACCGCCCCATTTTAAGGCCCTCATGGACACAAACACACATTAGGACCCATCCTCAGGAAAGTCCATTTCAAGTCAGCCACCCCGGTTTCTCCCGCAGAGCCATCAGATCTAAACTGTCTTGTTGCTAGGAGACAATTGGAATGCGAGGCGGGCTTCCCAGGCATCCATCCTCGAACGGTGCCCTGGAGTCATTCCATATGGGATGTCCTGGAGCTGCCCAACAAGTCTCAATTGTCCCGCAGAAGGAATCCTTGAAGGGGGCATCCCACAACTCCCAACGTGGGAAAACCTCCATGGCCTCGAGATTCCGCTCCCTTCATGAAGGGGCCGTCATGCACAGAAACTCCAACCTGAGCCAACGTCTGATCCTCGCCCTGACTTCAGATGCATGAGATATAGGTTCAGATCTACAGGGGTACCTGCCGTGCCCTGGCCCTGAAACCCAAGTCTAGCTTGTGTTCTCAGACTTCCGTCCTCACACTCCAGGCCCCGAAGCCCGGAAGTTTCGCAATTCCAGACCCACAATGCAGCACTCTGCCTGCCCTCTAGAAAAAAAATTTGGCCTAATTAGCTGCCCAGGCACCTTATATGAGGATAAATCTACATGGCATTCGACTGTACCCAAAGTATATAGTCTAACCTGGGCACTAATGCACTGTCTGACACAACCTGAGCTCGGACCTCCTGACCAACACCCAGACAGCTGACCGCACACTGAGCACATCAGAACCACCATGGCCTTAGGTCATCATCTCTTCCCAACTGCGGTTTTTCAGGCTTCAGAACCTAGACCTTATCTCCAACCACTGCCCAGGGGTGCCTGTGATGCAGAAATCAGAACTCGTCCTTACCCATGGCAAGAAACCTTGTGGTTGGCATGTTGTCCAACGTTCAGTGTAGGAGAAACCAGCATTCACCCGGAGGCCCCGCCAATTCTTGAGTGCGAAGAGGGCATAAACACGCATTGTGACCCTCAGCGTGAGTCCTGTGCTCTAGTAAGTCCTCTCAGTGGCTCGACCATTAGATGTCATAATGGGCTTGACATGTCCCTAGGCCCCAATTTTAAACCAGATTTCTGGTTGTCCGGTCGGCCCTCCCCAGGGCTCTACTCTGGAATACCTCATTTGGTGAGACACCTGAGGTTAAAAAACAAAACAAAGCAAATCAACAACAACAACAAAACGGACTTCTTCCATCCCCAGAATGAACCAAAACTCTTGGGACGGGGCAAAACCCCAGAGAGTAAGACTCGTCCATTTCCCATGAAGTCCCCCGAAAATTTCACGACCATGAGTGACACGATATCCAGAGACAAAAACTTGAGCACGAGCCTCACACTCGCCCTTTTTTCATATCCTGAAGAGTTCTCCTCATGGTCTGTAGATCAGTCCTGCCATACCTATGACCCGAAACATAAGCCGCGTTTGTGTTTTCAGACAACTGTCCAAACAGCTCTGGCCTACACACCCTACAGGCTCAGGCCCCTGGAGCCAAACCTGAGGACTGTACTTGCCCTCTCCAAGGGAATTGTATGTGCCCATTCCAATGGCCACAACCCTACTAATAGGATAAACCTCCAAACTGCCTGAGGCCATCCCAATAGTGGTGGCTTCCCAGGACAAACAGGGGCAATCTGAGCTCATCTGAGCACCTACCTGCACTCAGACGCATAGACTGATGTCCCCAGAGGTAAAAAGGAAAGAACAGGCCCCTAGGCACTAAACGGATCCATTGCTGTGGTATCCAGTCATCTCTCCCCAGAGGCCTGGATTTCAATACCAGCGTATGGCTGTTTCTTGACTCACCCATCAGAAAACATCTCATCTACATATGGGAAACTTGCACGTTGGAGCTGTGTCAAAGCCTCTGTTTGGAAAAACCCTTCAGGACCCCAGTGCCACCGCTACATTCCAAGGTCTCCTTAGACACAAAAAGACATTAGGACCCATCCACAGGAGAGTCCATTTCAACTCAGCCTCCTGGGTTGCTCCCCCAGATCCAGCAGATCTAACCTGTCTTGTTGCTAGGACACAATTGGAATGTGAGGTGGGCTACCCAGCCATCCATCCTTAGAACCCTGCTCGGAATCGTTGCCCTGGAGCCAACCAACAGGTCTCAATTGTCCTGCAGAAGAATCTTTGCAGTTTGGAGCTTCTCACAACTAACATCGTGGGAAAACCCCCACGGCCTCGTGGCCCCCCCGCCCCTTCATGAAGGGCCATCAGGGACAGAAACACCAACCTGAGCGATCTTCTGATCCTCGCCCTGACATCATAAGCACGAGATCTCGATTCAGGTCTGTAGATTGTTCCTGCCTTGTCCTCACCCAGAAACCTAAGCCTAGCTTGTTCTCAGATTTCCTTCCTCAGACTACTGGCCCACAAGCCTCCAGTTTGAAAACCAGAACTATAATGCAGCACTCTTCCTGCCCTCAGGAAGAAAAACATTGCCCTCTGGGGCTACCCAGAAACTCCAAAAGAGGATCAACCTGCACGCCATTCGACTGTACCCCAAATATATAGGCTGACCTGGGCACTATTGCCCTTTTTGACACAGCCTGAGCCTGGATTACCTGGCCCCACACAGAAAGCTGGCCGCTCACTGAGCCCATCGGACCCGCCATGGACTTAGGGCGTCATCTCTTCCCAACCTCGGTTGTCAAGTTTCAGAACCTAGACCTTATCTCCAATCACTGCCCAGGCTTGAAAGTGATGCAGAAAACACAACTCCTTCCCCGTGGCAAGAAACCTTGTGGTTGCCATGTTTTCCAACGTTCAGTGTAGTTGAAACCAGTGTGGCCCATGAGGCCCCGCTCATGTTTGCGGGCCACATTGGTCAAAACCACACATTGTGACTCTCACCCTGATCCCAGTCCTCAATAAGGCCTCTCAGTGGCTGGATGAAGAGATAGCATATTGGGCTTGCCATGCCCCTAGGCCCCAAATTTTACCCCTAGTTCGGGTTCTCCCTTCACTTTTCCCCAGGGCTCTTCTTTGGAATTCCTCTTTTGGCGGGACACCTGAGGTAACAAACCTGAAAGGAGTCCTCCCATTCCACAGATGGACGAAAAACAATTGGGATCGGGCCAAATCCACAGAGAGGAAGATTCGTCCATGGCCCATGAGGCCTCCCCGACATTCCACGGCCATCTCTGATACAAAATCCAGAGACAAAATCCTGAGCAAGCGCCTCAGACTCGCTCTTTCTTCATATCCGGAAGAGTTCTTCTCATGGTTTATAGATCGGGCCTGCCATACCTACGTCCCCAAACCTAAGCTGAATTTGTGTTTTCAGACTTCTGTCCTCAAAGTCCTGGGCCACACACCCTCCAGGCTGGGGCCCCTGGAGTCACACATTAGGACTGTGCCTACACAATCCATGGGAATTCTGCCGATGCCATTGTCCAAAACAGTAAAATTTGGAGAACCCTACAAATCCCTCAGGCCATCCCAATAGTGCAGGTCGCCCGGGACAAACAAGGGCGGTCTGATACCAGCTGAGCATCTACCTCCACTCATACCATAGATGGATGTCCCCTGAGAAGAAGATTGAACCAGACAGGACCCTAGGCCATAATCGGATACATTGCTTTGGATTACAGGCATGTCTCCTCAAAAGCCTGGATTCCAATACCAGCATAGAGGTTTTCCTGAGGCACCCATCAAAACAAATCTCGTCTCCACAAGGAACCTTGTGCATCGAGCTATGTCAAAAGCTTAGGAGAATACTTCAGGGTCCCGGTGCCACCGCCCCATTTTAAGGCCCTCATGGACACAAACACACATTAGGACCCATCCTCAGGAAAGTCCATTTCAAGTCAGCCACCCCGGTTTCTCCCGCAGAGCCATCAGATCTAAACTGTCTTGTTGCTAGGAGACAATTGGAATGCGAGGCGGGCTTCCCAGGCATCCATCCTCGAACGGTGCCCTGGAGTCATTCCATATGGGATGTCCTGGAGCTGCCCAACAAGTCTCAATTGTCCCGCAGAAGGAATCCTTGAAGGGGGCATCCCACAACTCCCAACGTGGGAAAACCTCCATGGCCTCGAGATTCCGCTCCCTTCATGAAGGGGCCGTCATGCACAGAAACTCCAACCTGAGCCAACGTCTGATCCTCGCCCTGACTTCAGATGCATGAGATATAGGTTCAGATCTACAGGGGTACCTGCCGTGCCCTGGCCCTGAAACCCAAGTCTAGCTTGTGTTCTCAGACTTCCGTCCTCACACTCCAGGCCCCGAAGCCCGGAAGTTTCGCAATTCCAGACCCACAATGCAGCACTCTGCCTGCCCTCTAGAAAAAAAATTTGGCCTAATGAGCTGCCCAGGCACCTTATATGAGGATAAATCTACATGGCATTCGACTGTACCCAAAGTATATAGTCTAACCTGGGCACTAATGCACTGTCTGACACAACCTGAGCTCGGACCTCCTGACCAACACCCAGACAGCTGACCGCACACTGAGCACATCAGAACCGCCATGGCCTTAGGTCATCATCTCTTCCCAACTGCGGTTTTTCAGGCTTCAGAACCTAGACCTTATCTCCAACCACTGCCCAGGGGTGCCTGTGATGCAGAAATCAGAACTCGTCCTTACCCATGGCAAGAAACCTTGTGGTTGGCATGTTGTCCAACGTTCAGTGTAGGAGAAACCAGCATTCACCCGGAGGCCCCGCCAATTCTTGAGTGCGAAGAGGGCATAAACACGCATTGTGACCCTCAGCGTGAGTCCTGTGCTCTAGTAAGTCCTCTCAGTGGCTCGACCATTAGATGTCATAATGGGCTTGACATGTCCCTAGGCCCCAATTTTAAACCAGATTTCTGGTTGTCCGGTCGGCCCTCCCCAGGGCTCTACTCTGGAATACCTCATTTGGTGAGACACCTGAGGTTAAAAAACAAAACAAAGCAAATCAACAACAACAACAAAACGGACTTCTTCCATCCCCAGAATGACCCAAAACTCTTGGGACGGGGCAAAACCCCAGAGAGTAAGACTCGTCCGTTTCCCATGAAATCCCCCGGAAATTTCACGACCATGAGTGACACGATATCCAGAGACAAAAACTTGAGCACGAGCCTCACACTCGCCCTTTTTTCATATCCTGAAGAGTTCTCCTCATGGTCTGTAGATCAGTCCTGCCATACCTATGACCCGAAACATAAGCCGCGTTTGTGTTTTCAGACAACTGTCCAAACAGCTCTGGCCTACACACCCTACAGGCTCAGGCCCCTGGAGCCAAACCTGAGGACTGTACTTGCCCTCTCCAAGGGAATTGTATGTGCCCATTCCAATGGCCACAACCCTACTAATAGGATAAACCTCCAAACTGCCTGAGGCCATCCCAATAGTGGTGGCTTCCCAGGACAAACAGGGGCAATCTGAGCTCATCTGAGCACCTACCTGCACTCAGACGCATAGACTGATGTCCCCAGAGGTAAAAAGGAAAGAACAGGCCCCTAGGCACTAAACGGATCCATTGCTGTGGTATCCAGTCATCTCTCCCCAGAGGCCTGGATTTCAATACCAGCGTATGGCTGTTTCTTGACTCACCCATCAGAAAACATCTCATCTACATATGGGAAACTTGCACGTTGGAGCTGTGTCAAAGCCTCTGTTTGGAAAAACCCTTCAGGACCCCAGTGCCACCGCTACATTCCAAGGTCTCCTTAGACACAAAAAGACATTAGGACCCATCCACAGGAGAGTCCATTTCAACTCAGCCTCCTGGGTTGCTCCCCCAGATCCAGCAGATCTAACCTGTCTTGTTGCTAGGACACAATTGGAATGTGAGGTGGGCTACCCAGCCATCCATCCTTAGAACCCTGCTCGGAATCGTTGCCCTGGAGCCAACCAACAGGTCTCAATTGTCCTGCAGAAGAATCTTTGCAGTTTGGAGCTTCTCACAACTAACATCGTGGGAAAACCCCCACGGCCTCGTGGCCCCCCCGCCCCTTCATGAAGGGCCATCAGGGACAGAAACACCAACCTGAGCGATCTTCTGATCCTCGCCCTGACATCATAAGCACGAGATCTCGATTCAGGTCTGTAGATTGTTCCTGCCTTGTCCTCACCCAGAAACCTAAGCCTAGCTTGTTCTCAGATTTCCTTCCTCAGACTACTGGCCCACAAGCCTCCAGTTTGAAAACCAGAACTATAATGCAGCACTCTTCCTGCCCTCAGGAAGAAAAACATTGCCCTCTGGGGCTACCCAAAAACTCCAAAAGAGGATCAACCTGCACGCCATTCGACTGTACCCCAAATATATAGGCTGACCTGGGCACTATTGCCCTTTTTGACACAGCCTGAGCCTGGATTACCTGGCCCCACACAGAAAGCTGGCCGCTCACTGAGTCCATCGGACCCGCCATGGACTTAGGGCGTCATCTCTTCCCAACCTCGGTTGTCAAGTTTCAGAACCTAGACCTTATCTCCAATCACTGCCCAGGCTTGAAAGTGATGCAGAAAACACAACTCCTTCCCCGTGGCAAGAAACCTTGTGGTTGCCATGTTTTCCAACGTTCAGTGTAGTTGAAACCAGTGTGGCCCATGAGGCCCTGCTCATGTTTGCGGGCCACATTGGTCAAAACCACACATTGTGACCCTCACCCTGATCCCAGTCCTCAATAAGGCCTCTCAGTGGCTGGATGAAGAGATAGCATTTTGAGCTTTCCATGCCCCTAGGCCCCAAATTTTACCCCTAGTTCGGGTTCTCCCTTCACTTTTCCCCAGGGCTCTTCTTTGGAATTCCTCTTTAGGCGGGACACCTGAGGTAACAAACCTGAAAGGAGTCCTCCCATTCCACAGATGGACGAAAAACAATTGGGATCGGGCCAAATCCACAGAGAGGAAGATTCGTCCATGGCCCATGAGGCCTCCCCGACATTCCACGGCCATCTCTGATACAAAATCCAGAGACAAAATCCTGAGCAAGCACCTCAGACTCGCTCTTTCTTCATATCCGGAAGAGTTCTTCTCATGGTTTATAGATAGGGCCTGCCATACCTACGTCCCCAAACCTAAGCTGAATTTGTGTTTTCAGACTTCTGTCCTCAAAATCCTGGGCCACACACCCTCCAGGCTGGGGCCCCTGGAGTCACACATTAGGACTGTGCCTACCCAATCCATGGGAATTCTGCCGATGCCATTGTCCAAAACAGTAAAATTTGGAGAACCCTACAAATCCCTCAGGCCATCCCAATAGTGCAGGTCGCCCGGGACAAACAAGGGCGGTCTGATACCAGCTGAGCATCTACCTCCACTCATACCATAGATGGATGTCCCCTGAGAAGAAGATTGAACCAGACAGGACCCTAGGCCATAATCGGATACATTGCTTTGGATTACAGGCATGTCTCCTCAAAAGCCTGGATTCCAATACCAGCATAGAGGTTTTCCTGAGGCACCCATCAAAACAAATCTCGTCTCCACAAGGAACCTTGTGCATCGAGCTATGTCAAAAGCTTAGGAGAATACTTCAGGGTCCCGGTGCCACCGCCCCATTTTAAGGCCCTCATGGACACAAACACACATTAGGACCCATCCTCAGGAAAGTCCATTTCAAGTCAGCCACCCCGGTTTCTCCCGCAGAGCCATCAGATCTAAACTGTCTTGTTGCTAGGAGACAATTGGAATGCGAGGCGGGCTTCCCAGGCATCCATCCTCGAACGGTGCCCTGGAGTCATTCCATATGGGATGTCCTGGAGCTGCCCAACAAGTCTCAATTGTCCCGCAGAAGGAATCCTTGAAGGGGGCATCCCACAACTCCCAACGTGGGAAAACCTCCATGGCCTCGAGATTCCGCTCCCTTCATGAAGGGGCCGTCATGCACAGAAACTCCAACCTGAGCCAACGTCTGATCCTCGCCCTGACTTCAGATGCATGAGATATAGGTTCAGATCTACAGGGGTACCTGCCGTGCCCTGGCCCTGAAACCCAAGTCTAGCTTGTGTTCTCAGACTTCCGTCCTCACACTCCAGGCCCCGAAGCCCGGAAGTTTCGCAATTCCAGACCCACAATGCAGCACTCTGCCTGCCCTCTAGAAAAAAAATTTGGCCTAATTAGCTGCCCAGGCACCTTATATGAGGATAAATCTACATGGCATTCGACTGTACCCAAAGTATATAGTCTAACCTGGGCACTAATGCACTGTCTGACACAACCTGAGCTCGGACCTCCTGACCAACACCCAGACAGCTGACCGCACACTGAGCACATCAGAACCACCATGGCCTTAGGTCATCATCTCTTCCCAACTGCGGTTTTTCAGGCTTCAGAACCTAGACCTTATCTCCAACCACTGCCCAGGGGTGCCTGTGATGCAGAAATCAGAACTCGTCCTTACCCATGGCAAGAAACCTTGTGGTTGGCATGTTGTCCAACGTTCAGTGTAGGAGAAACCAGCATTCACCCGGAGGCCCCGCCAATTCTTGAGTGCGAAGAGGGCATAAACACGCATTGTGACCCTCAGCGTGAGTCCTGTGCTCTAGTAAGTCCTCTCAGTGGCTCGACCATTAGATGTCATAATGGGCTTGACATGTCCCTAGGCCCCAATTTTAAACCAGATTTCTGGTTGTCCGGTCGGCCCTCCCCAGGGCTCTACTCTGGAATACCTCATTTGGTGAGACACCTGAGGTTAAAAAACAAAACAAAGCAAATCAACAACAACAACAAAACGGACTTCTTCCATCCCCAGAATGACCCAAAACTCTTGGGACGGGGCAAAACCCCAGAGAGTAAGACTCGTCCATTTCCCATGAAGTCCCCCGGAAATTTCACGACCATGAGTGACACGATATCCAGAGACAAAAACTTGAGCACGAGCCTCACACTCGCCCTTTTTTCATATCCTGAAGAGTTCTCCTCATGGTCTGTAGATCAGTCCTGCCATACCTATGACCCGAAACATAAGCCGCGTTTGTGTTTTCAGACAACTGTCCAAACAGCTCTGGCCTACACACCCTACAGGCTCAGGCCCCTGGAGCCAAACCTGAGGACTGTACTTGCCCTCTCCAAGGGAATTGTATGTGCCCATTCCAATGGCCACAACCCTACTAATAGGATAAACCTCCAAACTGCCTGAGGCCATCCCAATAGTGGTGGCTTCCCAGGACAAACAGGGGCAATCTGAGCTCATCTGAGCACCTACCTGCACTCAGACGCATAGACTGATGTCCCCAGAGGTAAAAAGGAAAGAACAGGCCCCTAGGCACTAAACGGATCCATTGCTGTGGTATCCAGTCATCTCTCCCCAGAGGCCTGGATTTCAATACCAGCGTATGGCTGTTTCTTGACTCACCCATCAGAAAACATCTCATCTACATATGGGAAACTTGCACGTTGGAGCTGTGTCAAAGCCTCTGTTTGGAAAAACCCTTCAGGACCCCAGTGCCACCGCTACATTCCAAGGTCTCCTTAGACACAAAAAGACATTAGGACCCATCCACAGGAGAGTCCATTTCAACTCAGCCTCCTGGGTTGCTCCCCCAGATCCAGCAGATCTAACCTGTCTTGTTGCTAGGACACAATTGGAATGTGAGGTGGGCTACCCAGCCATCCATCCTTAGAACCCTGCTCGGAATCGTTGCCCTGGAGCCAACCAACAGGTCTCAATTGTCCTGCAGAAGAATCTTTGCAGTTTGGAGCTTCTCACAACTAACATCGTGGGAAAACCCCCACGGCCTCGTGGCCCCCCCGCCCCTTCATGAAGGGCCATCAGGGACAGAAACACCAACCTGAGCGATCTTCTGATCCTCGCCCTGACATCATAAGCACGAGATCTCGATTCAGGTCTGTAGATTGTTCCTGCCTTGTCCTCACCCAGAAACCTAAGCCTAGCTTGTTCTCAGATTTCCTTCCTCAGACTACTGGCCCACAAGCCTCCAGTTTGAAAACCAGAACTATAATGCAGCACTCTTCCTGCCCTCAGGAAGAAAAACATTGCCCTCTGGGGCTACCCAGAAACTCCAAAAGAGGATCAACCTGCACGCCATTCGACTGTACCCCAAATATATAGGCTGACCGGGGCACTATTGCCCTTTTTGACACAGCCTGAGCCTGGACTTCCTGGCCCCACCCAGAAAGCTGGTCGAACACTGAGCACGCCGGACGAGCCATGTCCTTAGGTCGTCATCTCTTCCCAACCTCGATTCTCAAGTTTCAGAACCTAGACCTTATCTCCAATCACTGCCCAGGCTTGTAAGTGATGCAGAAATCACAACTCCTTCCCCGTGGCTAGAAACCATGTGGTTGGCATGTTTTCCAATGTTCAGTGTAGTGAAACCAGTGTGGCCCATGAGGCCCCGCCCATGTTTATGGGCCACATTGGTCACAAACTCACATTGTGACCCTCAGCCTGATCCCAGTCCTCAGGTAAGGCCTCTCAGTGGCTGGATGAAGAGACAGCATATTGAGCTTGCCATGCCCCTAGGCCCCAAATTTTACCCATAGTTCGGGTTGTCCCTTCGCTTTTCCACAGGGCTCTTCTTTGGAATTCCTCTTTTGGCGGGACACCTAAGGTAACCAACCTGAAAGGAGACCTCCCATTCCACAGATTGACGAAAAAGAATTGGGATCGGGCCAATTCCACAGAGAGGAAGATTCGACAATGGCCCATGAGGTTTCTCAGACAAACCACGGCCATCGCTGATACCGAATCTAGAGACAAAAGTCTGAACAAGCACCTCAGACTCGCTCTTTCTTCATATCCTGAAGAGTTCTTCTCATGGTTTATAGATCGGGCCTGCCATACCTATGTCTCCAAACCTAAGCTGAGTTTATGTTTTCAGACTTCTGTCCTCAAAGTCCTGGGCCACACACCCTCCACGCTGCGGTCCCTGGAGCCACACATAAGGACTGTGCCTACCCAATCCATGGGAACTCTGCCCATTCCATTGTCCAAAACCGTAAAATTAGGAGAACCCTCCAAATCCCTGAGGCCATCCCAATAGTGCAGGTCTCCCGTGACAAACAAGCGCGGTCTGATAGCAGCTGAGCATCAACCTCCACTCATACCATAGATGGATGTCTGCAGAGAAGAAGATTGAACCAGACAGGACCCTGGCCATATCGGATCCATTGCTTTGGTTACAGGCATGTCTCCTCAAAAGCCTGGATTCCAATACCAGCATAGGGGTTTTCCTGAGGCACCCATCAGAACAAATCTCGTCTCCACAAGGAAACATGTGCATCGAGCTATGTCAAAAGCTTAGGAGAATACTTCAGGGTCCTGGTGCCACGGCCCCATTCCAAGGCCCCATGGACACAAACACACATTAGGACTCATCCTCAGGAAAGTCCATATCAAGTCAGCCACCCCGGTTGCTCCCGCAGAGCCATCAGATCTAAACTGGCTTGTTGCTAGGAGACAATTGGAATGCGAGGCTGGCTTCCCAGGCATCCTCCCTCGAACGGTGCTCTGGAGTCATTCCATATGGGATGTCCTGGAGCTGCCCAAAGGTCTCAATTGTCCCGCAGAAGGAATTCTTGAAGGGGGCAACCCACAACTCCCACGTGGGAAAAACTCCATGGACACGAGATTCCCGCTCCCTTCATGAAGGGGCCGTCAGGCACAGACACTCCAACCTAAGCCAAAGTCTAATTCTCTCCCTGACTTGAAATGGATGAGATATTGTTTCAGATCTGCAGGGGGTACCTGCTGTGCCCTTGCCCTGAGCCCAAGTATAGCTTTTGTTCTCAGAATTCCGACCTCAATCTCCTGGCCTCAAAGCCCTCATGATTGGTAAATCCGGTCCCACAATGCAGCACATGGCCTGCTTTCTGGAAAAAAAATATTGCCTAAAGAGCTGCCAAGGCACCTTATATGAAGATAAACCTACACGGTACTCGACTTTGCCCGAATTATATAGTCTAACCTGGGCAATAATGCACTGTCTGACACAACCTGAGCCCGGACTTCCTGACCAACACCCAGACAGCTGACCGCACACTGAGCACATCAGACCTGCCATGGCCTTAGGTCATCATCTCTTCCCTACCTCAGTTTTCAGGCCTCAGAAACTAGACTTTATCTCCAATCACTGCCCAGGGGTGAGTGTGATGCAGAAATCAGAACTTCTCCTTACACATGGCAAGAAACCTTGTGGTTGGCATGTTGTCCAACGTTCATTGTAGGAGAAACTAGCATTCACCCTGAGGCCCGCCTATTCTTGAGTGCGACGAGGGCATAAATATGCATTGTGACCCTCAGTGTGAGTCCTGTCCTCTAGTAATTCCTCTCAGAGCCTGGATCACTAGATGTCATAATGGGCTTGACATAGCCCTAGGCCCCAATTTTTAACCAGATTTCTGGTTGTCCAGTCACCCCTCCCCAGAGCTCTACTCTGGAATTCCACATTTGGTGGGACAACGGAGGTTAAAAAATGAAACAAAACAAAGCAACAACAACAAAAAAAACGACTTCTTCCATCCCACAGAATGACCCCAACCTCTTTGGAAGGGGCCAAATCCCCAGAGAGTAAGACTCGTCCATTTCCCATGAAGTCACCCGGAAATTTCACGACCATGAGTGACATGATATGCAGAGACAAAAACATGAGCAATAGCCTCACACTCGCTTTTTTTTCATATACCGAAATGTTCTCCTCATGGTCTGTAGATCAGTCCTGCCCTACCTATGACCCGAAACAGAAGTCGAGTTTGTGTTTTCAGACAACTGTCCAAACAGCCCTGGCTTACACACCCTATAGGCTCAGGCCCCTGAAGCCAAACCTGAGGACTGTTCTTGCCCTCGCAAGGGAATTGTGTGAGCCCATTCCAATGGCGACAACGCAACTAAAAGTATAAACCTTTAAATTCCCTGAGGCCATCCCATAGTGTTGGCTTCCAAGGACAAACACGGGCAATCTGAGTTCATCTGAGCACCTACCTGCACTCTGACCCATAGATAGATGTCGCCCGAGGTAAAAAGAAACCAACAGGCCCCTAGGCACTAATCGGATTCATTGCTTTGGTTTCCAGGCATCTCTCCTCAGAGGCCTGGATTTCAATACCAGAATATGGCTGTTTCTTGACTCACCCATCAGAACAAATCTCCTCTACACATGGGAAACTTGCATGGTGGAGCTGTGTCAAACCTCTGTTTAGAAGAAGCCTTCAGGGCCTTAGTGCCACCGCTTAATGCCACAGTCTCCATAGACACAAAAACATATTAGGACCCATCCACAGGAGAGTCCATTTAAACTCAGCCTCTCGGTTGCTCCCCGAGATCCAACAGATCTAGCCTATCTTGTAGCTAGGAGAATATTGGAATGCGAGGTGGGCTACCCAGCCATCCATCCTTAGAACCCTGCTCAGAATCGTTGGCCTGGAGCCAACCAACTGGTCTCAATTGTCCCACAGTAGAATCTTTGCAGTTTGGAGCTTCTCACAACTCCCATGGTGGGAAAACCCCCACGGCCTCGTGATTCCCCCCCTTTATGAAGGGGCCATCAGGGACAGAAAGTCAAACCTGAGGCATCGTCTGATGCTCAACCTGACTTCAGGTGCACGAGATCTCGATTCAGGTCTGTAGATTGTGCCTGCCATGTCCTCACCATAAAACCTAAGCCTAGCTTGTGTTCTCAGAGTTCCGTCCTCAGACTACCGGCCCACAAGCCCTCCAGTTTGGCAATCCGGAAGTACAATGCAGCACTCTTTGGGCCCTCCAAGAGAAACATTGCCCTCTGGGGCTACCTAGAAACCCCAAATGAAGATGAACCTGCACGCCATTTGGCTGTACACCAAATATATAGGCTGATCTGGGCATCATTGCCTTCTCTGACACAGCCTGAGCTGGACCTCCTGGCCCCACCCAGACAGCTGGCCGCACACTAGGGACATTGGAACCGCCATGGCCTTAGTTCGTCATCTCTTCCCAACCTCGGTTTTCAGGCTTCAGTACCTAGACCTTATCTCTAATCACTGCCCAGGTTTGAAAATGTTGCAGAAATCAGAACTTGTTCCCTTGGCAAGAAACCTCGTGGTTGGCATGGTGTCCAACGTTCAGTGTAGTTGAAATCAGTGTGGCACATGAGACCCAGCCCATGCTTGAGGGCTACATTGGTCTCAAACACACATTGTGACCCTCAGCCTGAGCCCGGTCCTCAGGCAAGGCCTCTCAGTGGCTGCATGAAGAAACAGCATATTGGGCTTGCCATGCCCCTAGACCCCAATTTTTAACCATAGTTCGGGTTGTCCCTTCACTCTTGCCCAGGGCTCTGCTTTGGAATTCCTCTTTTGGTGGGACACCTCAGGTAACAAAACTTAAAGGAGTCCTCCCATCCCACAGATTCACGAAAAAGAATTGGGATCAGACCAGATCCACAGAGAGGAAGATTCGTCCATGGCCCAGGAGGCCTCCCCGACATTCCTCGGCCATCGCTGATACAAAATCCAGAGACAAAAGCCTGAGCAAGCGCCTCAGACTCGCTCTTTCTTCATATCCTGAAGAGTTCTTCTCCTGGTTTGTAGGTCGGGCTTGCCATACCTACGTTCCCAAACCTAAGATGAGTTTGTGTTTTTTGTTTTCTGTCCTCAAATTCCTGGGCCACATACCCTTCAGACTGAGCCCCTGGAGCCACACATTAGTACTGTGCCTACCCAATCCATGGGAATTCTGCCCCTGCCATTGTCTCAAACCTTTCAAATTAGGAGAACCCTCGATAGTCCCTGAGGCCATCTCAATGGTGTAGGTTGTCCCGGACAAACAAGGGCCGTCTGACACCAGCTGAGCATCAACCTCCACTCATACCATAGATGGATGTCCCCAGAGAAGAAGATTGAACCAGGCAGGACCCTAGGACATAATGGGATCCATAGCTTTGGTTTACAGGCATGTCTCCTCAAAAGCCTGGTTTCCAATACCAGCTGAGGGCTTCTCCTGAGGCACCCATCAGAACAAATCTCGTCTCCACAAGGAAACTTGTGCATGGGAGCTATGTCAAAGGCTTAGGAGAATACTTCAGGGTGCCGGTGCCACCGCCCCATTCCAAGACCCTCAGGGACACAAACAAACATTAGGACCCATCCTCCGGAAAGTCCATTTCAACTCAGCCACCCCGGTAACACCTGCTGAGCCATAAGATCTATACTGTCTTGTTGCTAGAAGAAAATTCCATCAGATCTATACTGTCTTGTTGCTAGAAGAAAATTGGAATGCGAGGCGGGCTTCCCAGGCATTCATCCTCGAATGGTGCTCTCGAGTCATTCCATATGTGATGTCCTGGAGCTGTCCAACAGGTCTCAATTGTCCCGCAGAAGGAATCTTTGAAGGTCCATCTCACAACTCCCAACGTGGGGAAACCTCCATGGACTAGAGATTCCACTCCCTTCATGAATGGGCCGTCATGTACAGAAACTCCAACCAGAGCCAATGTCTGATCCTCGCCCTGAATTCAGATGCATGAGATATTGGTTCAGATCTGCCGAGGTACCTGCCGTGCCCTCGACCTGAAACCCAAGTCTAGCTTGTGTTCTCAGACTTCCGTCCTCACACTCCTGGCCCAGAAGACCTCAAGTTTGGCAATTCCGAACCCACTGTGCAGCACTCTGCCTGCCCTCTAGAAAAAAAATATTGCCTCATGAGCTGCCCAGGCACATCATATGAGGATAAACCTACACGCCACTTGACTGTACGTAAATTATATACTCTAAGCTGTGCACTAATGCACGGTCTGACACACCTGAGCCCGGACCTCCTGACTAACACACAGACAGCTGACCACACACTGAGCACAACAGACCAGCCATGGCCCTCGGACATCATCTCATCCATACCTCAGTTTTCAGGCTTCAGAACCTACCTTTTCTCCAATCACTGCCCAGGGGTGATGGTATGTAGAAATCAGAACTCCTCCTTACCCATGGCAAGCAACCTTGTGGTTGGCATGTTGTCCAACGTTCAGTGTAGGAGAAACCAGCATTCACCCTGAGGCCCAGCCCATTCTCAAGTGCGACGAGGGCATAAACACACCAAACTCTTTGGACGAGGCCAACCTTCTAAAGAGTAAGACTCGTCCATTTCCCATGAAGTCACCCGGAAATTTCACGACCATGAGTCACACGATATCCAGAGATAAACTTGAGCAAGAGCCTCACACTCGCCCTTTTTTCATATCCCGAAGAGTTCTTCTCATGTTCTGTAGATCAGTCCTGCCATACCTATGACCCGAAACATAAGCCGAGGTTGTGTTTTCAGACAACTGTCCAAACAGCCCTGGCCTACACACCCCAAAGGCTCAGGCCCTTGGAGCCAAACCTGAGGACTGTACTTGCCCTCTCCAAGGGAATTGTGTGTACCCATTCCAATGGCCACAATCCTACTAATAGGATAAACTTCCAAAGTTCCTGAGGCCATCCCAATAGTGGTGGCTTCCCAGGACAAACAGGAGCAATCTGAGCACATCAGAGCACCTACCTGCACTCAGACCCATAGACTGATGTCCCCAGAGGAAAAAAGGAATGAACAGACCACTAGGCACTAATCGGATCCATTGCTATGGTTTCCAGGCATGTCTCCTCAGAGGCCTGGATTTCAATACCAGCATATGGCTGTTTCTTGACTCACCCATCAGAACAAATCTCATCTACATATGGGAAACTTGCACGGTGGAGCTGTGTCAAAGTCTCTGTTTAGAAGAACCCATCAGGGACCCAGTGCCACCGCTTCATTCCAAGGTCTCCATAGACACAAAAACATATTAGGACACATCCACAGGAGAGTCAATTTCAACTCAGCCTCCTCAGTTGCTCCCCCAGATCCAGCAGATCTAACCTTTCTTGTAGCTAGGAGAAAATTGGAATGCCAGGTGTGGTACCTAGCCATCCATCCTCAGAACCATGCTTGGAATCCTTGGCCTGGCGCCAACTAACAGGTCTCAATTGTCCTGGAGAAGAATCTTTGTAGTTTGGAGCTTCTCACAACTCCCATCGTGCGAAAACCCCCATGGCCTCGTGATTCCCCCCCTTCATGAAGGGGCCATCAGGGACAGAAAGTCCAACCTGAAGATCGTCTGATCCTCACCCTGACTTCAGATGCACGAGATCTCGATTCAGGTCTGTAGATTGTGCCTGCCATGTCCTCACCCATAAAAACTAAGCCTAGCTTGTGTTCTCAGACTTCAGTCCTCAGACTACTGGCCCACAAGCCCTCCATTTTGGCAATCCAGAAGTACAATGCGGCACTCTGCCTGCTCCCTGGAAGAAGAACATTGCCCTCTGGGGCTACCCAGAAACCCCAAATGAGGATCAACCTGCACGCCATTTGGCTGTACACCAAATATATAGGCTGAAGTGGGCACAATTGCCCATTCTGACACAGCCTGAGCCTGGAACTCCTGGCCCCACCCAGACAGCTGGCCGCACACTGAGCACATCGGACCCGCCATGGCCTTAGGTTGTCATCTCTACCCAACCTCGGTTTTCAGGCTTCAGAACCTTGACCTTATCTCCAATCACTGCCCAGGTTTGAAAATGTTGCAGAAATCCGAACTCGTTCCCTTGGCATGAAACCTCATGGTTGGCATGTTGTCCAACTTTCAGTGTAGTTGAAACCAGTGTGGCACATGAGACCCAGCCCATGCTTGAGGGCCACATTGGTCTCAAACACACATTGTGACCCTCAGCCTGAGCCCGGTCCTCAGGCAAGGCCTCTCAGTGGCTACATGAAGAAACAGCATATTGGGCTTGCCATGCCCCTAGACCCTAATTTTTAACCATATTTCGGGTTGTCCCTTCACTCTTGCCCAGGGCTCTGCTTTGGAATTCCTCTTTTGGTGGGACACCTCAGGTAACAAACCTTAAAGGAGTCCTCCCATCCCACAGATTCACAAAAAAGAATTGGGATAGGGCCAAATCCACAGAGAGGAAGATTCGTCCATGGCCCAGGAGGCCTCCCCGACATTCAACGGCCATCGCTGATACAAAATCCAGAGACAAAAGCCTAACCAAGCGCTTCAGACTCGCTCTTTCTTCATATCCTGAAGAGTTCTTCTCATGATTTGTAGTTCGGCCGTGCCATACCTACGTTCCCAAACCTAAGCTGAGTTTGTGTTTTTTGAGTTCTGTCCTCAAAGTCCTGGGCCACACACCCTCCAGGCTGGGCCCCTGGAACCACACATTAGGACTGTGCCTAACCAATCCATGGGAATTCTGCCCATTCCATTATCCAAAACCGTACAAATTAGGAGAAACCTCCAAATTCCCTGAGGCCATACCAATGATGTAGGTTGTCCGGGACAAAAAAGGGCCGTCTGAAAACCAGCTGAGCATCTACCTCCACTCATACCATAGATGGATGTCCCCAGAGAAGAAGATTGACCAGACAGGACCCCAGGCCATAATGGGATCCATAGCTTTGGTTTACAGGCATGTCTCCTCAAAAGCCTGGTTTCCAATACCAGCTGAGGGCTTCTCCTGAGGCACCCATCAGAACAAATCTCGTCTACACATGGGAAACTTGCATGTTGGAGCTCTCTCAAAGCCTCTGGTTAGAAGGACATTTCAGGTTCCCGGTGCTAGCGCCTCATTCCAAGGTCTCCATGGAGACACACCCACATTAGGACCCATCCACAGGAGAGTCCATTTCAAATCAGCCCCCTAAGTTGCTCCCCCTGATCCAGCAGATCTAACCCGTCTTGTTGCTAGATGATTGGAATGAGAGGCAGGCTTCCCAGACATCCATACTTAGAACCATTCTCAGAATTATGCTGTATGGGAAGTCCTGGAGCCAACCAACAGGTCTCAATAGTCCCGCAGAAGAATCTTTACTGTTTGGAGCATCTCACAACTCCCATCGTGGGCAAACCTCCATGGCCTCGTGATTTCGCCCCCTGTGCTTCATGAAGGGGCCATCAGGGACAGAAGCTCCAACCTGAGCGATCGTCTGATCCTCGCCCTGACTTCAGATGCAGGACATCTTGATTCAGCTCTGCAGAGTGTGTCTGCCGTGCCCTTGCCCAGAAACGTAAGTCTAATTTGTGTTCTCAACTTCCATCCTCACATTCCTGGCCCACAAGCCCTCCAGTTTGGCAATTCCAGAACTACAAGGCAGCACTCTGCCTGCTTTCCGGAAGAAAAACATTGCCCTCGGGGGCTACCCAGATTCCCCAAATGAGGATCAACCTGCATGCCACTTGACTGGACCCCAATTATACAGGCTGCCCTGGGCACTACTGCCCTTTCTGGCACAGCCTGAGACTGAACCTCCTGGCTCGCACCCACCCAGCTAGCCACACACTGAGCACATCAGACCCGCCATGGCCTTAGGTCATCATCTCTTTCCAACCTCGGTTTTCAGGCTTCAGAACCTAAACCTTATCTCTAGTCACCACCCAGGGTTGAACATGATGCAGGAATCAGAACTCCTTCCCCATGGCAAGAAACCTTGTGGTTGGCATGTTGTCCAACGTAAAATGTAGTTGAAACCAGTGTGGCCCATGAGGCCCTGCAGATGCTTGAGGACCAAGTCGTTCACAAACATGCATTCTGACCCTCAACGTGAGCCCAGTTCTCAAGTAAAGCCTCTCAGTGGCTGGACCAAAAGACAGCATATTGGGCTTGTCATGCCCCTAGGCCCCAATTTTTAACCAGATTTCTGGTTGTCCAGTCTCCCCTCCCCAGGGCTCGGCTTTGGAATCCCTCTTTTGGTGGGACACCTGAGGTAACAAAACTGAAAGGACTCCCCCCATCCCACAGTTTGACCCAAAACAATTGGAATCGGGCCAAATCCACAGAGCGGAAGACTCGTCCATGTCCCATGAGGCCTCCCGGACATTCCACGCCCATCGTTGACACAAAATCCAGAAACAAAAGCCTGAACAAGTGCCTCACAATCTCTCTTTCTTCATATCCGGAAGAATTCTCCTCACGGTCTGTAGATCGGGCCTGCCATACCTACGTCCCTAAACCTAAACTGAGTTTGTGTTTTAGACTTCTGTCTCCACAGTCCTGGTGCACACACCCTGCAGGCTGGGGCCCCTGGAGCCACATCAAAACTGTGCCTTCCCTCTCCACGGGAATTCTGCCCATTCCATTGTCCATAATCATAAAATTAGGAGAAACCTCCAAAGTCCCCAAGGCCTTCACAATAGTGTAGGCCGCCTGGGACAAACAAGGGCCATCTGACACCAGCTGAGCATCTAACTCCACTAATACCTTAGATGGATGTACACAGAGAAGAAGATTCAACCGGACAGGCCCCTAGGCTCTAAACGGAGCCATTGCTTTGGTTTCCAGTTATCTCTCTTCAGAGGCCTATATTCCAATAACAGTATATGGGGGTTTCCTGAGGCACCAATCAGAACAAATCTCGTCTCCACATGGGAAACTTGTCCTTTGGAGATGTCTCAAAACCTCCGGTTAGGAGAATCCTTCAGGGCCCATGCACCAACGCCCCATTCCAAGGTCTCCATGGACACAAACCCACATTAGCATCCATCCTCAGGAGAGTCCATTTCAACTCAGCCCCCTTGGTTGCTCTGACAGAGCCAGCATATCAAACCTGTGTATTTGCTAGGAGACAACTGCAATGTGAGGCGGGCTTCCCATGCATCCATCCTAAGATCCCTGCTCTGGTGTCATTCTGTATGGTATGTACTGGAGTGATACAAAAGGTCTCAATTGTTGATCAGAAGGAATCCTTGTTGTTTGGAGCATCTCACAACTCCCATTGTGGGTAAACCTCCATGGACTGGAGATGCTGTCCCCTTCATAAAGTGGCCAGAATGGACAGAAATTCAAACCTAAGCCTAGGTTTGAACCTCGCCCTGACTTCAGATTCATGATATCCCGATTCAGATCTGCAGAGGGTGCCTGCCGTGCCCTCGCCCAGAACCTACGCCTAACATGTGTTCTCAGACTTCCGTCCTCACACTCCCCGTCCACAAGGCATCCACTTTGGAAATTCCGGAGCCACAATGCAGCACTCTGCCTGTCCTCCAGAAGAAAAACATTGCCCTTGGGGCTACCCAGAAATTTCAAATAAAGATCAACCTGCACGGCACTCAGTTGTACCCCAATTATACAATCTACCCTGGGACTAAGGCCCTGTCTGACACAGCCCAAGCTTGGACCTCCCGACCAACACCCAGACAGCTGGCTCCACGCTGAGCATATCGGACCCGACATGGCCTTAGGTCGTCATCTCTTCCCAACCTCGGTTTTCAGACTTCACAACCTGGACCTTATGTCCAATCACTACCCAGGGGTGAATGACATGCAGAAATCAGAATTAATACTTCCCCATGGCAAGAACTCATGTGGTTGACATGTTGACTATCATTCAGTGTAGGAGAAACAAGCATGCACCATGAGTCCCCACCCATGCTTGAGTACCATGAGGGCATAAACACGCATTGTGACCCTCAGCATGAGTTCTGTCCTCAATGAAGGCCTCTCAGTGGCTGGACCATTAGAAGGCATATTGGGCTTGCCATGCCCCTAGGCCCGTATTTTTAGTTAGATTTCTTGTTGTCCAGGGCTCTGCTCTGGAATCCCTCTTTTGGTGGGACACCTTAGTTAACAAAACTGAATCCCACAGATTAACCCAAAACAATTGGGATCTGGCCAAATCCACAGAGAGAAACACTCTTCCATGGCCCATGAGGACTCCTCGACATTCCACGGCCATCATTGACACAAAATCCAGGGGCAAAAGCCTGACAAGTGTCACACTTTCACCCTTTATTCAGATCCCAAAAAGTTCTCCTCATAGTCTGTAAATCGGGCCTGCCATACCTACGTCCCCAAACCTAAGCTGAGTTTGTGTTTTAAGACATCTGTCCCCACAGTCCTTGCCCACACTCCCTCAAGGCTGGGCTCTTGGAGCCACACATCAGGTCTGTGCCTGCCCACTCCACAGGAATTCTGCCCATGCCATTGTCCATAATCATACAATTTAGGAGAAACCTCCAAAGTCCCCGAGGCCATCCCTATAGTGTAGGCCGCCCGGACAAACAGGAGCGGTCTGACACCAGCTGAGCAACTACCTCCATTTCATAAAATAGACAGATGTCGACAGAGAAGATTGAACCAGAGAGGCTCCTAGGACCTAATTGGATGCATTGCTGTGGTTTCTATGTATCTCTCCTCAGAGGCCTGGTTCTAATACCAGCATATGTGGGTTTCCTGAGGCACCAATTAGAACAAATCTTGTCTCCACATGGAAAACTTGCTCTTTCGAGTTGTTTCAAAATCTCCGGTTAGAATCCTTTAGAGCCCTGGGGCCACCACCCCATTCCAACGTCCTCATGGACACAAACACACATTAAGACCCATCTTCAGGAGAGTCCATTCCAACTCAGCTCCCACGATTGCTCCTGCATAGCCATCAGATCGTACCTGTCTTGTGGCAGGGAGACAATTGGTGTAAGAGGCAGTCTGCTCAGGCATCCATCCTTAGAACCCGGCTCTGGAGTCATTCCATATGGGATGTCCTGGAGCCATCCAACAGTTCTCAATTTTCCCGCAGAAGGAATCCTTGCAGTTTGGAGCATCCCACAACTCCCAACGTGGGAAAACCTCCATGGCCTCGAGATTCCACCCCTTTGATGAAGGGGCCATCATGGACAGAAACTCCAACCTGCGCCTAAGTCTGATCCTCGTCCTGACTTCAGATGAATGAGATTTTGATTCGGATCTGCAGAGGGTGCCTGCCGTGCCCTCGCCCTGAAACTTAAGTCTAGCTTATGATCTCAGACTTACGTCCTCACACTCCTGGTCCCGACGCCCTTAAGTTTGGCAATTCTGGACCCACAATGCTGCACTCTGCCTGCCCCAGTGAGCTTCCCTGACACAATAAATGAGGATGAACCTACATGGAACTCAACTGTACCCAAATTATACAGTCTAACCTGGGCACTAATGCACTGTCTGACACAGCCTGAATCCATACCTCCTGAACGACACCTAGAAAGCTGGCCCCAAACTGAACACATCGGACCCGCCATGGCCTTAGGTCGTCATCTCTTCCAAACCTCGGTTTTCAGGCTTCAGAACCTAGACCTTATCTCCAATTAATGCCCAGAGGTGAATGTGATGCAGAAATCAAAACTCCTCCTTCCCCATGGCAAGAAACCCTGAGGTTGGCATGTCCAAGGTTTAGTGTAGGAGAAACCTGCAAGCTCAATGAAGTCCCGCCCAATATTGAGGACCACCTTGGGCACAAACACACATTGTGACCCTCAGCATGAGTCCACTATTCAAGTAACGTCTCTCAGTGGCTGGACCAAGAATCTGCATATGGGCTTGCCATGCCCATAGGACCCCAGGCCTAACCAGAGGGTGGGTATTCCAGTTGTATGTACCCAGTGCTCTGCTCTAGAATCCCTCTATTGTGGGAACACATGAGGCAGAAAACAGGACTCCTCCCTTCCCACAAAATGACCCCAATCTCTTGGGAGCCAGACAAATCACCAGAGAGGGAGACTTCCATGGCCCATGAGACCATGCTTACATTAAATGACCATCATGAATACAACATCCAGAGACATAAGCTTGAACGACCGCCTCTCACTCGCCTTACTTTCTAATCACAATGAGCTCCCCTCACGGACTGTAGATCACTCCTGCCATAACCTCAGCCCCAAACCTCAGCCGAGTTTGTGTTTTTGGATGTCTGTCCCCACAGCCCTGGCCCACACAGCTGCCAGGCTGGGGCCTCGGGAGCCACACCACAGGACTGTCCTGCTCTCTCCAAGGAGACTATGCCCATTCCATTGCCCATAACCCCACAGAATAGGAGAAACCTCAAGGCCCCCGAGGACATCCCACTACTATAAGCCTCTCTGGACAAAGGCATCCTGACACTAGCTGAGCAACTACCTCTATGCAGAAACACAGACAGATGTCGGCAGAAACAGTAGATTGAACCAGACAGGCCCCTGGGCCCTAATCTGAACTCTTGCTTTGGTTTCCAGGTGTCACTCCTCAGAGGCCTGGGTTTGAAGACCAGCATCTGGGGCTTTCCTGAGACACCAAACAGAACAACTATCGTCTACACATGGGAAGCTTCATTGTTGGAGCTGTGTCAAACCCTTCGGTTTGGAGAAACCTGCAGAGTCCCTGAGCCACCGCCACATTCCAAGGTCTCCATGGCCACCAACCCACAGTATGACTCATCCTCAGGAGAGTCCATTTCAACTCAGCCCTCTGAGAAACCCGCCCAAGAGCCTGCAGATTGAGCCTGCCTTGCCCCAAGCAGCCAGTGGGAATGTGAGGTGGCATTTGCAGACATTCATGCTTAGACCCCTTCTCTCGAGTCTTTCTGTAGGGGTCACCCTAGAACCATCTCATAGTACTCGACTGTCCTACAGAGGAAACCTTGATGTTTGGGGCAGCTCATAACTCCCAGCGTTGGGAAACCTCCCTGGCCTCATGACGCCCCCACCCCCTTCAGGAAGGGGCCATAATGGACACAAACTCCAACCTGAGGCAACGTCTGATACTCGCCCTGACCTCAGATGCAGGAGATCTTGATTCAGTCTCTGCAGAGTGGGCCTGTCATGCCCCAAACCTAACGCTAGCTTGTGTTTTCAGACTTCCCTCTTCACACTCCTGGCAAACAAGCCCTCCAGACTGGGAATTCCAGAACCACAACACAGTTTTCTGCCTGCCCACCAGAAGAAAAACGTTGCCCTATGGGGCTCTCCAGAAACCACAAATGAGAACCAACCTGCTCTGGCCTCGACCGCACCCTAACTGGAAAAGCTACCCTGGTCAGTAATGCTCTGTCTGACACAGCCTGACGTCCCGACAGACAAGGAAACAGCTGGCTGCACACTAAGCACATCAGACAGGCCATGGCCTTATGCTGTCATCTCTTCCCAACCTGGGTTTTCAGACATCTGACCCTAGATATTATATCAAATCCTGGCAAACGTGGGTAACTGAAGCACAAATCAGATCTTCTCCTTCCCCATGGCTGGAAAGCTTGCTGTTGGCATGGAGTCATACCTTCAGTGTAGGAGAAACCTTCATGGCCCCTGAGGCCAAGCCTAAACTTGAGTGCCTCCTTGGGTACAAACTCGCATTGGGACCATCAGCATGGGCCCCATGTCGAAGTAAGGTCTCTCAGGGCCTGGACTAAGAGCCCGCATATGGGGCTTGCCAAGCCCCTATGATCCCAATCTTCACAAGAGCTCGAGTATTCCATTTGCTCGAACCCAGGACTGTGATCTGGAGTCCCTCTCCTGGAAGAACACCTGAGCCAGACAGCAGGACTCCACCCTTCCCACAAAATGTCCCCAAAATCTTAAGAGCTGGACCAACTCCTCAGAGAGGGAGACTCTTCCATAGCCCCTGAGGTCACCCCTACATTCCACGGCTATGGGAGACAAAACATCCAAAGACAAAAGCTTGCGTGACTGCCTCCCATTTGCCCTTCTTTCATAAGCTGAGGATCTCCTCTCACGGTCTGTGGGTCCATCCTGCCATGCTCTCGGCTCCACACCCAAGCCGAGTTTGTGTTTTCAGACTTTTGTACCCACAGCCCGGACCCACACACCCTCCAGGCTAGGGCCTATGGAGACACACTGAAGGACTGTGCCAGTCCTCTCCAAGAAAACTGTACCCAATCCATTGGCCACAACCCTAGAGATTAGGAGAATCCAATAAGGTCTCCAAGGCCATGCCTCGGCCATGGACTAAGAGGGGCACTCTGACACCAGCTGAGCAACTATCTCCACTTAGATACTCAGACAGTGTCCCCAGAGACAGAAGATTGAAACGGACAGGCATCTAGGCTCTAATCTGAACCCTAGCTTTGGTTTCCAGGTGTCTCTACACAGAGAACTGGTTTGAAGACCAGTATCTGGGGCTTTTCTGAGGCACCAAAGAGAACCTGTCTCATCTCCACATAGGGATCTCTTTTTAATTGGAGCAATATTACACCCTTCGGTTAGGCGAATACTTCATGGCCCCTGAGCTGCCAACATATTCCAAGGTCTCCATGCACACAAACCCACATTATGACCCATCTGCAGGAGAGTCCATTTCAATTCAGCCCCCTAGTTAGCTCGCCCCAGAGCCAGTAGTTCAAACATGTCTTGTCACAAAGAGCCAATGGGAATGTGAGGTATGCTGTACAGGCATCCATCCTTCGAATCCTGCTCTCCAGTCTTTCCGTATGGGACATCCTGGAGCCATTCAACAGGACTCGACTGTCCAGCAGATGGAAAGCTTGTGGTATGGGTCAACGCACAAACTAGAGTTTGTGCTGGTGTCTAAGGTGCTGTGCAGGATTCTCCAATCTTGAGGGTTTGGCACATGTCGAAGGGCATGGTTTCCTACTGGGGACAGGAGATATTCTATTGTGTGGCTCAGGGACCACATGTTGTATCCTAAGTTGGTATTTCAGAACAGGACCCTGAGGACAGATGCCTGAAAACCTAATCTAGTGTTCCAATGACGTCCTAGGAGCATGTCAGGTACAATCTTCTGACCCAGGAACATTGAAATGGCTGTCTGCTTGGATGTAGGTGATCAGGGCGTTTCAGACTGGCATTTGTGTCCAGTGCTGCCGACAATATTGGGTTGGGCTCAGGGCTCTTGCATGTTTCTCCTAAACTGGAAGGTTTGGGCAGGTTTGACGGGCACAGTTTCCTTGGGGATGGCAGGCCTAGTCATGTGTTGTGGATCCAGAGACCCTGTCCTGGAGGGCATATGAGCCATGGTTTGGGGAGAGAAGTCTGCAAACACAAATGTGGGTTATGGTTAGTGGAAAGGTGATCACAGGCCCAATGAGTAGACCTGGAGTGCAGCTTGTCAGGAGTTGTAATTAGGGTGACTGGAAGGCAGTAGCACAGGCTTTTCTCTCTATATTGTGTGTCCAGGATGGCCTCGGAATGCAGGTATAGTCTCATGGGTCCATGGGAAACTTTTCCTCTCTATGGATCTGTGCAGCTCATAGTTTGGTGGCTTTTTTGGGGAAGGGAAGAGTGTTGTTTTCCATCTTATGGGTGCCCCAAAACAGGGATTCCAAATACAGGCTCTTTTTCTGGGCATCTGGGACTTCCCACCAAGGGTTAGGATTTGCACCTAGGGGTGTATGAGGCCTGCAATGCGGGATCATGATGGTGCAACTGAGAGGGATTGTTTGAAAGCTTGCTCAGGCTGAGTCTCACAATGCCTGTTTGCTCCCATGGCGGCCCTCAGGAGTGGGAGTGGTCTCATTGGTCATATATCTGGCTCCCTCTTAGAGAGTTGGACACCCAACCCAACAGCCAAATGTCCTGCCATGAGGAAGGGTGAGTTCTCTTCCGTCAGGTTCCTCTGTGCTTCAGGTTGCCCCATTGACAGGGTTTCCAGCAAGGTCTCGAGATAGGTGCCTGAATACCAAGGATGGGTGGAGATGACGTACTTGGGCCATAGCAATCCCAAATGCTAGATATGAGGCCTAAAACTCGGTCAGGGCTCAGGCTCTGTCAGACACAGCGCTAGTGGCCATGGCAGCCTTTAAATCAGAGTAGATTCGAGGGCGGAGCAGATTGATCCTCATGTGGAGTTTCTTGGGAAGTTTCCCAGGCATTTGTTCATTCAATAGGGAAGGCAGAATGCTGTGTTGTGGCTCCAGATTTCCCAATCACGAGAGCTTGGGGACCAGTCAGTTTTGGGTGTAATTGTAAACAAAAGCTATGGTTCAATTCAGTGCCAAGCAGAAGGCAGTTCCAATTTGTAGCAGTTTACTCGAGACATCCAGCACTGGAATAAGGGTGGATGTCAGATGCTTGCTCACACTAGAGTTTTTGTCTATGATGACCGACAAGTGGACGGGTGGTATAAAGAGGCCATGGAGGAGTTCACATGCTGAGGCCTGTGAACTTCTGCAAAAAGTAACATTTCTTTGTACAGAGTAGGTGAAGTCTGGTTTGTTTACTCTAGGTTTCCCCATGTGGAAAGTTTGTGAAGAAGAGCTCTCCGGCATGGATGCCAGGAAAGCACACCTCCATTGACAATTGCAGCTGAGGAACATGGCAGATTCGTTCTGGTGGCTCTGGGACAAAGTGCCATGGCCTTGAGTTGACATGGGATCTCTTGCAGATGGGTCACAATGCTTGTTTGTTACCAGGGAAAACTTAGAATGTGCTGGTTGCTAAGGTGCCATGCAGGATTCTCCTACCCTGAGGGTTTGGCACAGGTCGAAGAGCATGGTATTCTTCTGGGGACAGGGGATGTTCTGTCGTGTGGCTCAGAGACCACATGATGTGTCATAGATTGGTATTTCAGAACAGGCCCCTGAGGACAGATGCCTGAAAACCTAATGGGGTTCCATTGAGAGCCTACTGGCATTTTAGGTTCAATCGTCTATCTCACGATCATTGACTTGGCTATTTCCCTGGATGTAGGTGATAAGGGTGTTTCAGACTGCGCATTTCCATCCCGAGTGGCCGGCAATATTGGTGTGGGCTCAGGGGCCACACAGGTTTCTCCTAATCTGGAAGGTTTGGGCAAATCTGATATGCACAGTGTCTTTGGGGTTGGCAGCCAGAGTTCTGTGGTGTGGCTCCAGAGATCACATTCTGGTGGGCATGTGAGCCATGGTTTTGGGAGAGAAGTCTGCAAACACAAATACAAATTAGGGTGAGTGGCGAGGTGATCACAGGCCCAATGCGTAGACCTGGAGGGAAGCTCGTCATGAACTATAATTAGGGAGACTGGAAGGCAGTAGCACAGGCTTTTCTCTCTGGATTGTGTGTCCAGGATGGGCTTGGAAAGCAGGTGTGGTCTCATGGGTCCATGGGAGTCTTTTCCTCTCTATGGATCCTGGTGGCTCTCCATAGTTTGGTGGCTTTTTCGGGGAAGGGGAGAGTGATGTTTTCCACCTTATGGGTGCCCCAAAACAGGGATTCCAGAGACGGGCTCTGGTTCATGGCATCTGGGACATCACAACAAGTGCTAGGATTTGGGCTTAGGGGCATATTAGGCCTGCAATGCGGGTTCATGGTGGTGCAACAGAGAAGGATTGTTTGAAAGCATGCTCAGGCTGAGGGTCACAAGGCCTGTTTGCCTCCAGGGCATCCCTGAGGAGTTTGTGTGGTCTCACTGGACTTGTAAATGACTCCCCCTTTCAGGGTTGAACACCCATCCTAACAGCCAAGTTTCCTGATATGAAGAAGGAGGAGTTCTCTATTGTGCTTCAGGATGCCCCATTATCAGGGATTCCAGCAAAGGTCTGGGGACAGGTGCCTGAATACCAAGGATGGGTAGAGATGAAATACTTGAGCCATGGCATTCCCAAATACTAGATGTGGGGCTCAAACTCTGGTGACTGACACTAGGTCTGGGCTCAGGCTCTGTCAGACACAGCACTAGTGGCCAGGGCAACCTATAAATCAGGGTCCCTCCGATATAGGGCCGAGCAGATTGATCCTCATGTGGGGTTTCTGGCCAGACTCACCAGGCACTTGTTTCTATCGGGAAGGCAGAATGCTGTGTTGTGTCTCCATAATTCGCTATCAAGAAGGCTTGGGGACCAGTCGGGTGAGGAAGGAATTGTAAACACAAGCTACAGTTCAATTCACTGCCAAGCGGAAGGCAGTTCCTGTGTCCAGCAGCTTTTTCGAGATATCCAGCACCTTAGTAAGGGAGGACGTCAGATATTTGCTCACACTGGAGTTTGTGTCTATGATGACTGACAAATGGAGGGGTGGCGTCAAGAAGCCATGTAGGGATTTTCACGTTGAGACTCATGAGCTGCTCCAAATAGCAAGGTTTCATTCTACTGGACAGGTGGAGTGTGGTTTATTTGCTCCAGGGTCCCCCATGTGGAAAGTTTGGGTAGCAGAGCTCTACCGCATGGATGCCTGGAATGTTCAACTTCATTGACCATTGCAACTGAAGAACATGGCAGCTTTATTCTGGTGTCTCTGTAGCAAAGTACCAAGTCCTTGATTTGACATGGAATCTCTTGCAGATGGGCCACACAGCTGGTTTGTTACCAGGTAGATTTTAGAATGTGCTGGTGGCTTAGTAGTTGTGCAGGAATCTACTACTCTGGGATTTTGCACAGATTGTAGGGCACGGTTTCCTTCTGGGGACAGGAGATGTTCTGTTGTGTGGCCCAGCCACCACATGTTGTATCATAAGTTCGCATTCTAGAACAGGCCTCTGAGGACACATGTCTGAAAACCGAATCAATGGTTCCAATGACGTCCTAGGTGCATGTTAGGTTTATTATTCTGACTCAGGACCATTGACTTGGCTGTGTTCCTGGATGTAGGAGATCAGGGTATTTCAGACTGTGCATTTGTGTTCAGAGCGGCCGCCGAAATTGGGGTAGGCCCAGAGGCCTTGTAGGTTTCTCCTAATCTAGACAGTTTGGACAACTGTGATGGAAACAGTTTCCTTGTGGATGGCAGGGACAGTCCTGCAGTGTGGATCTGGAGACCCCATCCTGGAGGGCATGTGTGCCATGGTTTTGGTAGATAAGTCTGCAAACACAAATTCGAATTAGGGTGAGTGGCGAGGTGATCACAGGCCCAATGCATATACCTTGAGAGCAGCTCATCTGGAACTGTAATTAGGGTGAATGGAAGGCAGTAGCACAGGCTTTTCTCTCCGGATTGTGTGTCCAGGATGGCCTCGGAATGCAGGTGTGTTCTCATGGGTCCATGGGAGACATTGCCTCTCTATGGATCCTGGTGGCTCCTCATAATTTGGTGACATTTTTGGGGAAGGGATGAGTGCTGTTTTCCATCTGAAGGGTGCACCAAAACAAAAATTCCAGAGATGGTCTCTGGGTCTGGGCACCTCGAAAATCCCACCAAGTTTTATGATTTGAACCTACAGGCATACCAGGCCTGAAATGAGGGATCATTGTGGTGAATCTGAGAGGGATTTTTTGAAAGCATGCTCAGGGTGAGGGTCACAATGCCTGTTTGTGCCAAGGGTTGTCCTCAGGAGTGTGTGTGGTGTCATTGATGTTGTAACTGGCTCCCCCTTTGAGGGTAGAACACCCATCCCAAAAGCCAGGTTTATTGCCATGGGGAAAGAAGAGTTCTCTATTGTGCTTCAAGTTCCCTAATTGGCAGGGATCCCTGCCAAGGTCTGGGGACAGGTGCCTGAATATCAAGGATGGGTAGAGATGACATACTTGGGCCATGGCAATCCCAAATGCTAGATATGGGGCCTGCTCTTTAGTGGCTGAAACTCAGTCGAGCTCAGGCTCTGTCAGACACGGCACTAGTGGCCATGGCAGCCTATAAATCGGTGTTGACTCGAGGGCCGACCTGATTGATCCTCATGTGGGTTTTCAGGGCAGACTCACCAGGCATTTCTTCATTCGATGGGGAAGGCAGAATGCTGCGTTGTGGCCCCAGATTTCCCTATCAAGAGGGCTTAGGGACCAGTCAGGTGAGGATGGAATTGTAAACACAAGCTATGGTTCAATTCAGTGCCAAGTGGAAGGCAGTTCCAATGTGCAGTGGTTTATTCAAGACATCCAGCACCGGGATAAGGGTGCATGTCAGATGTTTGCTTAGACTGGAGTTTGTGTCTATGATGACCGACCAATGGAGTGGTGGCATCAAGAGGCCATGGATCAGTTTACACGCTGAAGCCTGTGAGTTGATCCAAACATAAGGTTTCCTTCTACTGGACAGGGGAGGTCTGGTTTGTTTACAACAGGTTCCCCCATGTGCAAAGTTTGGGTAGCATAGTACTCGCACGTGGATAAGGGAAAGCACACCTACATTGACCATTGCACCTAAGGAACATGGCAGGTTCTTTCTGGTTGCTCTAGGGCAAAGTACCAAGGCCTGGTTTCTAATGAAGTTGGGTCACAATGCAGTTTTGTTTCCACGGAAATCTTACTATGTGCTGGTGGCTAAGGGGCCATGTATGATTAGTCTATCCTGATGGTTTGACACCGGTCGAAGAACACGGTTTCTTTCTGGGTATCGGAGATGTTCTGTTGTGGGGCTCACGGACCAAATGTTGTATCATAAGTTGGTATTCCAGAACAGGCCTCTGAGGACAGATGCCTAAAAACTTCAACTAGGGTTCCAATGAAGTCCAAGGGGAATTTCAGGTTGAATCATCAGACTCAGGACCATTGACTTCGGTGTCTGCCTATATGTAGGCAACCAGGGTGTTTCTGACTGTGCCTTTGTGTACAGAGTGGCCTCCAATATTGGGGTGGGCTCTGGGGCCTTGCAGGTTTCTCCTAATCTTGAAGGTTTAGGCAAATTTGTGAGCACGGTTTCCTTGGGGGTGGCAGGCACAGTCCTGTGGTGTGGCTCCAGAGACTCCATCGTGGAGGGCATGTAAGCCATGGTTTTGGGAGAGAAGTCTGCAATCACAAACTCGGATTAGGTTGAGTTGCGAGGTGATCGTAGGCCCAATGCATAGACCTGGAGGGCAGATCGTCAGGAACTGTAAATCACGTACCTCGAAGGCACTAGCACTGGCTTTTGTATCTGGATTGTGTGTCCATGATAGCCTTGGAATGCAGGTGTGTTCTAATGTTTCCATGAGAGTATTTTCCTCTCTACGGATCCTGGAAGCTCCCAATAGTATGGTGGCTTTCTCGTTTGAATGGAAGAGTGCTGTTTTCAATCTTAGATGTTCCCCAAAAAGGGATTCCAGAGAAGGGCTGAGAGTCTGGGTGCTTGGAAAATCCCACCAGGATTAGGATTTGGGCCTAGGGGAGTACCAGGCCTACAATGTGTGACTTGGAGGTACAACTGAGAGTGTTTGTTTGAAAGCATGCTAGTCTGAGTGTCACAATGCCTGATGTGATTAGGGCAGCCCTTATGAGTGGGAGTTGTCTCCTTGGCCATGCAGCTGGCTACCACTTTAATGTAGGACACCCATCCCAACTACCAGGATTCCTGCCATGGAAAAGGAAGAATTCTCTATTGTGCCTCAGGTTCCCCCATTAGCAGGTATTCTAGCAAATGTCTGGGGACAGATGCCTGAATACCAAGGATGGGTAGAGATGAGGGACCTGAGACATGGCCAGTCTCACATGCCTGACTCTCTGAGTAGCTGACATGAATTGAGCACTCAGGCTCTGTCAGAAACAGAACTAGTGGTCAGGGCTGAGTATGAATCAGGGATCCCTCAAGGGCTGAGCAGATTGATCCTCATGCAGAGTTTCTGGGCAGAATCACCATGCCCTTCTTCTTTCTAAGGGGAAGGCAAAAAGCTGCGTTGTGGCCCCAGAATTCCCTATCAAGCGGGCTTGGGGACCAGTAGGGTGAGGATGGAATTGTAAACTCAAGCTAAGGTTCAATTCAGTGCCAAGCAAAAGGCAGTTCCATTGTGCAGTGTCTGATTCCAGATATCCAGCACCTGAGTAAAGGTGAAAGTCAGACATTTCCTCATGCTGGAGTTTATGTCTATGATGAACGATGAATGGAGGGGTGGTGTCAAGAGGCCATGGAGGATTTCACATGCTGGGGTTTGTGAGATGCTTCAAACAGCAAAGTTTCCTTCTACCACACAGGGGGAGTCTGGTTTATTTGCTCCAGGGTCCCCCATGTGGAAAGTTTGGGTAGCAGAGCACTCCCACGTGGATGCCTGAAAAGCACACCTCCATTAAAATTGCAGCTGAGAAACATGGCCAATTCGTTCTGGTGGCTCTTGGGCGAATTACCAAGGCCTGGAGTTGACATGAAGTCTCATGAAGATGGGTCATAATGCAGGTTTGTTACCATGGAGACCTTACAGTGTGCTGGTGGCTAAGGGGCCATGTAGGATTCATCTACCCTGAGGGTTTGACACTGGTCAAAGGGCACGGTTTCCTTCTCGGACCAGAGATGTTCTGATGTGGGACTAACGGACCAAATGTATCATAATTTGGTATTGCAGAACAGGCCTCTGAGGATAGATGCCTGAAAATTTAATCTAGGGTTCCAATAAAATCCTAATGGAATGTCAGGTTCAATCCTCTGACTCAGTATCATTGACTTCAAAGTCTGCCTAGATGTAGGTGATCAGGGTGTTCCAGACTGTGCATTTGTGTACAGAGTGGCAACCAGTATTGGGGTGGGCTCAGGGGCCTTGCAGGTTTCTCCTAATCTGGAAAGATAGGGCAATTTGATGGGCACAGTTTCCTTGGCAATGGTGGGCACAGTCCTGTGGTGTGGCTCCAAAGACCCCATGCTGGAGGGCATGAGAGCCATGGTTTTCATAGGGAAGTCTGCAAACACAAATGCGGTTAGGTTTAGTGGCGAAGTGATTGTAGGCCCAATGCATACTCCTGGAGGGAAGCTCCGTGTGAAATGTAAATCGCATGCCTCAAAGGAGGTAGCACAGGCTTTTTTATCTGGATTGTGTATCCACGATGGACTAAGAATGCAGGTGTGGTCTCAGGTGCCCATGGGTGATATTTCCTCTCAAGTATCCTGGCGGCTCCTTATAATGTGGTGGCTTTCTCAGAGAGGAAAGAGTTCTGTTTTCCATATTCAGGGTGTCCCATAACAGGGATTGCAGAGAAGTGCTCTGGCTCTGGGCACCTGGAAATACCCACCAAGGGTTATGATTTGGGCATAGGGGCTTACCAGGCCTCCAATGCAAGTCCTGGAGATACAACTGAGAGCGTTTGTTTGAAAGCATGCTCAGGCTGAGGGTCACTATGCAAGCTTTTGCATAGGGTGGCCCTCAGGAATGGGGGTGGTCTCAATGGCCATTCAGTAGGCTAACACTCTGAGTGTTGGACACCCTTCCGAACTTACAGGAATCCTGCCATGGGGAATGAGGATTTCTCTATTGTGATTCAGGTTCCCTCATTGGTAGGGATTCCAGGAAAGGTCTGGGGACACATGCCTGAATACCAAGGATGGGTAAAGATGACGGTTCTGTTCCGTGGCCAGTCTAACATGCGGGATATGGGCCCCGCCTTCTTGGTGGCTGACACGAGGTCGGGGCTTAGGCTCTGTCAGACACAACACTAGGGGCCAGGGCTGTCTATAATTCAGGGTTCACTCAAGGGACAAGTAGATTGATCATAATGTGGAGTTTCTGGGCAGACTCACCAGGCCCTTCTTCTTTCTATTGGGAAGGCAGAATGCTGTGTTGTGGCTGCAGAATTCCCTATCATGAGGGCTTGTGGACCAGTAGGGTGAGGATGGAATTGTAAACCCAAGCTATGAATAAATTCAGTGACAAGCGAATGGCATTTCCAGTGTGCAGCGGCTGATTCGAATATCCAGCACCTGAGTAAGCGCAGACGTCAGATGTTTGCTCAAGCTGGAGTTTGTGTCTATAATGACCGACAAATGGAGAGGAGTTGAAAAGAGGTCATAGAGGATTTCCCACACTTGAGCTTGTGAGATGCTCCAAACAGCCAGGTTTCCTTCTACAGGACAGGGCAGTCAGATTTGTTTGCTCGAGAGTCCCCCATGTGGAAAGTTTGGGTAGCAGAGCACTCCCACATGGATGCCTGGAAAGCACACTTCCACTGAACATTGCAGCTGAGGAACATGACAGGTTCTTTCTGAAGGCTCTGGGGTGAAGTACCAAGGCCTGTAGTTGACATGGAATCTCATGAAGATGGCTCACAATGCTGGCTTGTTACCAGTGAGATCTTAGAATCTGCTGGTGGCTACGGGCCAAGTAGGATTCATCTACCCTGAGGGTTTGACCCAGTTCCAAGAGCACGGCTTCCATCTAGAGAAAGGAGATGTTCTGTTGTGGGGATCAGGGACCATATGTTGTATCTTAAGTTGGTACTCCAGAACAGGTCTCTGATTACAAATGCCTGAAAACCTAATCAGGGGTTACAATGAGGTCATAGGAGCATGTCAGGTTCAATCTTCTGACTGAGAAACACTGACTTGGGTATCTGCCTGGATTCAGTGATCAGCGTATTTCAGACTGCACATTTGTGTCCAGAGGGGCCTCCAGTATTGGGGTGGGCTAAGGGGCCTTGCAGGTTTCTCCTTATCTCGAAGTTTTAGGCAAATGTGACGGACACATTTTCCTTGGGGATGGCAGGCACAGTCCTTTGGTGTGGCTCCAGAGACCCCATCCTGGAGGAAATATGAGCCATGGTTTTGGGATAGAAGTCTGTAAGCACAAACTCGGGTTTACGTTAGCGGTGAGGTGATCGGAGGCCCAATGCATAGACCTGGAGGGCAGCTCGTCTGGAACTATAAATTAGTTGCCTTGAAGGTGTTAGCACAGGCTTGTGTATCTGGCTTTTGTGTCCAGGATGGCCTCGGAATACAGGTGTGGTCTCATGGATCCATGGGAGATTTTTCCTCTCAAGGATCCTAGCGGCTCCCTATACTATGGTGGCTTTCTTGGCGAAGGGGAGAGTGCTATTTTCCATCTTAGGGGTGTCCCAAAACAGGGATTCCAGAGACAGGCTGTGTTTCTGGGCCCCTGAAAAATCCCAGCAGGTGTTATGATTTGTGCTTAGGGGCATATCAGGCCTGCAAATTTGGATTCTGGAATGCAACTTAGAGTGTTTGTTTGAAAGCATGCTCATGTTGGGGGTCACAATGCCTGCTTGTGTCCAGGGCGGCCCTCATGAGTGGGCGGGTTATCATTGGCCATTCAGCTGGCTACCACTCTGAGGTCTGGAAACCCATCCCAAGAGCCATCATTCCTGCCATGGGGAAGGAGGATTTCCCTATTGTGCTTCTGGTTCCCCCATTGGCAGGGATTTCAGCAAATGTCTGGGGACAGATGCCTGAATCAAGAATGGGTAGAGATGACAGCCCTGGGACATGGCTGGTCTCACATTCTGGAGTTGGAGCCCAGTCTCTGGGTCCTGACACGAGGTCAGAGACGAGGTTCTGTCAGACTCAGCGCTAGTGGCCAGGTAAACCTATAAATGGGGTTCACTCGAGGGTCGAGTAGATTTATCCTCATGTAGGGTTTCTGGGCAGTCTCTCCAGGCTGTTTTTTCTTGCTATGGGGAAGGCAGAATGCTGTGTTGTGGCTTCAGAATTCCCTATCAAGAGAGCTTACTGAACACCAGGGTGAGGATGGAATTGCAAACCCAAGCTACTTTTTTTTTTCAAGATTTTATTTATTTGTCAGAGAGCGAGCGAGAGCAAGCACAGGCAGACAGAGTGGAAGGCAGAGTCAGACGGAGAAGCAGGCTCCCTGCGGAGCAAGGAGCCTGATGTGGGATTCGATCCCAGGACGCTGGGATCATGACCTGAGCCGAAGGCAGCTGTTTAACCAACTGAGCCACCCAGGCGTCCCGCCAAGCTACTTTTAAATTCAGTGCCAAGCATAAGGCAATTCCAGTGTGTAGCAGCTGATTCAAATATCCAGCACTTGAGTAAGTGCAGATGTCAGTTGATTGCTCACGCTGGAGTTAGTGTCTATGATGACCAACAAATGGATGGGTGGCCTCAAGAGGCCATAGAGGATTACCCACCCTCAGGCTTGAGATACTCCATACAGCAAAGATTCCTTTTACCGTACAGGGGAGTCTGGTTTGTTTCCTCCAGGGTTCCCCATGTGGAAAGTTGGTATCAGAGCACTCCCGCTGGATGCCTGGAAAGTACACCTACATTGACCATGGCAGCAGAGGAACATGGCAGTTTCATTCTGGTGGCTCTGGGCCGAAGTACCAAGGGCTGGAGTTGTCATGGAGTCTCATGAAGATGGGTCACAATGCTGGTATGTTGTCAGGGAGATCATAGAATGTGCTGGTTGCCAGGGGGCCTTGAAGGATTCATCTACCCAGAGTGTTTGACACAGGTCCAGAGCACAGCTTTCTTCTAAGGACAGGAGATGTTCTTTTGTGTGGCTCAGTGACCATATTGTATCATACATTGATATTCAGAACAGCCTTCTGAGTACAGATACCTGAAAACCTATTCTAGTGTTCCAGTGAATCCTAGGAGCATGTCAGGTTCAATCTTCTGTCTGAGGACCATTGACTTGGATATCAGCCTGGATGTAGGTGATATGGTGTGTCAGACTGTGCATTTGCGTCCAGAGTGGCCTCCAATATTGGGCTGGGCTTAGGGGCCTTGCAGGTTTCTCCTAATCTAGAGTGTTTGTTTAATAGTAACAATCACAGTTTCCTTTGGGAAGACAGGTACAATCCCGTGGTGTGGCTCCAGTTATCACAAACTGGAGGGCATGTGAGCCATGGTTTTGGGAGGGAAGTCTGAAAACACAAACTTGGGTTAGGGTTAGTGGCAAGGTTATCACAGGCCCAATGCATAGACATGGATGGCAGCTCTTCAGGAACTGTTAATCGGGTGACTCAAAGGCAGAATCACAGGCTTTTTTCTCTGTATTGTGTGCAGGATGGCCTCAGAATGCAGTTGTGGCCTCATGGGTCCATGGGAGATTTTTCCTCTCTAAGGATCCTGGTGGCTCCCAATAGTTGGTGGCTTTTTCGGGGAAGGGAAGAGTGCTTTTTTTCATGTTAGGGGTGCCCCAAAATATGGATTCCAGAGACCGACTCTGGGTTTGGTCCCCTGGAAAATCCCACCAAGTGTTAGGATTTATGCCTAGTGGCTTACCAGGCCTGCATGCAGGATCCTGGAGGTGCAACTGAGAGGGCTTGTTTGAAATCATTCTCAGGCTGAGGGTCACAATACTTGCTTATGCCCAGGTGGCCCTCATGAGTGGGCGTGGTCACATTGGCCATGCAGCTGGCTCCCACTTTGAGGGTTGGAAAACCATCCCAACAGCCAGAATCCTGCCATGGGGAAAGAGGAGTTCTCTATAGTGCTTCAGGTTCCCCCATTAGCGGGAATTCCAGCAAAGGTCTGGGGACAGAGGCCTGAATACCAAGGATGGGTAAAGATGATGGACATGGGCCATGGCCAGTATCAAATCGTGGATATGGGCCCCGATCACTGGGTGGCTGACACTAGGTCTTGGCTCAGGCTCTGTCAGACACAGCACTAGTGCCCAGGGCAGCCTATAAATTGGGGTTCCCTCGAGTGCCGAGCAGATTGATCCTCATGTATGGTTTCTGGGCAGACTCACCAGGCCCTACTTGTTTGTAAGGGGAAGGCAGAATGCTGCTTTGTGGCTCTAGAATTCACTATCAAGAAGGCTTGTGGACCAGGAGGCTGAGGATGGAATTGTAAACCTAAGCTATGGTTACATTCTGTATCAAGCGAAAGGAATTTCCAGTGTGCAATGTTTGAATCCAATATTCAGCACTTGAGTGAGGGTGGATGTCAGATATTTGCTCATGCTGGAGTTTGTGTCTATGATGACACAAAAATGGAGGGGTGGCGTCAAGAGGTTATGGAGGATTTCCCAATCTGGTGTTTTTGAGATGCTCCAAACAGCAAGGTTTCCTTCTACCAGACAGGGGCAGTCTGATTTGTTTCCTCCATGGTTCCCCATGTCGAAAGATCGGATAACATAGATCTCCCACATGGGTGACTGGAAAGCACACCTTCATTGACCATGACAGCGAAGGAACATGGCATCTGGTGGCTTTGAGGCGAAGAAATAAAGACTGGATTGGACATGGAACCTCATGAAGATGGGTCAAAATGTTGGTTTGTTACCAGGGAGATCTTAGAATGTGCTGGTGGTTAATGGGCCATGCAGGATTCATCTAGCCTGAGGATTTGACACAGGCCCAAGAGCCCGGATTGCTTCTGGGGGCAGGAGATATTCTGTTGTGGGGCTCAGCGGCCATATGTTGTATCATAAATTGGTAATCCAGAACAGGTCTCTGAGGACAGAAGCCTGAAAACCTAATAAAGGGTTTGAATGAGGCCCTAGGGGAATGTCATTCAATCTTCTGACTCAGGATCATTGACTCTGGTGTCTGACTGGATGCAGGTGATGAGGGTGTTTCAGACTGTGCATTTGTGTCCAGAGTGGCATCCAATACTAGGGTTGGCTCAGGTTCCTTGCAGGTTTCTCCTTATATGGGGTTTTTGGACAACTGTGATGGGCAGTTTCCTTGGGGATTGCAGGAACTGTCCTGTGGTGTGACTCCAGAGACCCCATCCTGGAGGACATGTGCGCCATGATTTTGAGAGAGAAGTCTGCAAACACAAACTTAGGTTAGGGTTAGTGGCAAGGTGATCATAGTCCCAATCCATAGACCAGGAGGGCAGCAAGTCTGGAACTGTAAATCACGTAACTCAAAGGTGGTAGCACAGGTAATTGTATCTGGATTTAATTTCCAGAATGGCCTTTATTGCAGGTGTTGTCTCAAGGGTCCATGGGAGATTTCTCCTCTCAAGGATCCTGGCGGTTCTCAATAGTTTGTTGGATTTCTCCGGGAAGGGATGAGTACTGTTTTCCAGCTTAGGCGTGCCCCAAAACAGGCATTCCAGAGATGAGCTCTGGGTCTAAGTGCTTGGAAAATCCCACCAAGGGTTAATATTTAGGCCTAGGGCCATACCAGGCCTGCAATGCGGGATCCTGGAGGTGCAACTGAGAGCGTTTGTTTGAAAGTATGGTCAAGCTGAGGGTCCCAATGCCTGCTTGTGCCCCGGAGGCCATCAGGATTGGGCGATGTCTACTCAGCCATGCAGCCAGTTCCCATTCCTAGGGTTGGACACCCATCCAAAAGCCAGGATTCCTGCCATGGCGAAGGATGAATTCTCTATTGTGCTTCAGGTCCCCCCATTGGTAGGGATTCCAGCTAAGATCTAGGGGACAGATGCCTGAATACCAAGGATGGGTAGTAATGACAGCCCTGGGCCATGGCCGGTCTCACATGGTTAATGTGGGCCCCACCCTCTGGGTTGCTGACACGAGGTAGGGGCTCAGGCTCTGTCAGACACAGCACTAGTGGCTAGGGCAAACTATAAATAGGGGTTCCCTCCTGGGATGAGTATATTGATCTTCATGTGCAGTTTATGGGCAGACTCACCAGGTCCTTCTATCTATGAAGAAGGCAGAATGTTGCGTTGTGGCTCTAGAATTCCCTATCAAGAGATATGGCAGACCAGTAGGGTGAGGATAAAATTGTAGTCTGAAGCTAGGCTTAAATTCATTGCAAAGCGAAAGGCAGTTCCAGTGTGCAGCAGCTGATTCCAATATCAGCGCCTGAATATGGGCGGATGTCAGATGTTTGCTCAGGCTGGAGTTTGTGTCTATGATGACCAACAAATGGAGAGGTGGCGTCAAGAGGCCATGGAGGATTTCCCACCCTGGGGCTCAGGGGCCATAATTTGTATCATAAGTTGGTATTCCAGAAGAGGCCTCTGAGGACAGGTGCCTGAAAAGTTAATCCCTCTTCCAATGAGGTCCTAGGGCCATGTCAGGTTCAATTATCTGACTCAGGACCATTGATTTGGGTGTCTGCCTGGATGGAGGTGATCAGGGTGTTTCAGACTGTGCATTTGCATCCAGAGCAGCCTCCAATATTGGGATGTGCTCAGGAGCCTTCCGGGTTTCTCCTAATCAGGAGGGTTTGGGCAACTGTGATGGGCCCAGTTTCCTTGGGGATGGCAAGCACAGTCTTGTGGTGTGACTCTAGGGGCCCCATCCTGGAGGACATGTGAGCAATGGTTTTTAGAGAGAGATCTGCAAACACAAACTCGGGATAAGGTTAATGGAGAGGTGTTCACAGCCCCAATTCAAAGATCTGGAGGGCAGCACGTCAGGAACTGTAAATCAGGTGACTCAAAGCCAGTAGCACAGTCTCTTGTATCTGGATAGCATATCCACGCTGGCCTCGGAATACAGGTGTGGACTCATGGGACCATGGGAGATTCTTCTTCTCAAGGATCCTGGGGGATCCCATTAGTTTGGTGGCTTTCTCAGGGAAGTGAAGAGGGCTGTTTTCCATCTTAGGGGTGCCTCAAAACAGGGATTCCAGTGACGGGCTCTGGGTATGTGCACATGGAACATCCCACGATGTGTAAGGATTTGGGCTTAAGGGCATATCAGGCCTGCAATGCAGGATCCTGGAGGTGCAACTAAGAGCATTTTTTTGAAGGCTTGATCAAGCTGAGGGTTACAATGGCTACTTGTGCCCAGGGCAGCCCTCATGAGTGGGCATTGTCTCCTTGGCCATGCAGCTGGCTCCCACTTTGAGGTTTGGACACCCATATCAACAGCCAGGATTCCTACCATGGGGAAGGAGGAGTTCTCTATTGTGCTTTAGGTTACCCCATTGGTAGGGATTACATAAAAGGTCTGGGGACAGGTGCCTGAATACCAAGGATGGGTAGAGATGATGGACTTGGGCCCTGGCCAATCTCACATGCTGGATATGGGCTCATATCTCTGGGTGCCTGAAACTAGGTCTTGGCTCAGGCTCTGTCAGACACAGTACTAGTACTAGTACTAGTACTAGTACTAGTGCCCAGGACAGCCTATAAATCAAGGTTCCATCGAGTGCCAAGTATATTGATCCTCATGTGGAGTTTCTGGGAAGATTCACCAGGCCCTATTTCTTTCTAGTGGGAATGCAGAATGTTGCCTTGTGGCTCCAAATTCCCTCTCTAGAGGGCTTGCAGACCAGGAGGCTGAGGATGGAATTCTAAACCCAAGCTATTGTTAAATTCAGTGTCAAGTGAAACGCAGTTCCAGTGTGCAGTGGTGGAAAAGAAAATGCAGAATCTAAATAACGGCAGATTTCAGATGTTTTCTCATGCTGGAGTTTTTGTCTATGATGACTGACAAATGGAGGGGTTGTGTCAAGGGCCATGGAGGATTTCTCCTGCTGGTGCTTCTGAGATGCTCCAAACAGAGGGTTCCCTTCTACTGGTCAGTGGAAGTCTGGTTTGTTTGCTCCAGGGTCCCACATGTGGAAAGAATAAGTAGAAGAGCACTCCCACATGGATGCCTGGAAAGCACACCTCCACTGACCATATCAGGTGAGGAACATGGCAGGTTCATTCTGGTGGCTCTGGGGCGAATTACCAAGGACTTGAAGTGACATGGAATCTCATGAAGATGGATCACAATGCTGTTTGTTTGTTACCAGAGAGATCTTAGAATGTGCTGGGGGCTAAGGGGCTGTGCATAATTCATATACCCCGACCCTTGACACAAGTTGAAGAGCACGAATTCCATCTGGGGACAGGAGATATTCTATTGTGGTGTTCAGGGACCAATCTTCTGAATCAGGACCATTGACTTGGGTGTCTTCCTGGATGGAGGTGATCAGGGTGTTGCACACTGTGCATTTGTGTCCAGAGTGGCCTCCAATATTGGACTGGGCTTAGGGGACTTGCAGGTCTCTCCTAATCTGGAGGGTTTGGGCAACTGTGATGGACACAGTTTCATTGGGGATAGCAGGATCTTTCCTGTGGTGTGGCTACAGAGACCCATCATAGAGGGCATGTGAGCCATGGTTTTGGGAAAGAAGTCTGCAAACACAAACTTGGGGTAGGGTTAATGGCGAGGTGATCACAGGCCCAATGCGTAGGTCTGTAGGGCAGCTCGTCTGGAACTGTAAACCAGGTGATTCGAAGGTGGTAGCACAGTCCCTTGTATCTGGATTGTGTGTCCCGGATGGCCTCGGAATGAAGGTGTGGTCTTATGGAGCCCTGGGAGATTTTTCCTCTCTACGCATCCTGGCAGCTCCTAATAGTTTTCTCAGGGGAGGGAAGAGTGCTGTTTTCCATCATAGGGGTGCTTCAAAACAGAGATTCCAGAGACGGGCTCTGGTTATGTTGGCATGGAAAATCCCACGAAGTGTTAGGATTTGGTCCTAAGGGCATACCAGGCCTGCGATGCGGGACCCTGCAGAAACAACTGAGAGCATTTGTTTGAATGCATGCTAAGGTTGAGGGACACAATGCCTGCTTTGGCCCAGGCGGCCCTTATGATTGGGCGTTGTCTCATTGGCCATGCACCTGGTTCTAATTCTGAGGGTTGGGCACCCATAGCAACAGCCAGGCTTCCTGCCATGGGGAAGGAGGAGTTCTCAATTGTGCTTCAGGTTCCCCCACTGGTAGGGATTCCAGCAAAGATCTGGGATAGTTGCCGGAATACCAAGGATGGGTAGAGATGACTGGGCCATGGCCAGTCCCACATGCTGGATAAGGGCCCCACACTCTGGGTGGCTGGCACGAGGTTGGGCCTCAGGCTCTCTCAGACACAGTGCTAGTGGCCAGCGCAAAGTATAAATCGGGGTTCCCTCGAGGGCCAAGTAGATTGATCTTCATGGGGAGTTTCTGGGCAGACTCACCAGGCCCTTCTTCTTTCTATGGGGAAGGCAGAATGTTGCGTTTTGTCTCCCTAATTCCCTCTCAAGAGGACTTGCAGTCCAGTAGGGTGAGGATGGAATTGTAAACCCAAACTATGCAAGAATACAGTGTCAAGTGAAAGGTATTTCCAGTGTGCGTGACTGATTCGAATATCCAGCACCTGAGTAAGAGCAGATGTCAGATGTTTGCTCATGCTGGAATTTGTGTCTATGATGACTAACAAATGGAGGGTTGGCATCAAGAGAATGTGGAGGACTTCCCAGGCTGGGGCTTGTGAGATGCTCCAAACAACCAAGGTTTCCTTCAACCTGACAGGAGCAGTCTTATTTGTTTGCTCTAGGGTTCCCTATGTGGAATTTTTGTGTAGCAGAGAACTACCTCTTTGATACCTAGAAAGCACACGTCCATTGACCTTTGTACCTGAGGAACATGGCAGATTCGTTTCATGGATCTTGGGCAAAGTACCAACACCTTGAGTTGGCATCAAGTCTCAGGAAGTTGGGTCACAATGCTGGTTTGTTACCAGGGAGATCATAGAAGGTGCTGGGGCTAATGGGTCATGCAGGATCCATCTACCCTGAAAGTTGGACATAGATCCAAGAGCACATTTTCCTTCTGGAGACAGGAGATGTTCTGTTGTGGGAATCAGGGACCACATGTTGTATCATAACTTGGTATTCCAGAACAGGACTCTGAGAACAGATGTCTGAAGACCCAATCTAGGGTTCCAGTGAAGTCCTAGGGGCATGTCAGGTTCAATCATCTGACTCAGAACCATTGACTTGGCTTTCTGCCTTGATGGAGGTGCTCAGGGTGGTTCAGACTGCACGTTTGCATCCAGAGCAACCTCCAATATTGGGGTGGGTTCAGGGGCCTGGCAGGTTTCTCCTAATCTGGAGGGTTTGGACAACCTGATGGGCACAGTTTTCTTGGGGAAGGCAGGAACTTTCCTGTGATGTGGCTTGAGGGACCACATCCTGGTGGGCATGTAAGCCATGGTTTTGGGAGAGAAGTCGGCAAACACAAACTGGGGTTAGGGTTAGTGTCGAGATGATCACAGGCCCAATGCATAGACATGGAGGGCAGCTCGTCAGGAAATGTAAATAGGATGACTCGAAGGCGGTAGCAAAGACTTTTCTCTCTGGATTGTGTGGACAGGATGGCCTCGGAATGCAAGTTTGTTTTCATGGGTCCATGGGAGATTTTTTCTCTCTAAGGATCCTGGCGGCTCCCAATAGTTTGGTGCCTTTCTCAGGGAAGGGAAGAGTGCTGTTTTCCATCTTAATGGTGCCCCAAACAGGGATTCTGAGACGGACTCTGGGTCTGGGCACCTGGAAAATCCCACCAAGGGTTAGGATTTGGGCCTAGGGGCATACCAGGCCTGCAATGCTGGTACTGGAGGAGCAACTGAGAGTGTTTGTTTGAAAACATGCTCAGGCTGAGGATCACCATGCCTGCCTGTGCCCATGTCGGCCCTCAGGAGTGGGCATGGTCTCCTTGGCCATGCAGCTGGCTCCCACGCTGAGGGTTGGACAACCAATATTCCTGCCATGGGGAAGGAGGTGTTCTCTATTGTGTTTCAGGTTCGCCATTGGCAGGAATTCCAGCAAAGTTTGGGGGACAGATGACTGGATACCAAGGATGCGTACAGATGATGCCCCAGGGCCATGGCCGATCTCTCATGCTAAATATGGGCCCTCAACTCTGGGTGGCTGACACGAGGTCGGGGCTTAGACTCTGTCAGACACAGCACTAGTGGTCAGGGAAATCTATTAATCAGGGTTGCCTCGTGGTCTGAGTAGATTGATCCTCATGTGAGGTTTCTGGGCAGACTCAACAGGTCCTTCTTCTTTCTATGTGGAAGGCAGAATACTGCGTTGTGGCTCCAGAATTCCCTATCAAGAGATATTGTGGACCAGTGTGGTGAGGATAGAATAGTAATACAAAGCTATGGTTAAGTTCAGTGAAAAGCAAAAGGCAGTTCCAGTGTGCAGCTGCCGTTTCGAATATCCAGCACCTGAGTAAGGGTGGATGTCAGATGTTTGCTCACACTGGAGTTTGTGTCTGTGATTACCCACAAATGGAAGGGTGGCGTCAAGAGGCCATGGAGGATTTCCCATGCTGGGGCTTGTGAGATGCTCCAAATAGCAAAGTTTCTTTCTACCGGACAGGAGAAGTCTGGTTTGTTTTCTCTGGTTTCTCCATGTGGAAAGTTTTGTAGCAGAGAACCCCACAGGGATGCCTGGAAATCACCCCTCTATTGACCATTGCACCTGAGGAACATGGCAGGTGCATTCTGGTGGCTCTGGGGCAATATATCGAGACCTTGAGTTGACATGGAGTCTCATGAAGATGGGGCACAATGATGGTTTGTTACCAGGAATATCATAGAATGTGCTGGTTGCTAAGGGGCCATTCAGGATCCAAATACCCTAAGGGTATGACACAATTCCAGGAGCATGGCTTCCTTTTTGGGGAGGACATATTCTGTTCTGTGGCTCAGGGACTATATATTTTATCATAAGTTGATATTCCAGAGCAGGCCTCTGACGACAGATACCTGTAAACCTAATCTAGTGTGCCAATGAAGTCCTCGGGGCATGTCAGGTTCAATCTTCTGACTCAGGAGCATTGACTTGGGTGTCTGCCTTTATGGAGGGGATCAGGGTGTCTCAGACTGTGCATTTGTGCCCAGAGCGGCCTCCATTATTTGGCTGCGCTCAGGGGCCTTGCAGGTTTCTCCTAATCTAAAGGTATCGGGCAAAAGTGATGGGCACAGTTTCCTTGAGGATCTCATGCACAGTCTTGTGGTGTGGCTTCAGATGCCAGAACCTGGAGGTCATGTGAGCCATGGTTTTAGGAAGGAAGTCTGTAAACACAAACTCAGTTTAGGTTAATGGCAAGGTGATTGCAGGCCCAATGCATAGACCTGGAAGGCAGCTCGTCAGGAACTGTAAATCCGATGACTCAAAGGTGATAGCACATGATATGTATCTGGATTGTATGTCCAGGATGGCCTCGGAATGCAGGTGTGTTCTCATGGGTCTATGGCAGATTTTTCCACTCAAGGATCCTGGTGGCTACCAAGAGTTTATTGACTATCTCGGGGAAGGGAAGAGTGCTGTTTTCCATCTTAAGGGTCCCCCAAAATAGGGATTCCAGAGATGGGCTCTGTGTCTGGGCCCCTGTAAAATCCCACCAGGGTTAGGATTTGGGCCTAGGTGTGTACTAGGCCTGCAATTCGGGGTCCCAGAGATGCAATTGAGAGCGTTTGGTTGAAAGCATGCTCAGGCTGAGGTCACAATGCCTGCTTGTGCCCGGGTAAGCCATCATGAGTGCACATGGTCTCCTTGGCCATGGAGCTGCCTTCCACTTTGAGGGTTGAGCAACTATCCCAACTGTCAGAATACCTTCCATGGGGAAGGAGGAGTTCTCTATTGTGCTACAGGTTTCCCCAATGGCAAGGATTTCAGCAAAGGTGTGGGTACAGATGCCTGAATACCAAGAATAGAAGAGAAGACAGACTTGGGCCATAGCTGGTCTCACATGCTGTATATGGGCCCTGATCTCTCAGTGGCTGACACTAGGTCCTGGCTCCGGCTATGTCAGACACAGCACTAGTGCCCAGGGCAGCCTATGAATCAGGGTTCCGTCTAGCACCGAGAAGATTGACCATCATATGGAGTTTCTGGGCAGACTCTCCAGGCCCTTTTTCTTTCTATGGGGAAGGCAGAATATTGTGTTGTAGCTCCAGAATTCCCTCACAATAGGGCTTGTGGACCAGTAGGCTGAGGATGGAATTGTAAACCCAAGCTATGGCTTAATTCAGTCAAACTAAAGGCAGTTCCAGTGTGCAGCGATCGAATTGAAATCCAGCAACTGAGTAAGGGCGGATGTCAGATGTTTGCTCATGCTGGAGTTTGTGTCTATGATGACTGACAAATGGAGTGGTGGCTTCAAGAGGAAATGGAGGATTTCCCACGCTGGGGCTTGTGAGATGCTCCAAACAGAAGGTTTCCTTCTACCGGACAGGGGCATTCTGTTTTTTTGTCTCAAGGGTCCCCGCCAATTGCAAAGTTTGTGTAGCAGAGCACCCCCGTATGGTTGCCTGGAAACCACACCTCCACTGACCATTGCAGCTTAGGAACATGGCAAGTTCATTCTGGTGGCTCTGGGGCGAAGTACTAAGGGCTTATTTCTACATGGAATGTCATGAATATGGGTAACAATGCTGTTTTGTTACCTGGGAATTCTTAGCCTGTCATCTGTACACATCCTTGGTATTAAGGCAACTTTCCACAGACCTTTCCTGTAACCCTGCCAATGGGGGAACCTGAAGCACAATAGAGAACTCCTCTTTCCATTGCAGGAAGCCTGGCTGTTGCAATGGGTGTCCAACCCTCAAATTGGGATCCAGCTATATGGCCAATGAGACTACGCCCTCTCCTGAGGGCCCCCCTGGGCACAAAGAGGCATGATGACCCTCAGCCTGAGCATGCTTTCAAACAAGCCCTCTCTGTTACACCATTAGGATCCTGCATTGCAGGCCTAGAATGCCCCTAGGCCCAAATCCTAACACTTGGTGGGATATCCGGGCACCCAGACCCAGAGCCCGTCTCTGGAATCCCTGTTTTGGCATAAGCCTAAGTTGGAAAACAGCATTCTTCCCTGTTTTGGAGCACCCCTAAGATGGAAAAGAGCACTCTTTTCTTCTCTGAAAAACCACCAATCTATGGAGATCCACCAGGATCCTTAGAGAGTAAAAGTCTCCCATTGAACCATGAGACCACGTCTACATTCAGAGCCCATCCTGGACACACAATCCAGATAGAAAAGCCTGTGCTACCAGCTTTCAGTCACCCTAATTACAGTTCCTGACGTGATGCCTTCTAGGTCTATGCATTGGACCTGCGATCACCTTGCCACTATCCCTGACCCAAATTTGTGTTTGCAGACTTCCCTCCCAAAACCATGGCTCTCATATCCTCAAGGAGGTGGTCTCTGAAGCCTTACCCCAGGACTGGGCCTGCCATCCCCAAGGAAACTGTGCCCATCACAGTTCCCCAAAGCCTCCAAGTTAGGAGAAACCTGCAAGGCCCCTGAGCCCACCCCAATAGTGGAAGTGGCTCTGGATGCAAATGCACAGTCTGAAACACCCTGATCACCTACATCCAGTCAGACAACCATATCAATGGTCCTTAGTAAGAAAATTGAACCTGATGGGCACCAAGGACATCATTGGATCTCTAGATTAGGTTGCCAGCATCAATCCTCAGAGGCCTGTTCTTGAATACCAAGTCAGGATACAACATATGTACCCTGAGCCACAAAACAGAACATCTCCTCTCCCAAGATGGAAACTGTGCACATCGACCTGTGCCAAACCCTCAGCGTGGCCCATAGCCACCAATACATTCTAAGACCTCCCTTGTAACAAACCAGTTTTGGGACACATCTGTAAGAGATTCCAAGTCAACTCAAGGCCTTGGTACTTGGCACCAGAACCACCAAAACGAACCTGTCATGTTCCTCAGCTGCAATGGTCATTGGACGTGTGCTTTCCAGTCATCCATGCGGGAGGGCTCTGCTACGCAAACTTCCACTTGAGGGACCCTGGAGGAAAAAAAAACAGACTCCTCCTGTCCATTAGAAGGAAACCTTGTTGTTTGGAGCATCTCACAATCTTAAGCGTGGGTAATCCTCCATTTCCTCCTGAAGCCACCCCTCCATTAGTCGTCATCCTAGACACAAACTCCAGTGTGAGCAAATATCTGACATCTGCCCTTACTCAGGTGCTGGATATCTCGTATAAGCTGCTGCACATTGAAACTGACTTCCGCTTGGCACTCAATTTAAGCATAGCTGGTGTTTACAATTGCATTCTCACCCTATTTGTCCCCAAACCCTCTTGATAGGGAATTCTGGATCCATAAGGCAGCATTCTGCCTGCCCCACAGAAAGAAGTGCTTCGTGAGTCTGGCCAGAAACCCTACATGAGGATCAATTTACTCGGCCCTGGAGAGAACCCCAATATATAGACTTCTCTGGCCACTAGTGCTGTGTCTGACACAGCCTGAGCCCAGACCTCGTGTCAGCCACCCAGAGAGCGGGGCCCATATCCAGCATGTGAGAACGGCCATGGCCCAAATCTGTCATCTCTATGCATCCTTGGTATTCAGGCATCTGTCCCCAGACCTTTGCTGTAATCCCTGCCTATGGGGGAACATGAAGCACAATAGATATTTCCTCCTTCCCCATGGCTGGAAACCTGGCCATTGGAATGTGTGTCCATCCCTCAGTGTGGGAGCAAGAAAATGGACAATGGGACCACGCCCACTCCTGAGGGCCACCCTGGGCACAAACAGGCATTGTAATGCTCAGCCTGAGCATGTTTCCAAACAAGCCCTCTCAGTTGCACCACCAAGATCCTGCATTGCAGGCCTGGTCTGCCCATAAGCCCAAATCCCAACCCTTGGTGGGATTTTCCAGGCGCCTAGACCCAGAGCCCATCTCTGGAATCTCTGTTTTGGGGCACACCTAAGATCGAAAATAGCAGTCTTCCCATACCAAAAAGTCATCAAAATATTGGGAGCCGCCTGTATCCTTAGAGGAAAAATCTCCCATGGACCCATGAGGCCACAGCTACATTCTGACGTCACCCTCGACACACAATCCAGATATAAAAGCCTGTGCTTCTGCCTTCGGGTCATTCCAGTTACTGTTCCTGACGAGTAGCCTTCCAGGTCTACACATTGCCCTGCGATAACCTAGCCACTAAACCTAACCCAAGTTTGTGTTTGCAGACTTCCCTCCCAGAACCATGGCTCACATGCCCTCCAGGGTGGAGTCTCTGGAGCCACACCACAGGACTGTGCTTGCCATCCCCATGGAAATTGTGCATGTCAGTTAACCAAACCCTCCAGAGTTGGTTGAAACATTCAAGGCCCCTGTGGCCACCCCAATATTGGAGGTTACTCTGGACATAAGTGCACAGTCTGAAACTCCCTGATCACCTACATTCTGGCAGACACCCAAGTCAACTGTCTTAAGTCTGAAGATTGAACCTCTCATGCCCCTGGGACTCATTGGAACCCTAGATTAGGTTGTCGGGCATCTGTCTTCAGAGGCCTGTTCTTGAATAGGAACTTATGATACGGCATGTGGTCCCTGAGCCACAAAACACTACATCTCCTGTCCCCAGAAGGTAACCATGCTCTTCGACCTGTGTTAAACCCTCAGGGTAGGAGAATCCTGCAGGCACCTTAGCCACCAACACATTCTAAGATCTACCTGGTAAAAAAAAAAACCAGCATTGTAACCCATCTTCAAGAGATTCCATGTCAACTCAAGACCTTGGTGCTTCGCCCCAGAAGCACCGTAAAGAACCTGCATGTTCCTCAGCTGCATTGGTCAATGGAGGTGTGCTTTCCAGGCATCCATGTGGAAGGGCTCTGCTACCCATACTTTTCACATGGGGGGCCCTGCAGAAAACATACCAGACTCTAACTGTCCAGTAGAAAAAACAACCTTGCTGTTTGGAGCATCTCACATGCATCAGCCTCTTGATGCCACTCCTCCATTCGGTCATCAGAGACACAAACTCCAGTGTGCGTAAACATCTGAAATCCACTTTTACTCAGGTGCTGGATATTTCATTTGTTGGCCACGATAGATACAAACTCTATCATGAGCAGACATCTGACCCTCGCCTGTACTCAGATGCTGGAGATCTCGAAAAAACCACTGCACATTGGAACGGCCATGTTCTCGGCACTGAGATTAAGCATAGATTGTGTTTTCTGCCTTCTGTTCTCACACTCCTCGCCTTCAAGTCCCCCATATTGAGAATTTGGGAGCCACAATGCAGCCTTCTGCCTGCCCACCAGAAAAAAGAGGTGCCCTATGGGTCTGCGTGAAACTCCATATAAGGTTCCACCAGCACAGCCCTCTATAGCACCACAATATCATAGGCCACCTTGTGAACTAATGCTTTGTCTGACACAGCTCGAGCCCCGACCTCCTGGTAGCCACCTAGATAGCGGGACCCATATCTGGCAGGTGTGACCTGCCTTGACCTGAGTCCTTCATCTCAAACCAACCTGGTTATTCACGTACCAGTCCCAGAACATAGCTCAAATTACTGTGCATGGGGGAATCTGAAGCACAAAAGAGTACTCCTCCTTCCTCATAGAAGGAAAATTAAATGTTGATATGGTGGTCCAACCCTCATATTGGGATCCAGGTGCATGGAACAAGAGCCAATGCCCACTCAGGATGGGCATCTGGGCACAAACAGGCATTGTGACCCTTACCCTGAGACCCATTTCCAACAAGTCTCCATGGGATCTGAACCAAAGCCCCACAGAGCCAGGCAGTCAAGCCTCTAGGCCCAAATACTAAGCCTTTGTAGGGTTATCCAGGCACAGGGACCTATAACCCATCTCTGGAATCCCTGTGTTGACGGAAACACTGAAACAGTAAACCACGCTCTCTCCTTCCCAGTGAGACACCAAACTCTTGGGTGCTGGGCAGAATACCCAGAGAGGTAGAATATTCCATGGACACATGAGGACACCCCACCATTCCAAGGCCATCCTAGACACAATCCAGACAGAAAAGCCTTTGCTCCTGCCTCCCAGCCACACGAATTTCAAATCCTGAGGAGCTGCCCTCAGCGTCTGCAGATCGGGGCTGCCATCACCTCCCTCCTAATTGATACACAATTTTGTGTCTGAAGACTTTGGTCCCAGAGCCCTTAACCACATTCCCTGCAGGATGGGGCTGACAGAACCACACTACATCACTGGGCCTGATCTCTGGATGAAATTCTGCCGTCTCAGTTGCACAAACCCTCCAGATTAGGAAAAGCCTGCAAGGCCCCTGAGCCCACCCCAATTTCATAGGCCACTCTGGAAAAAATGCACAGTCTGACACAGCCTGAGCATCTACCTCCAGGAAGACTCACAGGTCAAAGTCCCTAAGTCCGAAGGTTGAGGATGACATGCCCCTACAACCTCATAAGAACCCTAGCCTAGATATTCAGGCCTCTGTGCCCAGAGGCCTGGTCTTGAAATCCAACATATGATCCGACATGTGGTCCCTGAGCCATACAAGAGAACCCCTCCTGTCCCGAGAAGGGAACCTGGCTCCTGGGATCTGGGTCTAACCCTCAGGTAGGAGAATCCTGCATGGCCACAGACCCACAACCACATTCTTTTTTTTTATATAGATTTTATTTATTTATTTGACAGACAGAGATCACAAGTAGGCATAGAGGAAGGCAGAGAGAGAGAGAGGAAGAAGCAGGCTCCCTGCTGAGCAGAGAGCCCGATGCGGGACTCAATCCCAGGACCCTGAGATCATGACCTGAGCCGAAGGCAGCGGCTTAGCCCATTGAGCCACCCAGGCACGCTCACCACCACATTCTAAGGTCTCCCTGGACACCAAGCAGCATTGTGACTCATTAGACTGAGAACATCCGTCAACTTAGATCACTTGGAAATTTGAACAAAAACCAGCAGATCAAGCCTGCAATGTTCCTCAGCTGCAATGGTCATGCAAGGAAGACTTCCCAGGCCCCCATTCAGAGACCTCTGCTGTCGAATCTTTCTATATGGGGACCCTGGAGCCTTGTAAGTGGACTTCCCCTGTCCCACAGTAGGACACCTTGCTGTTTGGAGCAGCTCACAAGGTCCTGCTTGGGAAAATCTCCAAGAATTCTTGAGGCCACCCCACAATTCGTTGACCATCATGGATGCAAACCCAGCGTGAGCAGACATCTGACCCTCGCCCATACTCAGGTGCTGGAAATCTCGAAACAACCACTGCACAATGGAATGGTCCTGTGGTCGGCACTGAGCTTATCCCTGGCTTGTGTTTTCAGACTTCTGTCTTCACACTCCTCGCCTACAGCCCTCCATATTGGGAATTCTGAAGCCACAGTGCAGCTTTCTGCCTGCCCACCACAAAGAAGAAGTGCCCTATGGGTCTTCGCAGAAACCCACATGAGGATCCTCCTGCACGGCCCTCAATGGCACCCCAATATAATAGACCGACCTCTGCATAAATTGTCTGTCTGACACCGCCTGATCCCCGACCTCCTGTCAGCCACCCAGATAGTGGGCCCCATATCCTCCAGGTGGGTCCAACCTTGGCCCGAGGCCATCATCTTGAAGCAACCTGGATATTCAGGTACCTGTCCCAGACTTAGCTCAAATTCCTGCCCATAGGGGACTCGGAAGCACAAAAGAGTGCTTCTCCTTCCCCATGGCCAGAAAACTGAATGTTGAGATGGCTGTACAACCCTGAGTGGGAACCAGGTGCATGGTCCATGAGACCACGCCTACACAGGATGGGCAGCTGGGCACAAACAGGCATTGTGACCCTCAGAATGAGACCCCTTTCCAAAGATCCCCCTTGGGATCTGGACCAGGAACCCAAATCGAAGCTTTGGTTAAGTTTTCCCAGTGTCTGGACCCAGAAACCATCTCTGGAATCCCTGTTTGGACAGGATCCCAGAGATGGAATACAGTATTTTCCTCTTCCCCAGAAAGAAATCAAACTCTTGGGTGCCAAGCAGAATCACCAGAGTGGAAGAATAACCCATGGACACATGAGGTCACCCCTCCATTTAGTGGCCATCCTAGACACAAAATCCAGACAGAAAAGCCTGTGCTGCTCCCTCCCAGCCACCTGAATTTCAAATCCCGAGGAGCTTCCCTCAGGGTCTTCAGATTCGGACTGCCAACACCTCACTCCTATCTCTTATCCGAGGTTGTGTCTAAAGTCTTTGGTCCCAAAGTCCTGACACACATGACCTCCAGGATGGGGCCTCGAGAAACACATGACATCACTGGCCCTGCTCTCCTGAGGAAACCCTGCCCATCTCAGTTTCCCAAAATGTCCAGATTAGGAGAAAACTGCAAGGCCCCTGACTGCACCCCAATATCATAGGCCACTCTGGAAAAAGTGCACAGCCTGACACAGCCTCAGCACCTACCTCCAGGATGACATGCAGGCCAATGGCACTTAGTCCGAAGATTGAAACTTCCATGGCCCTAAAACCTCATCAGAACCCTAGCTTATGTTTTGAGGTCTCTCTCCCTAGAGGGCTGTTCTGGAAATTCAAGCATATGGTCCAACCTGTTGTCCGTGAGCCATACAAGAGCACACCTCCTGTCCCAAGAAGGAAACCTGGCTCCTGGGTACTGGGTCTAATCCTAAGGATAGAGAATCCTCAATGGTCAGAGAGCCGCCACCACATTCTAAGGTCTCCCTGGACATCAAGCAGCATTGGAACCTGTTAGACTGAGAAATTCCATCAACGCAAATCACTTGGAAATTGGAATCAGTGTCATTGGTTCAAGCTTACCCTGTTCCTCAGCTGCAATGGTAACACGAGATTGGCTTCCCAGGCCTCCATTCAGAGAGCATTGCTATCGAATCTTCCATATGGGGGACCCTGGAGCCCTGTAAGAAGACTTCTGCTGTCCCTTAGTAGGACACCTTGATGTTTGGAGCAGCTCACAAGCTCCAGCTTGGAAAAACCTCCAAGAATTCTTGAGGCCTCCCCACCATTTGTTGGCCATCATGGATACAAACTCCAGCGTGAGCAGACATCTTCCCCTCGCCCAGGTGCTGAAGATCTCGAAACAACTGCTGTACATTGGAATAGACATGTGCTCAGCACTGAGCGTAACCGTAGCTTATATTTTCATACTTCTGTCCTCACACTCCTCGCCTGCAAACCCTCCAACTTGGATATTCTGGAGCCGTAATGCAGCCATCTGCCTGCTCACCAGATAGAAGAAGTGAAGAAAGGGTCTGTGCAAAAATCCCCCATGAGGATCCAGTTGCACAGCTCTCAAAAGCACCCCAATATCATAGGCCGAACTCTCCACGAATGTTCTGTCTGACACAGCTCGAGCCCGAGCTCCTGACAGCCACCCAGAAAGCAGGCCTCATTTTCTGCAGGTGGGTCCTGCCTTGGCCCGAGGACCTCATCTCAAAGTGAACTGGCTATTCAGGCACCTGTCCCAGAACTTAGCTCAAATTCCTGCCCATGGGGGAACCTGAAGCATAAAAAAGTACCCCTCCTTCCCCATGGCAGGAAAACTGAATGTTGAGATGGCAGTCCAACCCTCAGAGTGGGAGCCAAGTGCATAGCCCATGAGGTCACACCCACTCAGCATGGGCATCTGGGCAAAAACAGGCATTGTGACCCTCAGAATGAGACCCATTTCCAACAAGAACACTCGGGAGCTGTACCAGGAAAACATAGAGCAGGACCCTAGGCCCAAATCCTAAGCCTTGTTGCGGTGATCCAGGCTCCAGAACCCAGGACCCATCTCTGGAATGGCTGTTTGGACGGGATCCCTGACTCATAAAACTGCGCTCCTCCCATCCCCCAGAAATACACCAAACTGTTGGGTGCCGAGCAGAATTCCCAGAGAGGTAGAATCTCACATGGACCCATGAGGCCACCCCTCCATTTCGTGGCCATCATAGACAAACAAGTCAGACAGAAAAGACTGTGCTCCTGCCTCACAGCCGTCCGAATTTCATATCTGGAGATGCTTCGCTCAGGGTCTGCAGATTGGGTCTGCCATCACCTCGAGCTTAACTCTTACCCAAGTTTGTGTCTGAAGACTTTGGACCCAGAGTCCTGACCCATATGCCCTCCAGGATGGGGCCTCCAGGAACACACAACAGCACTGGGCCAGCTCTCCCAAGGAATGTCAGCCTGTCTCAGTTTCCCAACCCACCAGATTAAGAGAAAATTGCAAGGCCCCTAATACCACCCCAATTCCATAGGAAGCTCCAGAAAAAATGCATAGTCTGACACAGCCTCAGAATATATCTCCAGGAAGACACCCAGGTCAATGGGAAGGGATGAAATGGCCTAACCCATGGCAGGTTCGATGTGCTGGGTGTGAAGCCAACTGTCTCAATGTCTCTCACAAGGTCTGGGCTCAGGCTATGTAAGACAGAGCATAGTGTTTAGGGTAGCCTATGCAATTGGGGTGTTGCCGAGGGCTGAGCAGGTTGATTTTCATTTGGGGTTTCTGAGCAATGCCATAGACAATGTTTTTCTTTGGGGGGCAGGCAGAGTGCTTCGTTCTGGAACCAGAATTCCCAATCATGAGGGCTTTTGGGCCAGGAGTGCTAGGGTAGAGTCTGAAAACAAAACATAAGGTGAGGTGGGGAGCAGGCCCACTCTGCAAAGGCTGAAAGGATATCTCATGCATCTGAAGTCAGGCTGAGGATCAGACATTGGCTGAGGTTGGATTGTGCCCTTGATGGCACCTTCATGAAGCAGGTGCCTCATGAGGCCAACGAAGTTTTCCCACGCTGAGTTTGGAGGTTGCCACAAACCACAAGGTTTCCTTCTGCGAGACAGTCGAGTCCTGTTGAATGGCTCCAGTACATTCCATACGGAAGGACTGAAGAGGAGGGTTCAAAGGATGGATCCCTGAACAACATGCCTCGCATTCCCTTTGGCCATTAACGACAAGATATGTTTGTTCTGCTGGCTCTGGGGCAAGATAACCAGTGGGCTGAGTTGAAATGCCCTCTCCTGAGGATGCGTCATAATGTGGGTTGCTGTCCATGGAGACCTTGGAATGTGATGGTTGTACTGTGGCCCTGCGGAATTCTCCGACCAGAAGGGTTTGATACAGATCCAGTAAGAAAGCACTCCATGTGCAGACGAGAGAGGTTTGGTTTGGAGCCTCAGAAAAACCTAATATGCTGGTATAAGAAACCAGTCCTCTGAGGACAGACACATGAAAACTAAAGCTAGGGTTCATATTAGGGCCTAAGGGCCTGTCCATTTCAATATTCTGTCTCTGGGGACACTGTCTGAAAGTCTAAGTGGTGATAATGGCAGAGCTGGTGTCAGAGTGCCCCTTTTAGTCCAGGGCAGCCTACACTATCAGGATGGCCTCAGGGGCCTTGGAACTTTTCCCTAACCTGTAGGGTTGTGGTCAATGGATTGGGCACACTTTCCTTGGAGATGGCAGGCACAATCTTTCACTGTGGCTCCAGATGCCCTAGCCTGGAGGGTGTGTGGGTCCAGGCTGTGGGCACATAAGTCTGAAAACAAAAACTCAGCTTATGAGTGGCGCCGAGGGTATGGCAGGCCGGATGTACAGATAAAGAGTGAGCTCCTTGGCTTGTGAATCAAGGGCGAGATTCCTTCAGGCTTTTGTCTCTGGATGTGTCCAGGATAGCCGTGGATTGTAGGGGGTGGCCTCAGTGACTGTGGACGAGTAACCTCTCTGGGGATTTGTCCCAGCTAACAGGAGTTTGGGGTCATTTTGTGGGAAGGGTGGAGTCCTGTTGTCTGGCTCATGTGTCTCTCCAAGAAAGTGATTCCAGAGCAGAGCCCCAGGAACAGGGGGGAGACTGGAAAACTCAAACACTGGTGAGGATTGGGTGTATAAGGGCTTGGCACGCCCCATATGAGGGCTCTTGGTCAAGGCCCTGACAGGCCTTTCTTTGATATTGGGCTCATGCTGAGGGTCACAGAGTGAATTTGTGCCCAAGGCAGCACTCAAGTTTGGGCGTGGTTTCAGGGGAAATGAAGGTTTCTCCCACCCTGAAGGTGTGACTCCATGCCAAGAGCAAGCCTTACAGCCATGGGGAAGAAGGAGTTCTGATTTGTGCTTCAGATGCCCAACTGTGTGGGGAATTGATATAATATCTGGGTTTAGATATCGGAAAACCAAGGTTAGGAAGAGATAACGGCATAAGACCATGGCGTGTCAGAAGTGCTAGGTGTGTGGCCAGCTGTCTCCTTGCCTGTCTGGACGTCTGGCATCAGGCTGTGAAAGGCAGAGCATTAGTGCCCAAAGCAGCCTATCAAATCTGAGTGCCGTCGAGGCAAGAGCAGGTTGATCCTCATCTGGGTTTTATGGAAAGCCCCACAAGGAAACGTTTTCTACCGGTGGACAGTAACTGGGAAGGCTTGTGGTTCTGCAATTCCTACTCTGGAGGGATTGTTTGCCAGGAGTGTGAGGAAGGAAGTCTGAAAACACAAGCTAGCTTGTGGTTTGGGACCGAGGGCACGGCAGGCCACTCTGCAGAGGCTGAATCAAGATCTCCTGCATTGCGGTCATGTCTACTATGAGACGTGCTTCAAGCTAGAGTTTTTGACCATGATGGCCTCTCCCTGAAGGATATGGGGGGCTTCATGAGGCCCGGCAGGTTTGCCGTTTTCTCCTACACTGAAGGTTTGACTCACTGCCAGCAGCAAGGTTTCTTGCCCTGGGGAAAGAGGGGTTCTGACTTATGCATCAGGTTCCCCCCTGTGCAGGGATTGGAGATAAGGTCTATGTTCCGATGACTGAAAACCCAGGTTGGGAATGGATGGTGGCCTAAGGCAGTGGCGGGTCCAATGTGCTGGGTGTGCAGCCAGCTGTGTCGGTGTCTGTTGGAAGGTCTGGGCTCAGGCTATTTGCGACAGAGCATCACTGTTTAAGGTAGCCTATGCAATTGGGGTGTTGCCGAGGGCCAAGCAGTTTGATCCTCATTTGGGGTTTCTGGGCAGCGCCATAGACAATGTTTTTCTCCTGGGAGGCAGGCACAGTGCTTCATTGTGGCCCCAGAATTCCCAGTAGGGAGGGTTTGTGGGCCAGGAGTGTGAGGACGGAAGTCTGAAAACACAAGCTAGTGTGAGGATTGGAGCCAAGGGCAGAGCAGGCCCACTCTGCAGAGGCTGAATCAAAATCTCCTGCATCTGAAGTCAGGCTGAGGATCAGACGTTGGCTGAGGCTGGAGTATGTGTCCATGATGGCACCTTCATGAAGTGGGGGCCTCATGAGGCCAAGGAAGTTTTCCCACGCTGAGTTTGGAGGTTGCCCCAAACCACAGGGTTTCCTTCTGCGGGACATTCGAGTCCTGTTGCATGGCTCCAGGACATACCATATGGAAGGACTGGAGAGCAGGGTTCGAAGGATGCATCCCTGTACAGCATGCCTCGCATTCCCATTGGCTATTAGCGACAAGATATGTTTGATCTGCTGCCTCTGGAACACGCGACCCAGGGGGCTGAGTTGAAATGGCCTCTCCTGAGGATGCGTCATAATGTGCGTTTGGGTCCATGGAGACCTTGGAATGTGCTGGTTGTTCAGCGCCCTGCGGAACTCTCCTACGTGAAGTGTTTGATACATCCCAGTAAGAAAGCTGCCCATGTGGAGATGAGAGATGTTTGGTTTGGTGCCTCAGAAAAGCCCCATGTGCTGGTCTACGAAAACAGTCCTCTGAGAACGGAAACGTGGAAACCAAAGCTAAGGTTCAGATTAGGGCCTGGGGGCCTGTCCATTTCAACCTTCTGTCCCTGGGGACACTGTCTGAGAGTCTAAGTGGAGATAGTTGCTCCGCTGGTGTCAGAGAGCCCCTCTTAGTCCAGGGTGGCCTATACTATTGATGGCCTCAGGGACCTTGGAGCTTTTCCCTAACCTGTAGGGTTGTGGTCAATGGATTGGGCACACTTTCCTTGGAGAGGGCAGGCACAATCTTTCGCTGTTTGGTCCAGAGGCCCTAGCCTGGATGTTGTGTGGGTCCAGGCTGTGGGCACAGAAGTCTGAATACACAAACTCAGCTTATGAGTGGCGCCTAGGGTATGGCAGGCCGGATGTACAGCCCGAGAGGGAGCTCCTGGGCCTCTGAAACAAGGGCGAGTGGGAGGCGTTCCTTCAGGCTTTTGTCTCTGGATGTTGTGTCCGGGATAGCCGTGGATTGGAGCGGTGGCCTCAGGTACTGTGGACGAGTATCCCTCTCTGGGGATTTGTCCCAGCTCCCAAGAGTTTGGGGTCATTTTGTGGGAATGGTGGAGTCGTGTTGTCTGGCTCATGGGTCTCTCCAAGGAAGGGATTCCAGAGCAGAGCTCCAGGTACGGGCGGGGCGAGTGGAAAATTCAAACCGTGGTGAGGATTGGGTGCATAGGGGCTTGGCAAGCCCCATATGTGGGCTCTTGGTCCAGGCCCTGACAGGCCTTTCTTTGACATGGGGCTCATGCTGAGGGTCACAGTGTGAATTTGTGCCCAAGCAGCACTCAAGTTTGGGCGTGGCATCAGGGGCCATGAAGGTTTCTCCCACCCTGAAGGTGTGACTCCATGCCAAGAGCAAGCTTGACAGCCATCGGGAAGGAGGAGTTCTGCTTTGTGCTTGCTATACCCAGCTGTGTGGAGAATTAATATAATGTCTAGGTTCAGATAGCTGAAAACCAAGGTTAGGATGAGGTGACGGCATAAGACCATGGCGTGTCCGAAGTGCTGGGTGTGCGGCCAGCTGTCTCCTTGTCTGTCTGGACGTCTGGCTTCAGGCTGTGTCAGGCAGAGCATGAGTGCCCAGTGCAGTCTATCCAGTTCGGGTACCGTCGAGGCCCGAGCAGGTTGATCCTCATCTGGTTTTTCTGGAGAGCCCCACAGGGAAACGTTTTTCTTCCGTTGGGCAGACACTGGGCTGGGTTTTGGTTCTGGAGTTCCTAGTCCAGAGGGCTTGTTTGCCAGGAGTGTGTGGATGGAAGTCTGAAAACACAAGCTAGCGTGAGGTTTGGGACCGAGGGCAGGGCAGGCCCACTCTGCAGAGGCTGAATCGAGATCTCCTGCACTGAGGTCATGTCAACTATGAGACGTGCCTCAGGCTAGAGTTCTTGTCCAGCATGGCCTCTTCCTGAAGGGTGTGGGGGCTTCATGAGGCCAGAAAGTTTTGCCTACGATGGGATTTGTGAACTGCTCCAAAACTGAAGGTTAACTTCTGCACGACAGTCGAGTCCTATTGGATGGTTCCAAGAGGCCCAATATGGAAAGACTCGAGAGCAGGTGTCTAAGCATGGATGCCTGGGAACGCCACCTCATATTCCTACTCTTTAGTCAGGACAAGGCAGGCTCAATCTGCGGGCTCCTGGGTGAGCTACCCAGAGAGGAGAGTTGAAATGGACTCTCCTGAAGATGAGTCCTACTGTGGCTTGGTGGCCTGGGAGACCTTGGAATGTGGAGGTGGCTCAGGGACAATGCAGGATTCTCCAACATGAGGTGTTTGACACGGCTCCAACAAGGCAACTTCCCATGTGGAGACGAGAGGAGTTCTGTTCCGTGCCTCAGGAAAGCCCCATACCCTGTTCTTCGAACCAAAGCCTCTGAGGAGTGACACCTGGAAACCAAAGCAAGAGTTGAGACTACGGCCTAAAGGCCTGTCCGGCTCAACCTTCTATCTCTGTTGACATCTGTGTGCATGCATTCATGGATGTAGCTGCTCAGCTTGTGTCCGAATGCCCCTGTGAGTCCAGTGAGGCTCCCAGTAGTGGGATGTCCTCAGAGGCCTTGAGGTTTCTCATATTCTGGAGGTGTGTGGCCAAAGGAATGGACACAGTTTACCAGGAGAGAGCATGCACGGTCATGTGGTATGGCTCCAGAGGACCCAGCCTAGAGGCTGTGTTTGCCAGGGCTGTGGGGACAGATGTCTGAAAAAGCAAACTTGGCTCAGCTAGGGGCCAATGTAATGGCAGGCCTGATCTCTAGTCCGTGAGGGGAGATCCTCTGGAAATCAAAGTAGGGCAAGTGGGAGGCAGTCACTCAGGATTTTGTCTCTGGGTGTTGCGTTTACAGTGTCCGGTCAGGGTAGGGGTTGTCTCAGAGGCCGAGGAAGAGCCTTCCTCTCGGGGGATTGTCCAAGCTCCCAAGTGTTTGTGTTCATTCTGTGGGAATGAAGAGTACTGTTTTCTGCCACAGGGGACCCCCCAGGAGAGGGACTCTAGAGCACAGCAGTGGGTTCCCTCAACTGGAATACACACCATCTAGTTAGACCTGGGTGCCTATGGGCATGGCAAGCCACATATGCGGGCTCTTGGTCCAGTCACTGAGAGGCGTTACTAGAATAAGGTACTCACGCTGAGGGTCACAATGTGTGTTTGTGCCCAAGGCGGCCCTCACGCTTGGGCGTGGCCTCATGGGCCATGCCGTTTTCTCCTACACTGAAGGTTTGACTCACTGCCAGCAGCAAGGTTTCTTGCCATGGGGAAGGAGGGGTTCTAACTTGTGCATCAGGTTCCCCCCTGTGCAGGGATTGAAGATAAGGTCTAGGTTCCGATGACTAAAAACCCAGTTTGGGAATGGACGGTGGCCTAAGGAAGTGGCGGGTCCAATGTGCTGGGTGTGCAGCCAGCTGTGTCGGTGTCTGTTGGAAGGTCTGGGCTCAGGCTATTTGCGACAGAGCATCACTGTTTAAGGTAGCCTATGCAATTGGGGTGTTGCCGAGGGCCAAGCAGTTTGATCCTCATTTGGGGTTTCTGGGCAGCGCCATAGACAATGTTTTTCTCCTGGGAGGCAGGCACAGTGCTTCATTGTGGCCCCAGAATTCCCAGTAGGGAGGGTTTGTGGGCCAGGAGTGTGAGGACGGAAGTCTGAAAACACAAGCTAGTGTGAGGATTGGAGCCAAGGGCAGAGCAGGCCCACTCTGCAGAGGCTGAATCAAAATCTCCTGCATCTGAAGTCAGGCTGAGGATCAGACGTTGGCTGAGGCTGGCGTATGTGTCCATGATGGCACCTTCATGAAGTGGGGGCCTCATGAGGCCAAGGAAGTTTTCCCACGCTGAGTTTGGAGGTTGCCCCAAACCACAAGATTTCCTTCTGCGGGACATTCGAGTCCTGTTGCATGGCTCCAGGACATACCATATGGAAGGACTGGAGAGCAGGGTTCGAAGGATGGATCCCTGTACAGCATGCCTCGCATTCCCATTGGCTATTAGCGACAAGATATGTTTGATCTGCTGCCTCTGGAACACGCGACCCAGGGGGCTGAGTTGAAATGGCCTCTCCTGATGATGCGTCATAATGTGCGTTTGGGTCCATGGAGACCTTGGAATGTGCTGGTTGTTCAGTGGCCCTGCGGAACTCTCCTACCTGAAGTGTTTGATACATCCCAGTAAGAAAGCTGCCCATGTGGAGATGAGAGATGTTTGGTTTGGTGCCTCAGAAAAGCCCCATGTGCTGGTCTACGAAAACAGTCCTCTGAGAACGGAAACATGGAAACCAAAGCTAAGGTTCAGATTAGGGCCTGGGGGCCTGTCCATTTCAACCTTCTGTCTCTGGGGACACTGTCTGAGAGTCTAAGTGGAGATAGTTGCTCCGCTGGTGTCAGAGAGCCCCTCTTAGTCCAGGGTGGCCTATACTATTAATGGCCTCAGGGACCTTGGAGCTTTTCCCTAACCTGTAGGGTTGTGGTCAATGGATTGGGCACACTTTCCTTGGAGAGGGCAGGCACAATCTTTCGCTGTTTGGTCCAGAGGCCCTAGCCTGGATGTTGTGTGGGTCCAGGCTGTGGGCACAGAAGTCTGAATACACAAACTCAGCTTATGAGTGGCGCCTAGGGTATGGCAGGCCGGATGTACAGCCCGAGAGGGAGCTCCTGGGCCTCTGAAACAAGGGCGAGTGGGAGGCGTTCCTTCAGGCTTTTGTCTCTGGATGTTGTGTCCGGGATAGCCGTGGATTGGAGCGGTGGCCTCAGGTACTGTGGACGAGTATCCCTCTCTGGGGATTTGTCCCAGCTCCCAAGAGTTTGGGGTCATTTTGTGGGAAGGGTGGAGTCGTGTTGTCTGGCTCATGGGTCTCTCCAAGAAAGGGATTCCAGAGCAGAGCTCCAGGTACGGGCGGGGCGACTGGAAAAATCAAACCATGGTGAGGATTGGGTGCATAGGGGCTTGGCAAGCCCCATATGTGGGCTCTTGTTCCAGGCCCTGACAGGCCTTTCTTTGACATGGGGCTCATGCTGAGGGTCACAGTGTGAATTTGTGCCCAAGCAGCACTCAAGTTTGGGCGTGGCATCAGGGGCCATGAAGGTTTCTCCCACCCTGAAGGTGTGACTCCATGCCAAGAGCAAGCTTGACAGCCATGGGGAAGGACGAGTTCTGTTTTGTGCTTGCTATACCCAGCTGTGTGGAGAATTGATATAATGTCTAAGTTCAGATATCTGAAAACCAAGGTTAGGATGAGGTGACGGCATAAGACCATGGCGTGTCCGAAGTGCTGGGTGTGCGGCCAGCTGTCTCCTTGTCTGTCTGGACGTCTGGCTTCAGGCTGTGTCAGGCAGAGCATGAGTGCCCAGAGCAGCCTATCCAGTTCGGGTACCGTCGAGGCCCGAGCAGGTTGATCCTCATCTGGGTTTTCTGGAGAGCCCCACAGGGAAACGTTTTTCTTCCGTTGGGCAGACACTGGGCTGGGTTGTGGTTCGGGAGTTCCTAGTCCGGAGGGTTTGTTTGCCAGGAGTGTGAGGAAGGAAGTCGGAAAACACAAGCTAGCGTGAGGTTTGGGACCGAGGGCACGGCAGGCCCACTCTGCAGAGGCTGAATCGAGATCTCCTGCACTGAGGTCATGTCAACTATGAGACGTGCCTCAGGCTAGAGTTTTTGTCCAGCATGGCCTCTTCCTGAAGGGTGTGGGGGCTTCATGAGGCCAGAAAGTTTTGCCTACGATGGGATTTGTGAACTGCTCCAAAACTGAAGGTTACCTTCTGCACGACAGTCGAGTCCTATTGGATGGTTCCAAGAGGCCCCATATGGAAAGACTCGAGAGCAGGTGTCTAAGCATGGATGCCTGGGAACGCCACCTCATATTCCCACTCTTTAGTCAGGACAAGGCAGGCTCAATCTGCGGGCTCCTGGGTGAGCTACCCAGAGGGGAGAGTTGAAATGGTCTCTCCTGAAGATGAGTCCTACTGTGGCTTGGTGGCCTGGGAGACCTTGGAATGTGGCGGTGGCTCAGGGACAATGCAGGATTCTCCAACATGAGGTGTTTGACACGGCTCCAACAAGGAATCTTCCCATGTGGAGACGTGAGGAGTTCTGTTCCGTTCCTCAGGAAAGCCCCATAGCCTGTTCTTCGAACCAAAGCCTCTGAGGAGTGACACCTGAAACCAAAGCAAGAGTTGAGACTACGGCCTAAAGGACTGTCCGGCTCAACCTTCTATCTCTGTTGACATCTGTGTGCATGCATTCATGGATGTAGCTGCTCAGCTTGTGTCCGAATGCCCCTGTGAGTCCAGTGAGGCTCCCAGTAGTGGGATGTCCTCGGAGGCCTTGAGGTTCCTCATATTCTGGAGGTGTGTGGCCAAAGGAATGGACACAGTTTCCCAGGAGAGAGCAGGCACGGTCCTGTGGTATGGCTCCAGAGGACCCAGCCTAGAGGCTGTGTTTGCCAGGGCTGTGGGGACAGATGTCTGAAAAAGCAAACTTGGCTCAGCTAGGGGCCAATGTAATGGCAGGCCTGATCTCTAGTCCGTGAGGGGAGATCCTCTGGAAATCAAAGTAGGGCAAGTGGGAGGCAGTCACTCAGGATTTTGTCTCTGGGTGTTGCGTTTACAGTGTCCGGTCAGGGTAGGGGTTATCTCAGAGGCCGAGGAAGAGCCTTCCTCTCGGGGTATTGTCCAACATCCAAGTGTTTGTGTTCATTCTGTGGGAATGAAGAGTACTGTTTTCTGCCACAGGGGACCCCCCAGGAGAGGGACTCTAGAGCACAGCAGTGGGTTCCCTCAACTGGAATACACACCATCTAGTTAGTCCTGGGTGCCTATGGGCATGGCAAGCCACATATGCGGGCTCTTGGTCCAGTCACTGAGAGGCGTTACTAGAATAAGGTACTCACGCTGAGGGTCACAATGTGTGTTTGTGCCCAAGGCGGCCCTCACGCTTGGGCGTGGCCTCATGGGCCATGCCGTTTTCTCCTACACTGAAGGTTTGACTCACTGCCAGCAGCAAGGTTTCTTGCCATGGGGAAGGAGGGGTTCTGACTTGTGCATCAGGTTCCCCCCTGTGCAGGGATTGGAGATAAAGTCTAGGTTCTGATGACTGAAAACCCAGGTTGGGAATGGATGGTGGCCTAAGGCAGTGGCGTGTCCAATGTGCTGGGTGTGCAGCCAGCTGTGTTGGTGTCTGTTGGAAGGTCTGGGCTCAGGCTATTTGCGACAGAGCATCACTGTTTAAGGTAGCCTATGCAATTGGGGTGTTGCCGCGGGCCAAGCAGTTTGATCCTCATTTTTGGTTTCTGGGCAGCGCCATAGACAATGTTTTTCTCCTGGGAGGCAGGCACAGTACTTCATTGTGGCCCCAGAATTCCCAGTAGGGAGGGTTTGTGGGCCAGGAGTGTGAGGACGGAAGTCTGAAAACACAAGCTAGTGTGAGGATTGGAGCCAAGGGCAGAGCAGGCCCACTCTGCAGAGGCTGAATCAAAATCTCCTGCATCTGAAGTCAGGCTGAGGATCAGACGTTGGCTGAGGCTGGAGTATGTGTCCATGATGGCACCTTCATGAAGTGGGGGCCTCATGAGGCCAAGGAAGTTTTCCCACGCTGAGTTTGGAGGTTGCCCCAAACCACAAGGTTTCCTTCTGCGGGACATTCGAGTCCTGTTGCATGGCTCCAGGACATACCATATGGAAGGACTGGAGAGCAGGGTTCGAAGGATGGATCGCTGCACTGCATGCCTCGCATTCCCATTGGCTATTAGGGACAAGATATGTTTGATCTGCTGCCTCTGGAACACGAGACCCAGGGGGCTGAGATGAAATGGCCTCTCCTGAGGATGCGTCATAATGTGCGTTTGGGTCCATGGAGACCTTGGAATATACTGGTTGTTCAGTGGCCCTGCGGAACTCTCCTACCTGAAGTGTTTGATACATCCCAGTAAGAAAGCTGCCCATGTGGAGATGAGAGATGTTTGGTTTGGTGCCTCAGAAAAGCCCCATGTGCTGGTCTACGAAAACAGTCCTCTGAGAACGGAAACATGGAAACCAAAGCTAAGGTTCAGATTAGGGCCTGGGGGCCTGTCCATTTCAACATCTGTCTCTGGGGACACTGTCTGAGAGTCTAAGTGGAGATAGTTGCTCCGCTGGTGTCTGAAAGCCCCCCTTAGCCCAGGGTGGCCTATACTATTGATTGCCTCAGGGACCATGGAGCTTTTCCCTACCCTGTAGGGTTGTGGTCAATGGATTGGGCACACTTTCCTTGGAGAGGGCAGCACAATCTTTCGCTGTTTGGTCCAGAGGCCCTAGCCTGGATGTTGTGTGGGTCCAGGCTGTGGGCACAGAAGTCTGAATACACAAACTCAGCTTATGAGTGGCGCCTAGGGTATGGCCGGCCGGATGTACAGCCCGAGAGGGAGCTCCTGGGCCTCTGAAACAAGGGCGAGTGGGAGGCGTTCCTTCAGGCTTTTGTCTCTGGATGTTGTGTCCGGGATAGCCGTGGATTGGAGCGGTGGCCTCAGGTACTGTGGGCGAGTATCCCTCTCTGGGGATTTGTCCCAGCTCCCAAGAGTTTGGGGTCATTTTGTGGGAAGGGTGGAGTCGTGTTGTCTGGCTCATGGGTCTCTCCAAGAAAGGGATTCCAGAGAAGAGCTCCAGGTACGGGCAGGGCGACTGGAAAATTCAAACCGTAGTGAGGATTGGGTGCATAGGGGCTTGGCAAGCCCCATATGTGGGCTCTTGGTCCAGGCCCTGACAGGCCTTTCTTTGACATGGGGCTCATGCTGAGGGTCACAGTGTGAATTTTTGCCCAAGCAGCACTCAAGTTTGGGCGTGGCATCAGGGGCCATGAAGGTTTCTCCCACCCTGAAGGTGTGACTCCATGCCAAGAGCAAGCTTGACAGCCATGGGGAAGGACGAGTTCTGTTTTGTGCTTGCTATACCCAGCTGTGTGGAGAATTGATATAATGTCTAGGTTCAGATATCTGAAAACCAAGGTTAGGATGAGGTGACGGCATAAGACCATGGCGTGTCCGAAGTGCTGGGTGTGCGGCCAGCTGTCTCCTTGTCTGTCTGGACGACTGGCTTCAGGCTGTGTCAGGCAGAGCATGAGTGCCCAGAGCAGCCTATCCAGTTCGGGTACCTTCGAGGCCCGAGCAGGATGATCCTCATCTGGGTTTTCTGGAGAGCTCCACAGGGAAACGTTTTTCTTCCATTGGGCAGACACTGGGCTGGGTTTTGGTTCTGGAGTTCCTAGTCCGGAGGGCTTGTTTGCCAGGAGTGTGAGGAAGGAAGTCGGAAAACACAAGCTAGCGTGAGGTTTGGGACCGAGGGCACAGCAGGCCCATTCTGCAGAGGCTGAATCGAGATCTCCTGCACTGAGGTCATGTCAACTATGAGACGTGCCTCAGGCTAGAGTTCTTGTCCAGCATGGCCTCTTCCTGAAGGGTGTGGGGGCTTCATGAGGCCAGAAAGTTTTGGCTACGATGGGATTTGTGAACTGCTCCAAAACTGAAGGTTACCTTCTGCACGACAGTCGAGTCCTATTGGATGGTTCCAAGAGGCCCAATATGGAAAGACTCGAGAGCAGGTGTCTAAGCATGGATGCCTGGGAACGCCACCTCATATTCCCACCCTTTAGTCAGGACAAGGCAGGCTCAATCTGCGGGCTCCTGGGTGAGCTACCCAGAGGGGAGAGTTGAAATGGACTCTCCTGAAGATGAGTCCTACTGTGGCTTGGTGGCCTGGGAGACCTTGGAATGTGGAGGTGGCTCAGGGACTCTGCAGGATTCTCCAACATGAGGTGTTTGACACGGCTCCAACAAGGCAACTTCCCATGTGGAGACGAGAGGAGTTCTGTTCCGTGCCTCAGGAAAGCCCCATACCCTGTTCTTCGAACCAAAGCCTCTGAGGAGTGACACCTGGAAACCAAAGCAAGAGTTGAGACTACGGCCTAAAGGCCTGTCCGGCTCAACCTTCTATCTCTGTTGACATCTGTGTGCATGCATTCATGGATGTAGCTGCTCAGCTTGTGTCCGAATGCCCCTGTGAGTCCCGTGAGGCTCCCAGTAGTGGGATGTCCTCGGAGGCCTTGAGGTTTCTCATATTCTGGAGGTGTGTGGCCAAAGGAATGGACACAGTTTACCAGGAGAGAGCATGCACGGTCATGTGGTATGGCTCCAGAGGACCCAGCCTAGAGGCTGTGTTTGCCAGGGCTGTGGGGACAGATGTCTGAAAAAGCAAACTTGGCTCAGCTAGGGGCCAATGTAATGGCAGGCCTGATCTCTAGTCCGTGAGGGGAGATCCTCTGGAAATCAAAGTAGGGCAAGTGGGAGGCAGTCACTCAGGATTTTGTCTCTGGGTGTTGCGTTTACAGTGTCCGGTCAGGGTAGGGGTTGTCTCAGAGGCCGAGGAAGAGCCTTCCTCTCGGGGGATTGTCCAAGCTCCCAAGTGTTTGTGTTCATTCTGTGGGAATGAAGAGTACTGTTTTCTGCCACAGGGGACCCCCCAGGAGAGGGACTCTAGAGCACAGCAGTGGGTTCCCTCAACTGGAATACACACCATCTAGTTAGACCTGGGTGCCTATGGGCATGGCAAGCCACATATGCGGGCTCTTGGTCCAGTCACTGAGAGGCGTTACTAGAATAAGGTACTCACGCTGAGGGTCACAATGTGTGTTTGTGCCCAAGGCGGCCCTCACGCTTGGGCGTGGCCTCATGGGCCATGCCGTTTTCTCCTACACTGAAGGTTTGACTCACTGCCAGCAGCAAGGTTTCTTGCCATGGGGAAGGAGGGGTTCTAACTTGTGCATCAGGTTCCCCCCTGTGCAGGGATTGAAGATAAGGTCTAGGTTCCGATGACTAAAAACCCAGTTTGGGAATGGACGGTGGCCTAAGGAAGTGGCGGGTCCAATGTGCTGGGTGTGCAGCCAGCTGTGTCGGTGTCTGTTGGAAGGTCTGGGCTCAGGCTATTTGCGACAGAGCATCACTGTTTAAGGTAGCCTATGCAATTGGGGTGTTGCCGAGGGCCAAGCAGTTTGATCCTCATTTGGGGTTTCTGGGCAGCGCCATAGACAATGTTTTTCTCCTGGGAGGCAGGCACAGTGCTTCATTGTGGCCCCAGAATTCCCAGTAGGGAGGGTTTGTGGGCCAGGAGTGTGAGGACGGAAGTCTGAAAACACAAGCTAGTGTGAGGATTGGAGCCAAGGGCAGAGCAGGCCCACTCTGCAGAGGCTGAATCAAAATCTCCTGCATCTGAAGTCAGGCTGAGGATCAGACGTTGGCTGAGGCTGGCGTATGTGTCCATGATGGCACCTTCATGAAGTGGGGGCCTCATGAGGCCAAGGAAGTTTTCCCACGCTGAGTTTGGAGGTTGCCCCAAACCACAAGATTTCCTTCTGCGGGACATTCGAGTCCTGTTGCATGGCTCCAGGACATACCATATGGAAGGACTGGAGAGCAGGGTTCGAAGGATGGATCCCTGTACAGCATGCCTCGCATTCCCATTGGCTATTAGCGACAAGATATGTTTGATCTGCTGCCTCTGGAACACGCGACCCAGGGGGCTGAGTTGAAATGGCCTCTCCTGATGATGCGTCATAATGTGCGTTTGGGTCCATGGAGACCTTGGAATGTGCTGGTTGTTCAGTGGCCCTGCGGAACTCTCCTACCTGAAGTGTTTGATACATCCCAGTAAGAAAGCTGCCCATGTGGAGATGAGAGATGTTTGGTTTGGTGCCTCAGAAAAGCCCCATGTGCTGGTCTACGAAAACAGTCCTCTGAGAACGGACACATGGAAACCAAAGCTAAGGTTCAGATTAGGGCCTGGGGGCCTGTCCATTTCAACCTTCTGTCTCTGGGGACACTGTCTGAGAGTCTAAGTGGAGATAGTTGCTCCGCTGGTGTCAGAGAGCCCCTCTTAGTCCAGGGTGGCCTATACTATTGATGGCCTCAGGGACCTTGGAGCTTTTCCCTAACCTGTAGGGTTGTGGTCAATGGATTGGGCACACTTTCCTTGGAGAGGGCAGGCACAATCTTTCGCTGTTTGGTCCAGAGGCCCTAGCCTGGATGTTGTGTGGGTCCAGGCTGTGGGCACAGAAGTCTGAATACACAAACTCAGCTTATGAGTGGCGCCTAGGGTATGGCCGGCCGGATGTACAGCCCGAGAGGGAGCTCCTGGGCCTCTGAAACAAGGGCGAGTGGGAGGCGTTCCTTCAGGCTTTTGTCTCTGGATGTTGTGTCCGGGATAGCCGTGGATTGGAGCGGTGGCCTCAGGTACTGTGGACGAGTATCCCTCTCTGGGGATTTGTCCCAGCTCCCAAGAGTTTGGGGTCATTTTGTGGGAAGGGTGGAGTCGTGTTGTCTGGCTCATGGGTCTCTCCAAGAAAGGGATTCCAGAGCAGAGCTCCAGGTACGGGCGGGGCGACTGGAAAAATCAAACCATGGTGAGGATTGGGTGCATAGGGGCTTGGCAAGCCCCATATGTGGGCTCTTGTTCCAGGCCCTGACAGGCCTTTCTTTGACATGGGGCTCATGCTGAGGGTCACAGTGTGAATTTGTGCCCAAGCAGCACTCAAGTTTGGGCGTGGCATCAGGGGCCATGAAGGTTTCTCCCACCCTGAAGGTGTGACTCCATGCCAAGAGCAAGCTTGACAGCCATGGGGAAGGACGAGTTCTGTTTTGTGCTTGCTATACCCAGCTGTGTGGAGAATTGATATAATGTCTAAGTTCAGATATCTGAAAACCAAGGTTAGGATGAGGTGACGGCATAAGACCATGGCGTGTCCGAAGTGCTGGGTGTGCGGCCAGCTGTCTCCTTGTCTGTCTGGACGTCTGGCTTCAGGCTGTGTCAGGCAGAGCATGAGTGCCCAGAGCAGCCTATCCAGTTCGGGTACCGTCGAGGCCCGAGCAGGTTGATCCTCATCTGGGTTTTCTGGAGAGCCCCACAGGGAAACGTTTTTCTTCCGTTGGGCAGACACTGGGCTGGGTTGTGGTTCGGGAGTTCCTAGTCCGGAGGGTTTGTTTGCCAGGAGTGTGAGGAAGGAAGTCTGAAAACACAAGCTAGCGTGAGGTTTGGGACCGAGGGCACGGCAGGCCCACTCTGCAGAGGCTGAATCGAGATCTCCTGCACTGAGGTCATGTCAACTATGAGACGTGCCTCAGGCTAGAGTTTTTGTCCAGCATGGCCTCTTCCTGAAGGGTGTGGGGGCTTCATGAGGCCAGAAAGTTTTGCCTACGATGGGATTTGTGAACTGCTCCAAAACTGAAGGTTACCTTCTGCACGACAGTCGAGTCCTATTGGATGGTTCCAAGAGGCCCCATATGGAAAGACTCGAGAGCAGGTGTCTAAGCATGGATGCCTGGGAACGCCACCTCATATTCCCACTCTTTAGTCAGGACAAGGCAGGCTCAATCTGCGGGCTCCTGGGTGAGCTACCCAGAGGGGAGAGTTGAAATGGTCTCTCCTGAAGATGAGTCCTACTGTGGCTTGGTGGCCTGGGAGACCTTGGAATGTGGCGGTGGCTCAGGGACAATGCAGGATTCTCCAACATGAGGTGTTTGACACGGCTCCAACAAGGAATCTTCCCATGTGGAGACGTGAGGAGTTCTGTTCCGTTCCTCAGGAAAGCCCCATAGCCTGTTCTTCGAACCAAAGCCTCTGAGGAGTGACACCTGAAACCAAAGCAAGAGTTGAGACTACGGCCTAAAGGACTGTCCGGCTCAACCTTCTATCTCTGTTGACATCTGTGTGCATGCATTCATGGATGTAGCTGCTCAGCTTGTGTCCGAATGCCCCTGTGAGTCCAGTGAGGCTCCCAGTAGTGGGATGTCCTCGGAGGCCTTGAGGTTCCTCATATTCTGGAGGTGTGTGGCCAAAGGAATGGACACAGTTTCCCAGGAGAGAGCAGGCACGGTCCTGTGGTATGGCTCCAGAGGACCCAGCCTAGAGGCTGTGTTTGCCAGGGCTGTGGGGACAGATGTCTGAAAAAGCAAACTTGGCTCAGCTAGGGGCCAATGTAATGGCAGGCCTGATCTCTAGTCCGTGAGGGGAGATCCTCTGGAAATCAAAGTAGGGCAAGTGGGAGGCAGTCACTCAGGATTTTGTCTCTGGGTGTTGCGTTTACAGTGTCCGGTCAGGGTAGGGGTTATCTCAGAGGCCGAGGAAGAGCCTTCCTCTCGGGGTATTGTCCAACATCCAAGTGTTTGTGTTCATTCTGTGGGAATGAAGAGTACTGTTTTCTGCCACAGGGGACCCCCCAGGAGAGGGACTCTAGAGCACAGCAGTGGGTTCCCTCAACTGGAATACACACCATCTAGTTAGTCCTGGGTGCCTATGGGCATGGCAAGCCACATATGCGGGCTCTTGGTCCAGTCACTGAGAGGCGTTACTAGAATAAGGTACTCACGCTGAGGGTCACAATGTGTGTTTGTGCCCAAGGCGGCCCTCACGCTTGGGCGTGGCCTCATGGGCCATGCCGTTTTCTCCTACACTGAAGGTTTGACTCACTGCCAGCAGCAAGGTTTCTTGCCATGGGGAAGGAGGGGTTCTGACTTGTGCATCAGGTTCCCCCCTGTGCAGGGATTGGAGATAAAGTCTAGGTTCTGATGACTGAAAACCCAGGTTGGGAATGGATGGTGGCCTAAGGCAGTGGCGTGTCCAATGTGCTGGGTGTGCAGCCAGCTGTGTTGGTGTCTGTTGGAAGGTCTGGGCTCAGGCTATTTGCGACAGAGCATCACTGTTTAAGGTAGCCTATGCAATTGGGGTGTTGCCGCGGGCCAAGCAGTTTGATCCTCATTTTTGGTTTCTGGGCAGCGCCATAGACAATGTTTTTCTCCTGGGAGGCAGGCACAGTACTTCATTGTGGCCCCAGAATTCCCAGTAGGGAGGGTTTGTGGGCCAGGAGTGTGAGGACGGAAGTCTGAAAACACAAGCTAGTGTGAGGATTGGAGCCAAGGGCAGAGCAGGCCCACTCTGCAGAGGCTGAATCAAAATCTCCTGCATCTGAAGTCAGGCTGAGGATCAGACGTTGGCTGAGGCTGGAGTATGTGTCCATGATGGCACCTTCATGAAGTGGGGGCCTCATGAGGCCAAGGAAGTTTTCCCACGCTGAGTTTGGAGGTTGCCCCAAACCACAAGGTTTCCTTCTGCGGGACATTCGAGTCCTGTTGCATGGCTCCAGGACATACCATATGGAAGGACTGGAGAGCAGGGTTCGAAGGATGGATCGCTGCACTGCATGCCTCGCATTCCCATTGGCTATTAGGGACAAGATATGTTTGATCTGCTGCCTCTGGAACACGAGACCCAGGGGGCTGAGATGAAATGGCCTCTCCTGAGGATGCGTCATAATGTGCGTTTGGGTCCATGGAGACCTTGGAATATACTGGTTGTTCAGTGGCCCTGCGGAACTCTCCTAACTGAAGTGTTTGATACATCCCAGTAAGAAAGCTGCCCATGTGGAGATGAGAGATGTTTGGTTTGGTGCCTCAGAAAAGCCCCATGTGCTGGTCTACGAAAACAGTCCTCTGAGAACGGAAACATGGAAACCAAAGCTAAGGTTCAGATTAGGGCCTGGGGGCCTGTCCATTTCAACATCTGTCTCTGGGGACACTGTCTGAGAGTCTAAGTGGAGATAGTTGCTCCGCTGGTGTCTGAAAGCCCCCCTTAGCCCAGGGTGGCCTATACTATTGATTGCCTCAGGGACCATGGAGCTTTTCCCTACCCTGTAGGGTTGTGGTCAATGGATTGGGCACACTTTCCTTGGAGAGGGCAGCACAATCTTTCGCTGTTTGGTCCAGAGGCCCTAGCCTGGATGTTGTGTGGGTCCAGGCTGTGGGCACAGAAGTCTGAATACACAAACTCAGCTTATGAGTGGCGCCTAGGGTATGGCCGGCCGGATGTACAGCCCGAGAGGGAGCTCCTGGGCCTCTGAAACAAGGGCGAGTGGGAGGCGTTCCTTCAGGCTTTTGTCTCTGGATGTTGTGTCCGGGATAGCCGTGGATTGGAGCGGTGGCCTCAGGTACTGTGGGCGAGTATCCCTCTCTGGGGATTTGTCCCAGCTCCCAAGAGTTTGGGGTCATTTTGTGGGAAGGGTGGAGTCGTGTTGTCTGGCTCATGGGTCTCTCCAAGAAAGGGATTCCAGAGAAGAGCTCCAGGTACGGGCAGGGCGACTGGAAAATTCAAACCGTAGTGAGGATTGGGTGCATAGGGGCTTGGCAAGCCCCATATGTGGGCTCTTGGTCCAGGCCCTGACAGGCCTTTCTTTGACATGGGGCTCATGCTGAGGGTCACAGTGTGAATTTTTGCCCAAGCAGCACTCAAGTTTGGGCGTGGCATCAGGGGCCATGAAGGTTTCTCCCACCCTGAAGGTGTGACTCCATGCCAAGAGCAAGCTTGACAGCCATGGGGAAGGACGAGTTCTGTTTTGTGCTTGCTATACCCAGCTGTGTGGAGAATTGATATAATGTCTAGGTTCAGATATCTGAAAACCAAGGTTAGGATGAGGTGACGGCATAAGACCATGGCGTGTCCGAAGTGCTGGGTGTGCGGCCAGCTGTCTCCTTGTCTGTCTGGACGACTGGCTTCAGGCTGTGTCAGGCAGAGCATGAGTGCCCAGAGCAGCCTATCCAGTTCGGGTACCTTCGAGGCCCGAGCAGGATGATCCTCATCTGGGTTTTCTGGAGAGCTCCACAGGGAAACGTTTTTCTTCCATTGGGCAGACACTGGGCTGGGTTTTGGTTCTGGAGTTCCTAGTCCGGAGGGCTTGTTTGCCAGGAGTGTGAGGAAGGAAGTCGGAAAACACAAGCTAGCGTGAGGTTTGGGACCGAGGGCACAGCAGGCCCATTCTGCAGAGGCTGAATCGAGATCTCCTGCACTGAGGTCATGTCAACTATGAGACGTGCCTCAGGCTAGAGTTCTTGTCCAGCATGGCCTCTTCCTGAAGGGTGTGGGGGCTTCATGAGGCCAGAAAGTTTTGGCTACGATGGGATTTGTGAACTGCTCCAAAACTGAAGGTTACCTTCTGCACGACAGTCGAGTCCTATTGGATGGTTCCAAGAGGCCCAATATGGAAAGACTCGAGAGCAGGTGTCTAAGCATGGATGCCTGGGAACGCCACCTCATATTCCCACCCTTTAGTCAGGACAAGGCAGGCTCAATCTGCGGGCTCCTGGGTGAGCTACCCAGAGGGGAGAGTTGAAATGGACTCTCCTGAAGATGAGTCCTACTGTGGCTTGGTGGCCTGGGAGACCTTGGAATGTGGAGGTGGCTCAGGGACTCTGCAGGATTCTCCAACATGAGGTGTTTGACACGGCTCCAACAAGGAAACTTCCCATGTGGAGACGAGAGGAGTTCTGTTCCGTGCCTCAGGAAAGGCCCATACCCTGTTCTTCGAACCAAAGCCTCTGAGGAGTGACACCTGGAAACCAAAGCAAGAGTTGAGACTACGGCCTAAAGGCCTGTCCGGCTCAACCTTCTATCTCTGTTGACATCTGTGTGCATGCATTCATGGATGTAGCTGCTCAGCTTGTGTCCGAATGCCCCTGTGAGTCCCGTGAGGCTCCCAGTAGTGGGATGTCCTCGGAGGCCTTGAGGTTTCTCATATTCTGGAGGTGTGTGGCCAAAGGAATGGACACAGTTTCCCAGGAGAGAGCAGGCACGGTCCTGTGGTATGGCTCCAGAGGACCCAGCCTAGAGGCTGTGTTTGCCAAGGCTGTGGGGACAGATGTCTGAAAAAGCAAACTTGGCTCAGCTAGGGGCCAATGTAATGGCAGGCCTGATCTCTAGTCCGTGAGGGGAGATCCTCTGGAAATCAAAGTAGGGCAAGTGGGAGGCAGTCACTCAGGATTTTGTCTCTGGGTGTTGCGTTTACAGTGTCCGGTCAGGGTAGGGGTTGTCTCAGAGGCCGAGGAAGAGCCTTCCTCTAGGGGATTGTCCAAGCTCCCAAGTGTTTGTGTTCATCTGTGGGAATGAAGAGTACTGTTTTCTGCCACAGGGGACCCCCCAGGAGAGGGACTCTAGAGCACAGCAGTGGGTTCCCTCAACTGGAATACACACCATCTATTTAGTCCTGGGTGCCTATGGGCATGGCAAACCACATATGCGGGCTCTTGGTCCAGTCACTGAGAGGCGTTACTTGAATAAGGTACTCACGCTGAGGGTCACAATGTGTGTTTGTGCCCAAGGCGGCCCTCACGCTTGGGCGTGGCCTCATGGGCCATGCCGTTTTCTCCTACACTGAAGGTTTGACTCACTGCCAGCAGCAAGGTTTCTTGCCATGGGGAAGGAGGGGTTCTGACTTGTGCATCAGGTTCCCCCCTGTGCAGGGATTGGAGATAAGGTCTAGGTTCCGATGACTGAAAACCCAGGTTGGGAATGGATGGTGGCCTAAGGCAGTGGCGGGTCCAATGTGCTGGGTGTGCAGCCAGCTGTGTCGGTGTCTGTTGGAAGGTCTGGGCTCAGGCTATTTGTGACAGAGCATCACTGTTTAAGGTAGCCTATGCAATTGGGGTGTTGCCGAGGGACAAGCAGTTTGATCCTCATTTGGGGTTTCTGGGCAGCGCCATAGACAATGTTTTTCTCCTGGGAGGCAGGCACAGTGCTTCATTGTGCCCCCAGAATTCCCAGTAGGGAGGGTTTGTGGGTCAGGAGTGTGAGGACGGAAGTCTGAAAACACAAGCTAGTGTGAGGATTGGAGCCAAGGGCAGAGCAGGCCCACTCTGCAGAGGCTGAATCAAAATCTCCTGCATCTGAAGTCAGGCTGAGGATCAGACGTTGGCTGAGGCTGGAGTATGTGTCCATGATGGCACCTTCATGAAGTGGGGGCCTCATGAGGCCAAGGAAGTTTTCCCACGCTGAGTTTGGAGGTTGCCCCAAACCACAAGGTTTCCTTCTGCGGGACATTCGAGTCCTGTTGCATGGCTCCAGGACATACCATATGGAAGGACTGGAGAGCAGGGTTCGAAGGATGCATCCCTGTACAGCATGCCTCGCATTCCCATTGGCTATTAGCGACAAGATATGTTTGATCTGCTGCCTCTGGAACACGCGACCCAGGGGGCTGAGTTGAAATGGCCTCTCCTGACGATGCGTCATAATGTGCGTTTGGGTCCATGGAGACCTTGGAATGTGCTGGTTGTTCAATGGCCCTGCGGAACTCTCCTACCTGAAGTGTTTGATACATCCCAGTAAGAAAGCTGCCCATGTGGAGATGAGAGAGGTTTGGTTTGGTGCCTCAGAAAAGCCCCATGTGCTGGTCTACGAAAACAGTCCTCTGAGAACGGAAACATGGAAACCAAAGCTAAGGTTCAGATTAGGGCCTGGGGGCCTGTCCATTTCAACCTTCTGTCTCTGGGGACACTGTCTGAGAGTCTAAGTGGAGATAGTTGCACCGCTGGTGTCAGAGAGCCCCGCTTAGTCCAGGGCGGCCTATACTATTGATGGCCTCAGGGACCTTGGAGCTTTTCCCTAACCTGTAGGGTTGTGGTCAATGGATTGCGCACAATTTCCTTGGAGAGGGCAGGCACAATCTTTCGCTGTTTGGTCCAGAGGCCCTAGCCTGGATGTTGTGTGGGTCCAGGCTGTGGGCACAGAAGTCTGAATACACAAACTCAGCTTATGAGTGGCGCCTAGGGTATGGCAGGCCGGATGTACAGCCCGAGAGGGAGCTCCTGGCCCTCTGAAACAAGGGCGAGTGGGAGGCGTTCCTTCAGGCTTTTGTCTCTGGATGTTGTGTCCGGGATAGCCGTGGATTGGAGCGGTGGCCTCAGGTACTGTGGACGAGTATCCCTCTCTGGGGATTTGTCCCAGCTCCCAAGAGTTTGGGGTCATTTTGTGGGAATGGTGGAGTCGTGTTGTCTGGCTCATGGGTCTCTCCAAGAAAGGGATTCCAGAGCAGAGCTCCAGGTACGGGCGGGGCGACTGGAAAAATCAAGCCGTGGTGAGGATTGGGTGCATAGGGGCTTGGCAAGCCCCATATGTGGGCTCTTGTTCCAGGCCCTGACAGGCCTTTCTTTGACATGGGGCTCATGCTGAGGGTCACAGTGTGAATTTGTGCCCAAGCAGCACTCAAGTTTGGGCGTGGCATCAGGGGCCATGAAGGTTTCTCCCACCCTGAAGGTGTGACTCCATGCCAAGAGCAAGCTTGACAGCCATGGGGAAGGACGAGTTCTGTTTTGTGCTTGCTATACCCAGCTGTGTGGAGAATTGATATAATGTCTAGGTTCAGATATCTGAAAACCAAGGTTAGGATGAGGTGACGGCATAAGACCATGGCGTGTCCGAAGTGCTGGGTGTGCGGCCAGCTGTCTCCTTGTCTGTCTGGACGTCTGGCTTCAGGCTGTGTCAGGCAGAGCATGAGTGCCCAGAGCAGCCTATCCAGTTCGGGTACCGTCGAGGCCCGAGCAGGTTGATCCTCATCTGGGTTTTCTGGAGAGCCCCACAGGGAAACGTTTTTCTTCCGTTGGGCAGAAACGGGGCTGGGTTTTGGTTCTGGAGTTCCTAGTCCGGAGGGCTTGTTTGCCAGGAGTGTGAGGAAGGAAGTCTGAAAACACAAGCTAGCGTGAGGTTTGGGACCGAGGGCACGGCAGGCCCACTCTGCAGAGGCTGAATTGAGATCTCCTGCACTGAGGTCATGTCAACTATGAGACGTGCCTCAGGCTAGAGTTCTTGTCCAGCATGGCCTCTTCCTGAAGGGTGTGGGGGCTTCATGAGGCCAGAAAGTTTTGGCTACGATGGGATTTGTGAACTGCTCCAAAACTGAAGGTTACCTTCTGCACGGCAGTCGAGTCCTATTAGATGGTTCCAAGAGGCCCCATATGGAAAGACTCGAGAGCAGGTGTCTAAGCATGGATGCCTGGGAACGCCACCACATATTCCCACTCTTTAGTCAGGACAAGGCAGGCACAATCTGCGGGCTCCTGCGTGAGCTACCCAGAGGGGAGAGTTGAAATGGACTCTCCTGAAGATGAGTCCTACTGTGGCTTGGTGGCCTGGGAGACCTTGGAATGTGGAGGTGGCTCAGGGACTCTGCAGGATTCTCCAACATGAGGTGTTTGACACGGCTCCAACAAGGAAACTTCCCATGTGGAGACGAGAGGAGTTCTGTTCCGTGCCTCAGGAAAGCCCCATACCCTGTTCTTCGAACCAAAGCCTCTGAGGAGTGACACCTGGAAACCAAAGCAAGAGTTGAGACTACGGCCTAAAGGCCTGTCCGGCTCAACCTTCTATCTCTGTTGACATCTGTGTGCATGCATTCATGGATGTAGCTGCTCAGCTTGTGTCCGAATGCCCCTGTGAGTCCAGTGAGGCTCCCAGTAGTGGGATGTCCTCGGAGGCCTTGAGGTTTCTCATATTCTGGAGGTGTGTGGCCAAAGGAATGGACACAGTTTCCCAGGAGAGAGCAGGCACGGTCCTGTGTTATGGCTCCAGAGGACCCAGCCTAGAGGCTGTGTTTGCCAGGGCTGTGGGGACAGATGTCTGAAAAAGCAAACTTGGCTCAGCTAGGGGCCAATGTAATGGCAGGCCTGATCTCTAGTCCGTGAGGGGAGATCCTCTGGAAATCAAAGTAGGGCAAGTGGGAGGCAGTCACTCAGGATCTTGTCTCTGGGTGTTGCGTTTACAGTGTCCGGTCAGGGTAGAGGTTGTCTCAGAGGCCGAGGAAGAGCCTTCCTCTCGGGGGATTGTCCAAGCTCCCAAGTGTTTGTGTTCATTATGTGGGAATGAAGAGTACTGTTTTCTGCCACAGGGGACCCCCCAGGAGAGGGACTCTAGAGCACAGCAGTGGGTTCCCTCAACTGGAATACACACCATCTAGTTAGTCCTGGGTGCCTATGGGCATGGCAAGCCACATATGCGGGCTCTTGGTCCAGTCACTGAGAGGCGTTACTTGAATAAGGTACTCACGCTGAGGGTCACAATGTGTGTTTGGGCCCAAGGCGGCCCTCACGCTTGGGCGTGGCCTCATGGGCCATGCCGTTTTCTCCTACACTGAAGGTTTGACTCACTGCCAGCAGCAAGGTTTCTTGCCATGGGGAAGGAGGGGTTCTGACTTGTGCATCAGGTCCCCCCCTGTGCAGGGATTGGAGATAAGGTCTAGGTTCCGATGACTGAAAACCCAGGTTGGGAATGGATGGTGGCCTAAGGCAGTGGCGGGTCCAATGTGCTGGGTGTGCAGCCAGCTGTGTCGGTGTCTGTTGGAAGGTCTGGGCTCAGGCTATTTGCGACAGAGCATCACTGTTTAAGGTATCCTATGCAATTGGGGTGTTGCCGAGGGCCAAGCAGTTTGATCCTCATTTGGGGTTTCTGGGCAGCGCCATAGACAAGGTCTTTCTCCTGGGAGGCAGGCACAGTGCTTCATTGTGGCCCCAGAATTCCCAGTAGGGAGGGTTTGTGGGCCAGGAGTGTGAGGACGGAAGTCTGAAAACACAAGCTAGTGTGAGGATTGGAGCCAAGGGCAGAGCAGGCCCACTCTGCAGAGGATGAATCAAAATCTCCTGCATCTGAAGTCAGGCTGAGGATCAGACGTTGGCTGAGGCTGGAGTATGTGTCCATGATGGCACCTTCATGAAGTGGGGGCCTCATGAGGCCAAGGAAGTTTTCCCACGCTGAGTTTGGAGGTTGCCCCAAACCACAAGGTTTCCTTCTGCGGGACATTCGAGTCCTTTTGCGTGGCTCCAGGACATACCATATGGAAGGACTGGAGAGCAGGGTTCGAAGGATGGATCCCTGTACAGCATGTCTCGCATTCCCATGGCTATTAGCGACAAGATATGTTTGATCTGCTGCCTCTGGAACACGCGACCCAGGGGGCTGAGTTGAAATGGCCTCTCCTGAGGATGCGTCATAATGTGCGTTTGGGTCCATGGAGACCTTGGAATGTGCTGGTTGTTCAGTGGCCCTGCGGAACTCTCCTACCTGAAGTGTTTGATACATCCCAGTAAGAAAGCTGCCCATGTGGAGATGAGATAGGTTTGGTTTGGTGCCTCAGAAAAGCCCCATGTGCTGGTCTACGAAAACAGTCCTCTGAGAACGGAAACATGGAAACCAAAGCTAAGGTTCAGATTAGGGCCTGGGGGCCTGTCCATTTCAACCTTCTGTCTCTGGGGACACTGTCTGAGAGTCTAAGTGGAGATAGTTGCTCCGCTGGTGTCAGAGAGCCCCTCTTAGTCCAGGGTGGCCTATACTATTGATGGCCTCATAGACCTTGGAGCTTTTCCCTAACCTGTAGGGTTGTGGTCAATGGATTGGGCACACTTTCCTTGGAGAGGGCAGGCACAATCTTTCGCTGTTTGGTCCAGAGGCCCTAGCCTGGATGTTGTGTGGGTCCAGGCTGTGGGCACAGAAGTCTGAATACACAAACTCAGCTTATGAGTGGCGCCTCGGGTATGGCAGGCCGGATGTACAGCCCGAGAGGGAGCCCCTGGGCCTCTGAAACAAGGGCGAGTGGGAGGCGTTCCTTCAGGCTTTTGTCTCTGGATGTTGTGTCCGGGATAGCCCTGGATTGGAGCGGTGGCCTCAGGTACTGTGGACGAGTATCCCTCTCTGGGGATTTGTCCCAGCTCCCAAGAGTTTGGGGTCATGTTGTGGGAAGGGTGGAGTCGTGTTGTCTGGCTCATGGGTCTCTCCAAGAAAGGGATTCCAGAGCAGAGCTCCAGGTACGGGCGGGGCGACTGGAAAATTCAAACCGTGGTGAGGATTGGGTGCATAGGGGCTTGGCAAGCCCCATATGTGGGCTCTTGGTCCAGGCCCTGACAGGCCTTTCTTTGACATGGAGCTCATGCTGAGGGTCACAGTGTGAATTTGTGCCCAAGCAGCACTCAAGTTTGGGCGTGGCATCAGGGGCCATGAAGGTTTCTCCCACCCTGAAGGGGTGACTCCATGCCAAGAGCAAGCTTGACAGCCATGGGGAAGGAGGAGTTCTGTTTTGTGCTTGCTATACCCAGCTGTGTGGAGAATTGATATAATGTCTAGGTTCAGATATCTGAAAACCAAGGTTAGGATGAGGTGACGGCATAAGACCATGGCGTGTCCGAAGTGCTGGGTGTGCGGCCAGCTGTCTCCTTGTCTGTCTGGACGTCTGGCTTCAGGCTGTGTCAGGCAGAGCATGAGTGCCCAGAGCAGCCTATCCAGTTCGGGTACCGTCGAGGCCCGAGCAGGTTGATCCTCATCTGGGTTTTCTGGAGAGCCCCACAGGGAAACGTTTTTCTTCCGTTGGGCAGAAACGGGGCTGGGTTTTGGTTCTGGAGTTCCTAGTCCGGAGGGCTTGTTTGCCAGGAGTGTGAGGAAGGAAGTCTGAAAACACAAGCTAGCGTGAGGTTTGGGACCGAGGGCACGGCAGGCCCACTCTGCAGAGGCTGAATCGAGATCTCCTGCACTGAGGTCATGTCAACTATGAGACGTGCCTCAGGCTAGAGTTCTTGTCCAGCATGGCCTCTTCCTGAAGGGTGTGGGGGCTTCATGAGGCCAGAAAGTTTGGCCTACGATGGGATTTGTGAACTGCTCCAAAACTGAAGGTTACCTTCTGCACGACAGTCGAGTCCTATTGGATGGTTCCAAGAGGCCCCATATGGAAAGACTCGAGAGCAGGTGTCTAAGCATGGATGCCTGGGAACGCCACCTCATATTCCCACTCTTTAGTCAGGACAAGGCAGGCTCAATCTGCGGGCTCCTGGGTGAGCTTCCCAGAGGGGAGAGTTGAAATGGACTCTCCTGAAGATGAGTCCTACTGTGGCTTGGTGTCCTGGGAGACCTTGGAATGTGGAGGTGGCTCAGGGACTCTGCAGGATTCTCCAACATGAGGTGTTTGACACGGCTCCAACAAGGAAACTTCCCATGTGGAGACGAGAGGAGTTCTGTTCCGTGCCTCAGGAAAGCCCCATACCCTGTTCTTCGAACCAAAGCCTCTGAGGAGTGACACCTGGAAACCAAAGCAAGAGTTGAGACTACGGCCTAAAGGCCTGTCCGGCTCAACCTTCTATCTCTGTTGACATCTGTGTGCATGCATTCATGGATGTAGCTGCTCAGCTTGTGTCCGAATGCCCCTGTGAGTCCAGTGAGGCTCCCAGTAGTGGGATGTCCTCGGAGGCCTTGAGGTTTCTCATATTCTGGAGGTGTGTGGCCAAAGGAATGGACACAGTTTCCCAGGAGAGAGCAGGCACGGTCCTGTGTTATGGCTCCAGAGGACCCAGCCTAGAGGCTGTGTTTGCCAGGGCTGTGGGGACAGATGTCTGAAAAAGCAAACTTGGCTCAGCTAGGGGCCAATGTAATGGCAGGCCTGATCTCTAGTCCGTGAGGGGAGATCCTCTGGAAATCAAAGTAGGGCAAGTGGGAGGCAGTCACTCAGGATCTTGTCTCTGGGTGTTGCGTTTACAGTGTCCGGTCAGGGTAGAGGTTGTCTCAGAGGCCGAGGAAGAGCCTTCCTCTCGGGGGATTGTCCAAGCTCCCAAGTGTTTGTGTTCATTATGTGGGAATGAAGAGTACTGTTTTCTGCCACAGGGGACCCCCCAGGAGAGGGACTCTAGAGCACAGCAGTGGGTTCCCTCAACTGGAATACACACCATCTAGTTAGTCCTGGGTGCCTATGGGCATGGCAAGCCACATATGCGGGCTCTTGGTCCAGTCACTGAGAGGCGTTACTTGAATAAGGTACTCACGCTGAGGGTCACAATGTGTGTTTGTGCCCAAGGCGGCCCTCACGCTTGGGCGTGGCCTCATGGGCCATGCCGTTTTCTCCTACACTGAAGGTTTGACTCACTGCCAGCAGCAAGGTTTCTTGCCATGGGGAAGGAGGGGTTCTGACTTGTGCATCAGGTTCCCCCCTGTGCAGGGATTGGAGATAAGGTCTAGGTTCCGATGACTGAAAACCCAGGTTGGGAATGGATGGTGGCCTAAGGCAGTGGCGGGTCCAATGTGCTGGGTGTGCAGCCAGCTGTGTCGGTGTCTGTTGGAAGGTCTGGGCTCAGGCTATTTGCGACAGAGCATCACTGTTTAAGGTATCCTATGCAATTGGGGTGTTGCCGAGGGCCAAGCAGTTTGATCCTCATTTGGGGTTTCTGGGCAGCGCCATAGACAAGGTCTTTCTCCTGGGAGGCAGGCACAGTGCTTCATTGTGGCCCCAGAATTCCCAGGAGGGAGGGTTTGTGGGCCAGGAGTGTGAGGACGGAAGTCTGAAAACACAAGCTAGTGTGAGGATTGGAGCCAAGGGCAGAGCAGGCCCACTCTGCAGAGGATGAATCAAAATCTCCTGCATCTGAAGTCAGGCTGAGGATCAGACGTTGGCTGAGGCTGGAGTATGTGTCCATGATGGCACCTTCATGAAGTGGGGGCCTCATGAGGCCAAGGAAGTTTTCCCACGCTGAGTTTGGAGGTTGCCCCAAACCACAAGGTTTCCTTCTGCGGGACATTCGAGTCCTTTTGCGTGGCTCCAGGACATACCATATGGAAGGACTGGAGAGCAGGGTTCGAAGGATGGATCCCTGTACAGCATGTCTCGCATTCCCATGGCTATTAGCGACAAGATATGTTTGATCTGCTGCCTCTGGAACACGCGACCCAGGGGGCTGAGTTGAAATGGCCTCTCCTGAGGATGCGTCATAATGTGCGTTTGGGTCCATGGAGACCTTGGAATGTGCTGGTTGTTCAGTGGCCCTGCGGAACTCTCCTACCTGAAGTGTTTGATACATCCCAGTAAGAAAGCTGCCCATGTGGAGATGAGATAGGTTTGGTTTGGTGCCTCAGAAAAGCCCCATGTGCTGGTCTACGAAAACAGTCCTCTGAGAACGGAAACATGGAAACCAAAGCTAAGGTTCAGATTAGGGCCTGGGGGCCTGTCCATTTCAACCTTCTGTCTCTGGGGACACTGTCTGAGAGTCTAAGTGGAGATAGTTGCTCCGCTGGTGTCAGAGAGCCCCTCTTAGTCCAGGGTGGCCTATACTATTGATGGCCTCATAGACCTTGGAGCTTTTCCCTAACCTGTAGGGTTGTGGTCAATGGATTGGGCACACTTTCCTTGGAGAGGGCAGGCACAATCTTTCGCTGTTTGGTCCAGAGGCCCTAGCCTGGATGTTGTGTGGGTCCAGGCTGTGGGCACAGAAGTCTGAATACACAAACTCAGCTTATGAGTGGCGCCTCGGGTATGGCAGGCCGGATGTACAGCCCGAGAGGGAGCCCCTGGGCCTCTGAAACAAGGGCGAGTGGGAGGCGTTCCTTCAGGCTTTTGTCTCTGGATGTTGTGTCCGGGATAGCCCTGGATTGGAGCGGTGGCCTCAGGTACTGTGGACGAGTATCCCTCTCTGGGGATTTGTCCCAGCTCCCAAGAGTTTGGGGTCATGTTGTGGGAAGGGTGGAGTCGTGTTGTCTGGCTCATGGGTCTCTCCAAGAAAGGGATTCCAGAGCAGAGCTCCAGGTACGGGCGGGGCGACTGGAAAATTCAAACCGTGGTGAGGATTGGGTGCATAGGGGCTTGGCAAGCCCCATATGTGGGCTCTTGGTCCAGGCCCTGACAGGCCTTTCTTTGACATGGAGCTCATGCTGAGGGTCACAGTGTGAATTTGTGCCCAAGCAGCACTCAAGTTTGGGCGTGGCATCAGGGGCCATGAAGGTTTCTCCCACCCTGAAGGGGTGACTCCATGCCAAGAGCAAGCTTGACAGCCATGGGGAAGGAGGAGTTCTGTTTTGTGCTTGCTATACCCAGCTGTGTGGAGAATTGATATAATGTCTAGGTTCAGATATCTGAAAACCAAGGTTAGGATGAGGTGACGGCATAAGACCATGGCGTGTCCGAAGTGCTGGGTGTGCGGCCAGCTGTCTCCTTGTCTGTCTGGACGTCTGGCTTCAGGCTGTGTCAGGCAGAGCATGAGTGCCCAGAGCAGCCTATCCAGTTCGGGTACCGTCGAGGCCCCAGCAGGTTGATCCTCATCTGGGTTTTCTGGAGAGCCCCACAGGGAAACGTTTTTCTTCCGTTGGGCAGAAACGGGGCTGGGTTTTGGTTCTGGAGTTCCTAGTCCGGAGGGCTTGTTTGCCAGGAGTGTGAGGAAGGAAGTCTGAAAACACAAGCTAGCGTGAGGTTTGGGACCGAGGGCACGGCAGGCCCACTCTGCAGAGGCTGAATTGAGATCTCCTGCACTGAGGTCATGTCAACTATGAGACGTGCCTCAGGCTAGAGTTCTTGTCCAGCATGGCCTCTTCCTAAAGGGTGTGGGGGCTTCATGAAGCCAGAAAGTTTTGGCTACGATGGGATTTGTGAACTGCTCCAAAACTGAAGGTTACCTTCTGCACGGCAGTCGAGTCCTATTGGATGGTTCCAAGAGCCCCCATATGGAAAGACTCGAGAGCAGGTGTCTAAGCATGGATGCCTGGGAACGCCACCTCATATTCCCACTCTTTAGTCAGGACAAGGCAGGCACAATCTGCGGGCTCCTGGGTGAGCTACCCAGAGGGGAGAGTTGAAATGGACTCTCCTGAAGATGAGTCCTACTGTGGCTTGGTGGCCTGGGAGACCTTGGAATGTGGAGGTGGCTCAGGGACTCTGCAGGATTCTCCAACATGAGGTGTTTGACACGGCTCCAACAAGGAAACTTCCCATGTGGAGACGAGAGGAGTTCTGTTCCGTGCCTCAGGAAAGCCCCATACCCTGTTCTTCGAACCAAAGCCTCTGAGGAGTGACACCTGGAAACCAAAGCAAGAGTTGAGACTACGGCCTAAAGGCCTGTCCGGCTCAACCTTCTATCTCTGTTGACATCTGTGTGCATGCATTCATGGATGTAGCTGCTCAGCTTGTGTTCGAATGCCCCTGTGAGTCCAGTGAGGCTCCCAGTAGTGGGATGTCCTCGGAGGCCTTGAGGTTTCTCATATTCTGGAGGTGTGTGGCCAAAGGAATGGACACAGTTTCCCAGGAGAGAGCAGGCACGGTCCTGTGGTATGGCTCCAGAGGACCCAGCCTAGAGGCTGTGTTTGCCAGGGCTGTGGGGACAGATGTCTGAAAAAGCAAACTTGGCTCAGCTAGGGGCCAATGTAATGGCAGGCCTGATCTCTAGTCCGTGAGGGGAGATCCTCTGGAAATCAAAGTAGGGCAAGTGGGAGGCAGTCACTCAGGATCTTGTCTCTGGGTGTTGCGTTTACAGTGTCCGGTCAGGGTAGAGGTTGTCTCAGAGGCCGAGGAAGAGCCTTCCTCTCGGGGGATTGTCCAAGCTCCCAAGTGTTTGTGTTCATTCTGTGGGAATGAAGAGTACTGTTTTCTGCCACAGGGGACCCCCCAGGAGAGGGACTCTAGAGCACAGCAGTGGGTTCCCTCAACTGGAATACACACCATCTAGTTAGTCCTGGGTGCCTATGGGCATGGCAAGCCACATATGCGGGCTCTTGGTCCAGTCACTGAGAGGCGTTACTTGAATAAGGTACTCACGCTGAGGGTCACAATGTGTGTTTGTGCCCAAGGCGGCCCTCACGCTTGGGCGTGGCCTCATGGGCCATGCCGTTTTCTCCTACACTGAAGGTTTGACTCACTGCCAGCAGCAAGGTTTCTTGCCATGGGGAAGGAGGGGTTCTGACTTGTGCATCAGGTTCCCCCCTGTGCAGGGATTGGAGATAAGGTCTAGGTTCCGATGACTGAAAACCCAGGTTGGGAATGGATGGTGGCCTAAGGCAGTGGCGGGTCCAATGTGCTGGGTGTGCAGCCAGCTGTGTCGGTGTCTGTTGGAAGGTCTGGGCTCAGGCTATTTGCGACAGAGCATCACTGTTTAAGGTAGCCTATGCAATTGGGGTGTTGCCGAGGGCCAAGCAGTTTGATCCTCATTTGGGGTTTCTGGGCAGCGCCATAGACAAGGTTTTTCTCCTGGGAGGCAGGCACAGTGCTTCATTGTGGCCCCAGAATTCCCAGTAGGGAGGGTTTGTGGGCCAGGAGTGTGAGGACGGAAGTCTGAAAACACAAGCTAGTGTGAGGATTGGAGCCAAGGGCAGAGCAGGCCCACTCTGCAGAGGATGAATCAAAATCTCCTGCATCTGAAGTCAGGCTGAGGATCAGACGTTGGCTGAGGCTGGAGTATGTGTCCATGATGGCACCTTCATGAAGTGGGGGCCTCATGAGGCCAAGGAAGTTTTCCCACGCTGAGTTTGGAGGTTGCCCCAAACCACAAGGTTTCCTTCTGCGGGACATTCGAGTCCTTTTGCGTGGCTCCAGGACATACCATATGGAAGGACTGGAGAGCAGGGTTCGAAGGATGGATCCCTGTACAGCATGTCTCGCATTCCCATGGCTATTAGCGACAAGATATGTTTGATCTGCTGCCTCTGGAACACGCGACCCAGGGGGCTGAGTTGAAATGGCCTCTCCTGAGGATGCGTCATAATGTGCGTTTGGGTCCATGGAGACCTTGGAATGTGCTGGTTGTTCAGTGGCCCTGCGGAACTCTCCTACCTGAAGTGTTTGATACATCCCAGTAAGAAAGCTGCCCATGTGGAGATGAGATAGGTTTGGTTTGGTGCCTCAGAAAAGCCCCATGTGCTGGTCTATGAAAACAGTCCTCTGAGAACGGAAACATGGAAACCAAAGCTAAGGTTCAGATTAGGGCCTGGGGGCCTGTCCATTTCAACCTTCTGTCTCTGGGGACACTGTCTGAGAGTCTAAGTGGAGATAGTTGCTCCGCTGGTGTCAGAGAGCCCCTCTTAGTCCAGGGTGGCCTATACTATTGGTGGCCTCAGGGACCTTGGAGATTTTCCCTAACCTGTAGGGTTGTGGTCATTGGATTGGGCACACTTTCCTTGGAGAGGGCAGGCACAATCTTTCGCTGTTTGGTCCAGAGGCCCTAGCCTGGATGTTGTGTGGGTCCAGGCTGTGGGCACTGAAGTCTGAATACACAAACTCAGCTTATGAGTGGCGCCTAGGGTATGGCAGGCCGGATGTACAGCCCGAGAGAGAGCTCCTGGGCCTCTGAAACAAGGGCGAGTGGGAGGCGTTCCTTCAGGCTTTTGTCTCTGGATGTTGTGTCCGGGATAGCCGTGGATTGGAGCGGTGGCCTCAGGTACTGTGGACGAGTATCCCTCTCTGGGGATTTGTCCCAGCTCCCAAGAGTTTGGGGTCATTTTGTGGGAAGGGTGGAGTCGTGTTGTCTGGCTCATGGGTCTCTCCAAGAAAGGGATTCCAGAGCAGAGCTCCAGGTATGGCGGGGCGACTGGAAAATTCAAACCGTGGTGAGGATTGGGTGCATAGGGGCTTGGCAATCCCCATATGTGGGCTCTTGGTCCAGGCCCTGACAGGCCTTTCTTTGACATGGGGCTCATGCTGAGGGTCACAGTGTGAATTTGTGCCCAAGCAGCACTCAAGTTTGGGCGTGGCATCAGGGGCCATGAAGGTTTCTCCCACCCTGAAGGTGTGACTCCATGCCAAGAGCAAGCTTGACAGCCATGGGGAAGGAGGAGTTCTGTTTTGTGCTTGCTATACCCAGCTGTGTGGAGAATTGATATAATGTCTAGGTTCAGATATCTGAAAACCAAGGTTAGGATGAGGTGACGGCATAAGACCATGGCGTGTCCGAAGTGCTGGGTGTGCGGCCAGCTGTCTCCTTGTCTGTCTGGACGTCTGGCTTCAGGCTGTGTCAGGCAGAGCATGAGTGCCCAGAGCAGCCTATCCAGTTCGGGTACCGTCGAGGCCCGAGCAGGTTGATCCTCATCTGGGTTTTCTGGAGAGCCCCACAGGGAAACGTTTTTCTTCCATTGGGCAGACACTGGGCTGGGTTTTGGTTCTGGAGTTCCTAGTCCGGAGGGCTTGTTTGCCAGGAGTGTGAGGAAGGAAGTCTGAAAACACAAGCTAGCGTGAGGTTTGGGACCGAGGGCACGGCAGGCCCACTCTGCAGAGGCTGAATCGAGATCTCCTGCACTGAGGTCATGTCAACTATGAGACATGCCTCAGGCTAGAGTTTTTGTCCAGCATGGCCTCTTCCTGAAGGGTGTGGGGGCTTCATGAGGCCAGAAAGTTTTGGCTACGATGGGATTTGTGAACTGCTCCAAAACTGAAGGTTACCTTCTGCACGGCAGTCGAGTCCTATTGGATGGTTCCAAGAGGCCCCATATGGAAAGACTCGAGAGCAGGTGTCTAAGCATGGATGCCTGGGAACGCCACCTCATATTCCCACTCTTTAGGCAGGACAAGGCAGGCTCAATCTGCGGGCTCCTGGGTGAGCTACCCAGAGGGGAGAGTTGAAATGGACTCTCCTGAAGATGAGTCCTACTGTGGCTTGGTGGCCTGGGAGACCTTGGAATGTGGAGGTGGCTCAGGGACTCTGCAGGATTCTCCAACATGAGGTGTTTGACACGGCTCCAACAAGGAAACTTCCCATGTGGAGACGAGAGGAGTTCTGTTCCGTGTCTCAGGAAAGCCCCATACCCTGTTCTTCGAACCAAAGCCTCTGAAGAGGGACACCTGGAAACCAAAGCAAGAGTTGAGACTACGGCCTAAAGGCCTGTCCGGCTCAACCTTCTATCTCTGTTGACATCTGTGTGCATGCATTCATGGATGTAGCTGCTCAGCTTGTGTCCGAATGCCCCTGTGAGTCCAGTGAGGCTCCCAGTAGTGGGATGTCCTCAGAGGCCTTGAGGTTTCTCATATTCTGGAGGTGTGTGGCCAAAGGAATGGACACAGTTTCCCAGGAGAGAGCAGGCACGGTCCTGTGGTATGGCTCCAGAGGACCCAGCCTAGAGGCTGTGTTTGCCAGGGCTGTGGGGACAGATGTCTGAAAAAGCAAACTTGGCTCAGCTAGGGGCCAATGTAATGGCAGGCCTGATCTCTAGTCCGTGAGGGGAGATCCTCTGGAAATCAAAGTAGTGCAAGTGGGAGGCCGTCACTCAGGATTTTGTCTCTGGGTGTTGCGTTTACAGTGTCCGGTCAGGGTAGGGGTTGTCTCAGAGGCCGAGGAAGAGCCTTCCTCTCGGGGGATTGTCCAAGCTCCCAAGTGTTTGTGTTCATTCTGTGGGAATGAAGAGTACTGTTTTCTGCCACAGGGGACCCCCCAGGAGAGGGACTCTAGAGCACAGCAGTGGGTTCCCTCAACTGGAATACACACCATCTAGTTAGTCCTGGGTGCCTATGGGCATGGCAAGCCACATATGCGGGCTCTTGGTCCAGTCACTGAGAGGCGTTACTTGAATAAGGTACTCACGCTGAGGGTCACAATGTGTGTTTGTGCCCAAGGCGGCCCTCACGCTTGGGCGTGGCCTCATGGGCCATGCCGTTTTCTCCTACACTGAAGGTTTGACTCACTGCCAGCAGCAAGGTTTCTTGCCATGGGGAAGGAGGGGTTCTGACTTGTGCATCAGGTTCCCCCCTGTGCAGGGATTGGAGATAAGGTCTAGGTTCCGATGACTGAAAACCCAGGTTGGGAATGGATGGTGGCCTAAGGCAGTGGCGGGTCCAATGTGCTGGGTGTGCAGCCAGCTGTGTCGGTGTCTGTTGGAAGGTCTGGGCTCAGGCTATTTGCGACAGAGCATCACTGTTTAAGGTAGCCTATGCAATTGGGGTGTTGCCGAGGGCCAACAGTTTGATCCTCATTTGGGGTTTCTGGGCAGCGCCATAGACAATGTTTTTCTCCTGGGAGGCAGGCACAGTGCTTCATTGTGGCCCCAGAATTCCCAGTAGGGAGGGTTTGTGGGTCAGGAGTGTGAGGACGGAAGTCTGAAAACACAAGCTAGTGTGAGGATTGGAGCCAAGGGCAGAGCAGGCCCACTCTGCAGAGGCTGAATCAAAATCTCCTGCATCTGAAGTCAGGCTGAGGATCAGACGTTGGCTGAGGCTGGAGTATGTGTCCATGATGGCACCTTCATGAAGTGGGGGCCTCATGAGGCCAAGGAAGTTTTCCCACGCTGAGTTTGGAGGTTGCCCCAAACCACAAGTTTTCCTTCTGTGGGACATTCGAGTCCTGTTGCATGGCTCCAGGACATACCATATGGAAGGACTGGAGAGCAGGGTTCGAAGGATGGATCCCTGTACTGCATGCCTCGCATTCCCATTGGCTATTAGCGACAAGATATGTTTGATCTGCTGCCTCTGGAACACGCGACCCAGGGGGCTGAGATGAAATGGCCTCTCCTGAGGATGCGTCATAATGTGCGTTTGGGTCCATGGAGACCTTGGAATGTGCTGGTTGTTCAGTGGCCCTGCGGAACTCTCCTACCTAAAGTGTATGATACATCCCAGTAAGAAAGCTGCCCATGTGGAGATGAGTGAGGTTTGGTTTGGTGCCTCAGAAAAGCCCCAGGAGCTGGTCTACGAAAACAGTCCTCTGAGAATGGAAACATGGAAACCAAAGCTAAGGTTCAGATTAGGGCCTGGGGGCCTGTCCATTTCAACCTTCTGTCTCTGGGGACACTGTCTGAGAGTCTAAGTGGAGATAGTTGCTCCGCTGGTGTCAGAGAGCCCCTCTTAGTCCAGGGCGGCCTATACTATTGATGGCCTCAGGGACCTTGGAGCTTTTCCCTAACCTGTAGGGTTGTGGTCAATGGATTGGGCACACTTTCCTTGGAGAGGGCAGGCACAATCTTTCCTGTTTGGTCCAGAGGCCCTAGCCTGAATGTTGTGTGGGTCCAGGCTGTGGGCACAGAAGTCTGAATACACAAACTCAGCTTATGAGTGGCGCCTAGGGTATGGCAGGCCGGATGTACAGCCCGAGAGGGAGCTCCTGGGCCTCTGAAACAAGGGCGAGTGGGAGGCGTTCCTTCAGGCTTTTGTCTCTGGATGTTGTGTCCGGGATAGCCGTGGATTGGAGCGGTGGCCTCAGGTACTGTGGACGAGTATCCCTCTCTGGGGATTTGTCCCAGCTCCCAAGAGTTTGGGGTCATTTTGTGGGAAGGGTGGAGTCGTGTTGTCTGGCTCATGGGTCTCTCCAAGAAAGGGATTCCAGAGCAGAGCTCCAGGTACGGGCGGGGCGACTGGAAAAATCAAACCATGGTGAGGATTGGGTGCATAGGGGCTTGGCAAGCCCCATATGTGGGCTCTTGTTCCAGGCCCTGACAGGCCTTTCTTTGACATGGGGCTCATGCTGAGGGTCACAGTGTGAAATTGTGCCCAAGCAGCACTCAAGTTTGGGCGTGGCATCAGGGGCCATGAAGGTTTCTCCCACCCTGAAGGTGTGACTCCATGCCAAGAGCAAGCTTGACAGCCATGGGGAAGGACGAGTTCTGTTTTGTGCTTGCTATACCCAGCTGTGTGGAGAATTGATATAATGTCTAAGTTCAGATATCTGAAAACCAAGGTTAGGATGAGGTGACGGCATAAGACCATGGCGTGTCCGAAGTGCTGGGTGTGCGGCCAGCTGTCTCCTTGTCTGTCTGGACGTCTGGCTTCAGGCTGTGTCAGGCAGAGCATGAGTGCCCAGAGCAGCCTATCCAGTTCGGGTACCGTCGAGGCCCGAGCAGGTTGATCCTCATCTGGGTTTTCTGGAGAGCCCCACAGGGAAACGTTTTTCTTCCGTTGGGCAGACACTGGGCTGGGTTGTGGTTCGGGAGTTCCTAGTCCGGAGGGTTTGTTTGCCAGGAGTGTGAGGAAGGAAGTCGGAAAACACAAGCTAGCGTGAGGTTTGGGACCGAGGGCACGGCAGGCCCACTCTGCAGAGGCTGAATCGAGATCTCCTGCACTGAGGTCATGTCAACTATGAGACGTGCCTCAGGCTAGAGTTTTTGTCCAGCATGGCCTCTTCCTGAAGGGTGTGGGGGCTTCATGAGGCCAGAAAGTTTTGCCTACGATGGGATTTGTGAACTGCTCCAAAACTGAAGGTTACCTTCTGCACGACAGTCGAGTCCTATTGGATGGTTCCAAGAGGCCCCATATGGAAAGACTCGAGAGCAGGTGTCTAAGCATGGATGCCTGGGAACGCCACCTCATATTCCCACTCTTTAGTCAGGACAAGGCAGGCTCAATCTGCGGGCTCCTGGGTGAGCTACCCAGAGGGGAGAGTTGAAATGGTCTCTCCTGAAGATGAGTCCTACTGTGGCTTGGTGGCCTGGGAGACCTTGGAATGTGGAGGTGGCTCAGGGACTCTGCAGGATTCTCCAACATGAGGTGTTTGACACGGCTCCAACAAGGAAACTTCCCATGTGGAGACGAGAGGAGTTCTGTTCCGTGCCTCAGGAAAGCCCCATACCCTGTTCTTCGAACCAAAGCCTCTGAAGAGGGACACCTGGAAACCAAAGCAAGAGTTGAGACTACGGCCTAAAGGCCTGTCCGGCTCAACCTTCTATCTCTGTTGACATCTGTGTGCATGCATTCATGGATGTAGCTGCTCAGCTTGTGTCCGAATGCCCCTGTGAGTCCAGTGAGGCTCCCAGTAGTGGGATGTCCTCAGAGGCCTTGAGGTTTCTCATATTCTGGAGGTGTGTGGCCAAAGGAATGGACACAGTTTCCCAGGAGAGAGCAGGCACGGTCCTGTGGTATGGCTCCAGAGGACCCAGCCTAGAGGCTCTGTTGGCCAGGGCTGTGGGGACAGATGTCTGAAAAAGCAAACTTGGCTCAGCTAGGGGCCAATGTAATGGCAGGCCTGATCTCTAGTCCGTGAGGGGAGATCCTCTGGAAATCAAAGTAGGGCAAGTGGGAGGCAGTCACTCAGGATTTTGTCTCTGGGTGTTGCGTTTACAGTGTCCGGTCAGGGTAGGGGTTGTCTCAGAGGCCGAGGAAGAGCCTTCCTCTCGGGGGATTGTCCAAGCTCCCAAGTGTTTGTGTTCATTCTGTGGGAATGAAGAGTACTGTTTTCTGCCACAGGGGACCCCCCAGGAGAGGGACTCTAGAGCACAGCAGTGGGTTCCCTCAACTGGAATACACACCATCTAGTTAGTCCTGGGTGCCTATGGGCATGGCAAGCCACATATGCGGGCTCTTGGTCCAGTCACTGAGAGGCGTTACTTGAATAAGGTACTCACGCTGAGGGTCACAATGTGTGTTTGTGCCCAAGGCGGCCCTCACGCTTGGGCGTGGCCTCATGGGCCATGCCGTTTTCTCCTACACTGAAGGTTTGACTCACTGCCAGCAGCAAGGTTTCTTGCCATGGGGAAGGAGGGGTTCTGACTTGTGCATCAGGTTCCCCCCTGTGCAGGGATTGGAGATAAGGTCTAGGTTCCGATGACTGAAAACCCAGGTTGGGAATGGATGGTGGCCTAAGGCAGTGGCGGGTCCAATGTGCTGGGTGTGCAGCCAGCTGTGTCGGTGTCTGTTGGAAGGTCTGGGCTCAGGCTATTTGCGACAGAGCATCACTGTTTAAGGTAGCCTATGCAATTGGGGTGTTGCCGAGGGCCAACAGTTTGATCCTCATTTGGGGTTTCTGGGCAGCGCCATAGACAATGTTTTTCTCCTGGGAGGCAGGCACAGTGCTTCATTGTGGCCCCAGAATTCCCAGTAGGGAGGGTTTGTGGGTCAGGAGTGTGAGGACGGAAGTCTGAAAACACAAGCTAGTGTGAGGATTGGAGCCAAGGGCAGAGCAGGCCCACTCTGCAGAGGCTGAATCAAAATCTCCTGCATCTGAAGTCAGGCTGAGCATCAGACGTTGGCTGAGGCTGGAGTATGTGTCCATGATGGCACCTTCATGAAGTGGGGGCCTCATGAGGCCAAGGAAGTTTTCCCACGCTGAGTTTGGAGGTTGCCCCAAACCACAAGTTTTCCTTCTGTGGGACATTCGAGTCCTGTTGCATGGCTCCAGGACATACCATATGGAAGGACTGGAGAGCAGGGTTCGAGGGATGGATCCCTGTACTGCATGCCTCGCATTCCCATTGGCTATTAGCGACAAGATATGTTTGATCTGCTGCCTCTGGAACACGCGACCCAGGGGGCTGAGATGAAATGGCCTCTCCTGAGGATGCGTCATAATGTGCGTTTGGGTCCATGGAGACCTTGGAATGTGCTGGTTGTTCAGTGGCCCTGCGGAACTCTCCTACCTAAAGTGTATGATACATCCCAGTAAGAAAGCTGCCCATGTGGAGATGAGTGAGGTTTGGTTTGGTGCCTCAGAAAAGCCCCAGGAGCTGGTCTACGAAAACAGTCCTCTGAGAATGGAAACATGGAAACCAAAGCTAAGGTTCAGATTAGGGCCTGGGGGCCTGTCCATTTCAACCTTCTGTCTCTGGGGACACTGTCTGAGAGTCTAAGTGGAGATAGTTGCTCCGCTGGTGTCAGAGAGCCCCTCTTAGTCCAGGGCGGCCTATACTATTGATGGCCTCAGGGACCTTGGAGCTTTTCCCTAACCTGTAGGGTTGTGGTCAATGGATTGGGCACACTTTCCTTGGAGAGGGCAGGCACAATCTTTCCTGTTTGGTCCAGAGGCCCTAGCCTGAATGTTGTGTGGGTCCAGGCTGTGGGCACAGAAGTCTGAATACACAAACTCAGCTTATGAGTGGCGCCTAGGGTATGGCAGGCCGGATGTACAGCCCGAGAGGGAGCTCCTGGGCCTCTGAAACAAGGGCGAGTGGGAGGCGTTCCTTCAGGCTTTTGTCTCTGGATGTTGTGTCCGGGATAGCCGTGGATTGGAGCGGTGGCCTCAGGTACTGTGGACGAGTATCCCTCTCTGGGGATTTGTCCCAGCTCCCAAGAGTTTGGGGTCATTTTGTGGGAAGGGTGGAGTCGTGTTGTCTGGCTCATGGGTCTCTCCAAGAAAGGGATTCCAGAGCAGAGCTCCAGGTACGGGCGGGGCGACTGGAAAAATCAAACCATGGTGAGGATTGGGTGCATAGGGGCTTGGCAAGCCCCATATGTGGGCTCTTGTTCCAGGCCCTGACAGGCCTTTCTTTGACATGGGGCTCATGCTGAGGGTCACAGTGTGAAATTGTGCCCAAGCAGCACTCAAGTTTGGGCGTGGCATCAGGGGCCATGAAGGTTTCTCCCACCCTGAAGGTGTGACTCCATGCCAAGAGCAAGCTTGACAGCCATGGGGAAGGACGAGTTCTGTTTTGTGCTTGCTATACCCAGCTGTGTGGAGAATTGATATAATGTCTAAGTTCAGATATCTGAAAACCAAGGTTAGGATGAGGTGACGGCATAAGACCATGGCGTGTCCGAAGTGCTGGGTGTGCGGCCAGCTGTCTCCTTGTCTGTCTGGACGTCTGGCTTCAGGCTGTGTCAGGCAGAGCATGAGTGCCCAGAGCAGCCTATCCAGTTCGGGTACCGTCGAGGCCCGAGCAGGTTGATCCTCATCTGGGTTTTCTGGAGAGCCCCACAGGGAAACGTTTTTCTTCCGTTGGGCAGACACTGGGCTGGGTTGTGGTTCGGGAGTTCCTAGTCCGGAGGGTTTGTTTGCCAGGAGTGTGAGGAAGGAAGTCGGAAAACACAAGCTAGCGTGAGGTTTGGGACCGAGGGCACGGCAGGCCCACTCTGCAGAGGCTGAATCGAGATCTCCTGCACTGAGGTCATGTCAACTATGAGACGTGCCTCAGGCTAGAGTTTTTGTCCAGCATGGCCTCTTCCTGAAGGGTGTGGGGGCTTCATGAGACCAGAAAGTTTTGCCTACGATGGGATTTGTGAACTGCTCCAAAACTGAAGGTTACCTTCTGCACGACAGTCGAGTCCTATTGGATGGTTCCAAGAGGCCCCATATGGAAAGACTCGAGAGCAGGTGTCTAAGCATGGATGCCTGGGAACGCCACCTCATATTCCCACTCTTTAGTCAGGACAAGGCAGGTTCAATCTGCGGGCTCCTGGGTGAGCTACCCAGAGGGGAGAGTTGAAATGGTCTCTCCTGAAGATGAGTCCTACTGTGGCTTGGTGGCCTGGGAGACCTTGGAATGTGGAGGTGGCTCAGGGACTCTGCAGGATTCTCCAACATGAGGTGTTTGACACGGCTCCAACAAGGAAACTTCCCATGTGGAGACGAGAGGAGTTCTGTTCCGTGTCTCAGGAAAGCCCCATACCCTGTTCTTCGAACCAAAGCCTCTGAGGAGTGACACCTGGAAACCAAAGCAAGAGTTGAGACTACGGCCTAAAGGCCTGTCCGGCTCAACCTTCTATCTCTGTTGACATCTGTGTGCATGCATTCATGGATGTAGCTGCTCAGCTTGTGTCCGAATGCCCCTGTGAGTCCAGTGAGGCTCCCAGTAGTGGGATGTCCTCGGAGGCCTTGAGGTTTCTCATATTCTGGAGGTGTGTGGCCAAAGGAATGGACAAAGTTTCCCAGGAGAGAGCAGGCACGGTCCTGTGGTATGTCTCCAGAGGACCCAGCCTAGAGGCTGTGTTTGCCAGGGCTGTGGGGACAGATGTCTGAAAAAGCAAACTTGGCTCAGCTAGGGGCCAATGTAATGGCAGGCCTGATCTCTAGTCCGTGAGGGGAGATCCTCTGGAAATCAAAGTAGGGCAAGTGGGAGGCAGTCACTCAGGATTTTGTCTCTGGGTGTTGCGTTTACAGTGTCCGGTCAGGGTAGGGGTTGTCTCAGAGGCCGAGGAAGAGCCTTCCTCTAGGGGGATTGTCCAAGCTCCCAAGTGTTTGTGTTCATTCTGTGGGAATGAAGAGTACTGTTTTCTGCCACAGGGGACACCCCAGGAGAGGGACTCTAGAGCACAGCAGTGGGTTCCCTCAACTGGAATACACACCATCTAGTTAGTCCTGGGTGCCTATGGGCATGGCAAGCCACATATGCGGGATCCTGGTCCAGTCACTGAGAGGCGTTACTTGAATAAGGTACTCACGCTGAGGGTCACAATGTGTGTTTGTGCCCAAGGCGGCCCTCACGCTTGGGCGTGGCCTCATGGACCATGCCGTTTTCTCCTACACTGAAGGATTGACTCACTGCCAGCAGCAAGGTTTCTTGCCAGGGGGAAGGAGGGGTTCTGACTTGTGCATCAGGTTCCCCCCTGTGCAGGGATTGGAGATAAGGTCTAGGTTCTGATGACTGAAACCCCAGGTTGGGAATGGATGGTGGCCTAAGGCAGTGGCGGGTCCAATGTGCTGGGTGTGCAGCCAGCTGTGTCTGTGTCTTTTGGAAGGTCTGGGCTCAGGCTATTTGCGACAGAGCATCACTGTTTAAGGTAGCCTATGCAATTGGGGTGTTGCCGAGGGCCAAGCAGTTTGATCCTCATTTGGGGTTTCTGGGCAGCGCCATAGACAATGTTTTTCTCCTGGGATCAGGCACAGTGCTTCATTGTGGCCCCAGAATTCCCAGTAGGGAGGGTTTGTGGGCCAGGAGTGTGAGGACGGAAGTCTGAAAACACAAGCTAGTGTGAGGATTGGAGCCAAGGGCAGAGCAGGCCCAATCTGCAGAGGCTGAATCAAAATCTCCTGCATCTGAAGTCAGGCTGAGGATCAGACGTTGGCTGAGGCTGGAGTATGTGTCCATGATGGCACCTTCATGAAGTGGGGGCCTCATGAGGCCAAGGAAGTTTTCCCATGCTGAGTTTGGAGGTTGCCCCAAACCACAAGTTTTCCTTCTGTGGGACATTCGAGTCCTGTTGCATGGCTCCAGGACATACCATATGGAAGGACTGGAGAGCAGGGTTCGAAGGATGGATCTCTGTACTGCATGCCTCGCATTCCCATAGGCTATTAGGGACAAGATATGTTTGATCTGCTGCCTCGGGAACACGCGACCCAGGGGGCTGAGATGAAATGGCCTCTCCTGAGGATGCGTCATAATGTGCGTTTGGGTCCATGGAGACCTTGGAATGTGCTGGTTGTTCAGTGGCCCTGCGGAACTCTCCTACCTGAAGTGTTTGATACATCCCAGTAAGAAAGCTGCCCATGTGGAGTGAGAGATGTTTGGTTTGGTGCCTCAGAAAAGCCCCATGTGCTGGTCTACAAAAACAATCCTCTGAGAACGGAAACATGGAAACCAAAGCTAAGGTTCAGATTAGGGCCTGGGGGCCTGTCCATTTCAACCTTCTGTCTCTGGGGACACTGTCTGAGAGTCTAAGTGGAGATAGTTGCTCCGCTGGTGTCAGAGAGCCCCTCTTAGTCCAGGGTGGCCTATATTATTGATGGCCTCAGGGACCTTGGAGCTTTTCCCTAACCTGTAGGGTTGTGGTCAATGGATTGGGCACACTTTCCTTGGAGAGGGCAGGCACAATCTATCGCTGTTTGATCCAGAGGCCCTAGCCTGGATGTTGTGTGGGTCCAGGCTGTGGGCACAGAAGTCTGAATACACAAACTCAGCTTATGAGTGGCGCCTAGGGTATGGCAGGCCGGATGTACAGCCCGAGAGGGAGCCACTGGGCCTCTGAAACAAGGGCGAGTGGGAGGCGTTCCTTCAGGCTTTTGTCTCTGGATGTTGTGTCCGGGATAGCCGTGGATGGAGCGGTGGCCTCAGGTACTGTGGACGAGTATCCCTCTCTGGGGATTTGTCCCAGCTCCCAAGAGTTTGGGGTCATTTTGTGGGAAGGGTGGAGTCGTGTTGTCTGGCTCATGGGTCTCTCCAAGAAAGGGATTCCAGAGCAGAGCTCCAGGTACGGGCGGGACGACTGGAAAAATCATACCGTGGTGAGGATTGGGTGCAGAGGGGCTTGGCAAGCCCCATATGTGGGCTCTTGTTCCAGGCCCTGACAGGCCTTTCTTTGACATGGGGCTCATGCTGAGGGTCACAGTGTGAATTTGTGCCCAAACAGCACTCAAGTTTGGGCGTGGCATCAGGGGCCATGAAGGTTTCTCCCACCTTGAAGGTGTGACTCCATGCCAAGAGTAAGCTTGACAGCCATGGGGAAGGAGGAGTTCTGTTTTGTGCTTGCTATACCCAGCTGTGTGGAGAATTGATATAATGTCTAGGTTCAGATATCTGAAAACCAAGGTTAGGATGAGGTGACGGCATAAGACCATGGCGTGTCCGAAGTGCTGGGTGTGCGGCCAGCTGTCTCCTTGTCTGTCTGGACGTCTGGCTTCAGGCTGTGTCAGGCAGAGCATGAGTGCCCAGAGCAGCCTATCCAGTTCGGGTACCGTCGAGGCCCGAGCAGGTTGATCCTCATCTGGGTTTTCTGGAGAGCCGCACAGGGAAACGTTTTTCTTCCGTTGGGCAGACACTGGACTGGGTTGTGATTCTGGAGTTCCTAGTCCGGAGGGCTTGTTTGCCAGGAGTGTGAGGAAGGAAGTCGGAAAACACAAGCTAGCGTGAGGTTTGGGACCGAGGGCACGGCAGGCCCACTCTGCAGAGGCTGAATCGAGATCTCCTGCACTGAGGTCATGTCAACTATGAGACGTGCCTCAGGCTAGAGTTCTTGTGCAGCATGGCCTCTTCCTGAAGGGTGTGGGGGCTTCATGAGGCCAGAAAGTTTTGCCTACGATGGGATTTGTGAACTGCTCCAAAACTGAAGGTTACCTTCTGCACGACAGTCGAGTCCTATTGGATTGTTCCAAGAGGCCCCATATGGAAAGACTCGAGAGCAGGTGTCTAAGCATGGATGCCTGGGAACGCCACCTCATATTCCCACTCTTTAGTCAGGACAAGGCAGGCTCAATCTGCGGGCTCCTGGGTGAGCTACCCAGAGGGGAGAGTTGAAATGGTCTCTCCTGAAGATGAGTCCTACTGTGGCTTGGTGGCCTGGGAGACCTTGGAATGTGGAGGTGGCTCAGGGACTCTGCAGGATTCTCCAACATGAGGTGTTTGACACGGCTCCAACAAGGAAACTTCCCATGTGGAGACGAGAGGAGTTCTGTTCCGTGTCTCAGGAAAGCCCCATACCCTGTTCTTCGAACCAAAGCCTCTGAGGAGTGACACCTGGAAACCAAAGCAAGAGTTGAGACTACGGCCTAAAGGCCTGTCCGGCTCAACCTTCTATCTCTGTTGACATCTGTGTGCATGCATTCATGGATGTAGCTGCTCAGCTTGTGTCCGAATGCCCCTGTGAGTCCAGTGAGGCTCCCAGTAGTGGGATGTCCTCGGAGGCCTTGAGGTTTCTCATATTCTGGAGGTGTGTGGCCAAAGGAATGGACACAGTTTCCCAGGAGAGAGCAGGCACGGTCCTGTGGTATGGCTCCAGAGGACCCAGCCTAGAGGCTCTGTTGGCCAGGGCTGTGGGGACAGATGTCTGAAAAAGCAAACTTGGCTCAGCTAGGGGCCAATGTAATGGCAGGCCTGATCTCTAGTCCGTGAGGGGAGATCCTCTGGAAATCAAAGTAGGGCAAGTGGGAGGCAGTCACTCAGGATTTTGTCTCTGGGTGTTGCGTTTACAGTGTCCGGTCAGGGTAGGGGTTGTCTCAGAGGCCGAGGAAGAGCCTTCCTCTAGGGGGATTGTCCAAGCTCCCAAGTGTTTGTGTTCATTCTGTGGGAATGAAGAGTACTGTTTTCTGCCACAGGGGACACCCCAGGAGAGGGACTCTAGAGCACAGCAGTGGGTTCCCTCAACTGGAATACACACCATCTAGTTAGTCCTGGGTGCCTATGGGCATGGCAAGCCACATATGCGGGATCTTGGTCCAGTCACTGAGAGGCGTTACTTGAATAAGGTACTCACGCTGAGGGTCACAATGTGTGTTTGTGCCCAAGGCGGCCCTCACGCTTGGGCGTGGCCTCATGGGCCATGCCGTTTTCTCCTACACTGAAGGATTGACTCACTGCCAGCAGCAAGGTTTCTTGCCATGGGGAAGGAGGGGTTCTGACTTGTGCATCACGTTCCCCCCTGTGCAGGGATTGGAGATAAGGTCTAGGTTCCGATGACTGAAAACCCAGGTTGGGAATAGATGGTGGCCTAAGGCAGTGGCGGGTCCAATGTGCTGGGTGTGCAGCCAGCTGTGTCGGTGTCTGTTGGAAGGTCTCGGCTCAGGCTATTTGCGACAGAGCATCACTGTTTAAGGTATCCTATGCAATTGGGGTGTTGCCGAGGGCCAAGCAGTTTGATCCTCATTTGGGGTTTCTGGGCTGCGCTATAGACAATGTTTTTCTCCTGGGAGGCAGGCACAGTGCTTCATTGTGGCCCCAGAATTCCCAGTAGGGAGGGTTTGTGGGCCAGGAGTGTGATGACGGAAGTCTGAAAACACAAGCTAGTGTGAGGATTGGAGCCTAGGGCAGAGCAGGCCCACTCTGCAGAGGCTGAATCAAAATCTCCTGCATCTGAAGTCAGGCTGAGGATCAGACGTTGGCTGAGGCTGGAGTATGTGTCCATGATGGCACCTTCATGAAGTGGGGGCCTCATGAGGCCAAGGAAGTTTTCCCACGCTGAGTTTGGAGGTTGCCCCAAACCACAAGGTTTCCTTCTGCGGGACATTCGAGTCCTGTTGCATGGCTCCAGGACATACCATATGGAAGGACTGGAGAGCAGGGTTCGAAGGATGGATCCCTGCACTGCATGCCTCGCATTCCCATTGGCTATTAGGGACAAGATATGTTTGATCTGCTGCCTCTGGAACACGCGACCCAGGGGGCTGAGATGAAATGGCCTCTCCTGAGGATGCGTCATAATGTGCGTTTGGGTCCATGGAGACCTTGGAATGTGCTGGTTGTTCAGTGGCCCTGCGGAACTCTCCTACCTGAAGTGTTTGATACATCCCAGTAAGAAAGCTGCCCATGTGGAGATGAGAAAGTTTTGGTTTGGTGCCTCAGAAAAGCCCCAGGAGCTGGTCTACGAAAACAGTCCTCTGAGAACGGAAACATGGAAACCAAAGCTAAGGTTCAGATTAGGGCCTGGGGGCCTGTACATTTCAACCTTCTGTCTCTGGGGACACTGTCTGAGAGTCTAAGTGGAGATACTTGCTCCGCTGGTGTCAGAGAGCCCCTCTTAGTCCAGGGTGGCCTATACTATTGATGGCCTCAGGGACCTTGGAGCTTTTCCCTAACCTGTAGGGTTTTGGTCAATGGATTGGGCACACTTTCCTTGGAGAGGGCAGGCACAATCTTTCGCTGTTTGGTCCAGAGGCCCTAGCCTGGATGTTGTGTGGGTCCAGGCTGTGGGCACAGATGTCTGAATACACAAACTCAGCTTATGAGTGGCGCCTAGGGTATGGCAGGCCGGATGTACAGCCCGAGAGGGAGCTCCTGGGCCTCTGAAACAAGGGCGAGTGGGAGGCGTTCCTTCAGACTTTTGTCTCTGGATGTTTTGTCTGGGATAGCCGTGGATTGGAGCGGTGGCCTCAGGTACTGTGGACGAGTATCCCTCTCTGGGGATTTGTCCCAGCTCCCAAGAGTTTGGGGTCATTTTGTGGGAAGGGTGGAGTCGTGTTGTCTGGCTCATGGGTCTCTCCAAGAAAGGGATTCCAGAGCAGAGCTCCAGGTACGGGCGGGGCGACTGGAAAATTCAAACCGTGGTGAGGATTGGGTGCATAGGGGCTTGGCAAGCCCCATATGTGGGCTCTTGGTCCAGGCCCTGACAGGCCTTTCTTTGACATGGGGCTCATGCTGAGGGTCACAGTGTGAATTTGTGCCCAAGCAGCACTCAAGTTTGGGCGTGGCATCAGGGGCCATGAAGGTTTCTCCCACCCTGAAGGTTTGACTCCATGCCAAGAGCAAGCTTGACAGCCATGGGGAAGGACGAGTTCTGTTTTGTGCTTGCTATACCCAGCAGTGTGGAGAATTGATATAATGTCTAGTTTCAGATATCTGAAAACCAAGGTTAGGATGAGGTGACGGCATAAGACCATGGCGTGTCCGAAGTGCTGGGTGTGCGGCCAGCTGTCTCCTTGTCTTTCTGGACGTCTGGCTTCAGGCTGTGTCAGGCAGAGCATGAGTGCCCAGAGCAGCCTATCCAGTTCGGGTACCGTCGAGGCCCGAGCAGGTTGATCCTCATCTGGGTTTTCTGGAGAGCCCCACAGGGAAACGTTTTTCTTCCGTTGGGCAGACAGTGGGCTGGGTTTTGTTTCTACAGTTTTTAGTCCGGAGAACTTGTTTGCCAGGAGTGTGAGGAAGGAAGTCGGAAAACACAAGCTAGCGTGAGGTTTGGGACCGAGGGCACGGCAGGCCCACTCCGCAGAGGCTGAATCGAGATCTCCTGCACTGAGGTCATGTCAACTATGAGACGTGCCTCAGGCTAGAGTTCTTGTGCAGCATGGCCTCTTCCTGAAGGGTGTGGGGGCTTCATGAGGCCAGAAAGTTTTGCCTACGATGGGATTTGTGAACTGCTTCAAAACTGAAGGTTACCTTCTGCACGACAGTCGAGTCCTATTGGATGGTTCCAAGAGGCCCCATATGGAAAGACTCGAGAGCAGGTGTCTAAGCATGGATGCCTGGGAACGCCACCTCATATTCCCACTCTTTAGTCAGGACAAGGCAGGCTCAATCTGCGGGCTCCTGGGTGAGCTACCCAGAGGGGAGAGTTGAAATGGACTCTCCTGAAGATGAGTCCTACTGTGGCTTGGTGGCCTGGGAGACCTTGGAATGTGGAGGTGGCTCAGGGACTCTGCAGGATTCTCCAACATGAGGTGTTTGACACGGCTCCAACAAGGAAACTTCCCATGTGCAGATGAGAGGAGTTCTGTTCCGTGTCTCAGAAAAGCCCCATACCCTGTTCTTCGAACCAAAGCCTCTGAGGAGTGACACCTGGAAACCAAAGCAAGAGTTGAGACTACGGCCTAAAGGCCTGTCCGGCTCAACCTTCTATCTCTGTTGACATCTGTGTGCATGCATTCATGGATGTAGCTGCTCAGCTTGTGTCCGAATGCCCCTGTGAGTCCAGTGAGGCTCCCAGTAGTGGGATGTCCTCGGAGGCCTTGAGGTTTCTCATATTCTGGAGGTGTGTGGCCAAAGGAATGGACACAGTTTCCCAGGAGAGAGCAGGCACGGTCCTGTGGTATGGCTCCAGAGGACCCAGCCTAGAGGCTGTGTTTGCCAGGGCTGTGGGGACAGATGTCTGAAAAAGCAAACTTGGCTCAGCTAGGGGCCAATGTAATGGCAGGCCTGATCTCTAGTCCGTGAGGGGAGATCCTCTGGAAATCAAAGTAGGGCAAGTGGGAGGCAGTCACTCAGGATTTTGTCTCTGGGTGTTGCGTTTACAGTGTCCGGTCAGGGTAGGGGTTGTCTCAGAGGCCGAGGAAGAGCCTTCCTCTCGGGGGATTGTCCAAGCTCCCAAGTGTTTGTGTTCATTCTGTGGGAATGAAGAGTATTGTTTTCTGCCACAGGGGACACCCCAGGAGAGGGACTCTAGAGCACAGCAGTGGGTTCCCTCAACTGGAATACACACCATCTAGTTAGTCCTGGGTGCCTATGGGCATGGCAAGCCACATATGCGGGATCTTGGTCCAGTCACTGAGAGGCGTTACTTGAATAAGGTACTCACGCTGAGGGTCACAATGTGTGTTTGTGCCCAAGGCGGCCCTCACGCTTGGGCGTGGCCTCATGGGCCATGCCGTTTTCTCCTACACTGAAGGATTGACTCACTGCCAGTAGCAAGGTTTCTTGCCATGGGGAAGGAGGGGTTCTGACTTGTGCATCAGGTTCCCCCCTGTGCAGGGATTGGAGATAAGGTCTAGGTTCCGATGACTGAAAACCCAGGTTGGGAATAGATGGTGGCCTAAGGCAGTGGCGGGTCCAATGTGCTGGGTGTGCAGCCAGCTGTGTCGGTGTCTGTTGGAAGGTCTCGGCTCAGGCTATTTGCGACAGAGCATCACTGTTTAAGGTATCCTATGCAATTGGGGTGTTGCCGAGGGCCAAGCAGTTTGATCCTCATTTGGGGTTTCTGGGCTGCGCTATAGACAATGTTTTTCTCCTGGGAGGCAGGCACAGTGCTTCATTGTGGCCCCAGAATTCCCAGTAGGGAGGGTTTGTGGGCCAGGAGTGTGATGACGGAAGTCTGAAAACACAAGCTAGTGTGAGGATTGGAGCCTAGGGCAGAGCAGGCCCACTCTGCAGAGGCTGAATCAAAATCTCCTGCATCTGAAGTCAGGCTGAGGATCAGACGTTGGCTGAGGCTGGAGTATGTGTCCATGATGGCACCTTCATGAAGTGGGGGCCTCATGAGGCCAAGGAAGTTTTCCCACGCTGAGTTTGGAGGTTGCCCCAAACCACAAGGTTTCCTTCTGCGGGACATTCGAGTCCTGTTGCATGGCTCCAGGACATACCATATGGAAGGACTGGAGAGCAGGGTTCGAAGGATGGATCCCTGCACTGCATGCCTCGCATTCCCATTGGCTATTAGGGACAAGATATGTTTGATCTGCTGCCTCTGGAACACGCGACCCAGGGGGCTGAGATGAAATGGCCTCTCCTGAGGATGCGTCATAATGTGCGTTTGGGTCCATGGAGACCTTGGAATGTGCTGGTTGTTCAGTGGCCCTGCGGAACTCTCCTACCTGAAGTGTTTGATACATCCCAGTAAGAAAGCTGCCCATGTGGAGATGAGAAAGTTTTGGTTTGGTGCCTCTGAAAAGCCCCAGGAGCTGGTCTACGAAAACAGTCCTCTGAGAACGGAAACATGGATACCAAAGCTAAGGTTCAGATTAGGGCCTGGGGGCCTGTACATTTCAACCTTCTGTCTCTGGGGACACTGTCTGAGAGTCTAAGTGGAGATACTTGCTCCGCTGGTGTCAGAGAGCCCCTCTTAGTCCAGGGTGGCCTATACTATTGATGGCCTCAGGGACCTTGGAGCTTTTCCCTAACCTGTAGGGTTTTGGTCAATGGATTGGGCACACTTTCCTTGGAGAGGGCAGGCACAATCTTTCGCTGTTTGGTCCAGAGGCCCTAGCCTGGATGTTGTGTGGGTCCAGGCTGTGGGCACAGATGTCTGAATACACAAACTCAGCTTATGAGTGGCGCCTAGGGTATGGCAGGCCGGATGTACACCCGAGAGGGAGCTCCTGGGCCTCTGAAACAAGGGCGAGTGGGAGGCGTTCCTTCAGACTTTTGTCTCTGGATGTTTTCTCTGGGATAGCCGTGGATTGGAGCGGTGGCCTCAGGTACTGTGGACGAGTATCCCTCTCTGGGGATTTGTCCCAGCTCCCAAGAGTTTGGGGTCATTTTGTGGGAAGGGTGGAGTCGTGTTGTCTGGCTCATGGGTCTCTCCAAGAAAGGGATTCCAGAGCAGAGCTCCAGGTACGGGCGGGGCGACTGGAAAATTCAAACCGTGGTGAGGATTGGGTGCATAGGGGCTTGGCAAGCCCCATATGCGGGCTCTTGGTCCAGGCCCTGACAGGCCTTTCTTTGACATGGGGCTCATGCTGAGGGTCACAGTGTGAATTTGTGCCCAAGCAGCACTCAAGTTTGGGCGTGGCATCAGGGGCCATGAAGGTTTCTCCCACCCTGAAGGTGTGACTCCATGCCAAGAGCAAGCTTGACAGCCATGGGGAAGGACGAGTTCTGTTTTGTGCTTGCTATACCCAGCAGTGTGGAGAATTGATATAATGTCTAGTTTCAGATATCTGAAAACCAAGGTTAGGATGAGGTGACGGCATAAGACCATGGCGTATCCGAAGTGCTGGGTGTGCGGCCAGCTGTCTCCTTGTCTTTCTGGACGTCTGGCTTCAGGCTGTGTCAGGCAGAGCATGAGTGCCCAGAGCAGCCTATCCAGTTCGGGTACCGTCGAGGCCCGAGCAGGTTGATCCTCATCTGGGTTTTCTGGAGAGCCCCACAGGGAAACGTTTTTCTTCCGTTGGGCAGACAGTGGGCTGGGTTTTGTTTCTACAGTTTTTAGTCCGGAGAACTTGTTTGCCAGGAGTGTGAGGAAGGAAGTCGGAAAACACAAGCTAGCGTGAGGTTTGGGACCGAGGGCACGGCAGGCCCACTCTGCAGAGGCTGAATCGAGATCTCCTGCACTGAGGTCATGTCAACTATGAGACGTGCCTCAGGCTAGAGTTCTTGTGCAGCATGGCCTCTTCCTGAAGGGTGTGGGGGCTTCATGAGGCCAGAAAGTTTTGCCTACGATGGGATTTGTGAACTGCTCCAAAACTGAAGGTTACCTTCTGCACGACAGTCGAGTCCTATTGGATGGTTTCAAGAGGCCCCATATGGAAAGACTCGAGAGCAGGTGTCTAAGCATGGATGCCTGGGAACGCCACCTCATATTCCCACTCTTTAGTCAGGACAAGGCAGGCTCAATCTGCGGGCTCCTGGGTGAGCTACCCAAGGGGAGAGTTGAAATGGACTCTCCTGAAGATGTGTCCTACTGTGGCTTGTTGGCCTGGGAGACCTTGGAATGTGGAGGTGGCTCAGGGACTCTGCAGGATTCTCCAACATGAGGTGTTTGACATGGCTCCAACAAGGAAACTTCCCATGTGGAGACGGGAGGAGTTCTGTTCCGTGCCTCAGGAAAGCCCCATACCCTGTTCTTCGAACCAAAGCCTCTGAGGAGTGACACCTGGAAACCAAACAAGAGTTGAGACTACGGCCTAAAGGCCTGTCCGGCTCAACCTTCTATCTCTGTTGACATCTGTGTGCATGCATTCATGGATGTAGCTGCTCAGCTTGTGTCCGAATGCCCCTGTGAGTCCAGTGAGGCTCCCAGTAGTGGGATGTCCTCGGAGGCCTTGAGGTTTCTCATATTCTGGAGGTGTGTGGCCAAAGGAATGGACACAGTTTCCCAGGAGAGAGCAGGCACGGTCCTGTGGTATGGCTCCAGAGGACCCAGCCTAGAGGCTGTGTTTGCCAGGGCTGTGGGGACAGATGTCTGAAAAAGCAAACTTGGCTCAGCTAGGGGCCAATGTAATGGCAGGCCTGATCTCTAGTCCGTGAGGGGAGATCCTCTGGAAATCAAAGTAGGTCAAGTGGGAGGCAGTCACTCAGGATTTTGTCTCTGGGTTTTGCGTTTACAGTGTCCGGTCAGGGTAGGGGTTGTCTCAGAGGCCGAGGAAGAGCCTTCCTCTCGGGGGATTGTCCAAGCTCCCAAGTGTTTGTGTTCATTCTGTGGGAATGAAGAGTACTGTTTTCTGCCACAGGGGACACCCCAGGAGAGGGACTCTAGAGCACAGCAGTGGGTTCCCTCAACTGGAATACACACCATCTAGTTAGTCCTGGGTGCCTATGGGCATGGCAAGCCACATATGCGGGCTCTTGGTCCAGTCACTGAGAGGCGTTACTTGAATAAGGTACTCACGCTGAGGGTCACAATGTGTGTTTGTGCCCAAGGCGGCCCTCACGCTTGGGCGTGGCCTCATGGGCCATGCCGTTTTCTCCTGCACTGAAGGTTTGACTCATTGCCAGCAGCAAGGTTTCTTGCCATGGGGAAGGAGGGGTTCTGACTTGTGCATCAGGTTCCCCCCTGTGCAGGGATTGGAGATAAGGTCTAGGTTCCGATGACTGAAATCCCAGGTTGGGAATGGATGGTGGCCTAAGGCAGTGGGGGGTCCAATGTGCTGGGTGTGCAGCCAGCTGTGTCGGTGTATGTTGGAAGGTCTGGGCTCAGGCAATTTGCGACAGAGCATCACTGTTTAAGGTAGCCTATGCAATCGGGTTGTTGCCGAGAGCCAAGCAGTTTGATCCTTATTTGGTGTTTCTGGGCAGCGCCAGAGACAATTTTTTTCTCCTGGGAGGCAGGCACAGTGCTTCATTGTGGCACCAGAATTCCCAGTAGGGAGGGTTTGTGGGCCAGGAGTATGAGGACGGAAGTCTGAAAACACAAGCTAGTGTGAGGATTGGAGCCAAGGGCAGAGCAGGCCCACTCTGCAGAGGCTGAATCAAAATCTCCTGCATCTGAAGTCAGGCTGAGGATCAGACGTTGGCTGAGGCTGGAGTATGTGTCCATGATGGCACCTTCATGAAGTGGGGGCCTCATGAGGCCAAGGAAGTTTTCCCACGCTGAGTTTGGAGGTTGCCCCAAACCACAAGGTTTCCTTCTGCGGGACATTCGAGTCCTGTTGCATGGCTCCAGGACATACCATATGGAAGGACTGGAGAGCAGGGTTCGAAGGATGGATCCCTGTACAGCATGCCTCGCATTCCCATTGGCTATTAGCGACAAGATATGTTTGATCTGCTGCCTCTGGAACACGCGATCCAGGGCGTTGAGATGAAATGGCCTCTCCTGAGGATGCGTCATAATATTCGTTTGGGTCCATGGAGACCTTGGAATGTGCTGGTTGCTCAGTGGCCCTGCGGAACTCTCCTACCTGAAGTGTTTGATACATCCCAGTAAGAAAGCTGCCCATGTGGAGATGAGAGAGGTTTGGTATGGTGCCTCAGAAAAGCCCCAGGTGCTGGTCTACGAAAACAGTCCTCTGAGAACGGAAACATGGAAACCAAAGCTAAGGTTCAGATTAGGGCCTGGGGGCCTGTCCATTTCAACCTTCTGTCTCTGGGGACACTGTCTGAGAGTCTAAGTGGAGATAGTTGCTCCGCTGGTGTCAGAGAGCCCCTGTTAGTCCAGGGGGGCCTATACTATTGATGGCCTCAGGGGCCTTGGAGCTTTTCCCTAACCTGTAGGGTTGTGGTCAATGGATTGAGCACACTTTCCTTGGAGAGGGCAGGCACAATCTTTCGCTGTGGCCCTAGAGGCCCTAGCTGGAGGTGTGTGGGTCCAGGCTGTGGGCACAGAATTCTGAATACACAAACTCAGCTTATGATTGGCGCCTAGGGTATGGCAGGCCGGAGGTACACCCCGAGAGGGAGCTCCTGGGCCACTGAAACAAGGGCGAGTGGGAGGTGTTCCAACAGGCTTTTGTCTCTGGATGTTGTGTCCGGGATAGCCGTGGATTTGAGGGGTGGCCTCAGGGACTGTGGACGACTATCCCTCTCTGGGGATTTGTCCCAGCTACCAAGATTGGGGTCATTTTGTTGGAAGGGTGGAGTCGTGTTGTCTGGCTCATGGGTCTCTCCAAGAAAGGGATTCCAGAGCAGAGCCCCAGGTACGGGCGGGGCGACTGGAAAATTTAAACCGTGGTGAGGATTGGGTGCATAGGGGCTTGGCAAGCCCCATATGCGGGCTCTTTTTCCAGGCCCTGAGAGGCCTTTCTTTGACATGGGGCTCATGCTGAGGGTCACAGTGTGAATTTGTTCCCAATCAGCACTCACGTTTGGGCGTGGCATCAGGGGCCATGAAGGTTTCTCCCACCCTGAAGGTGTGACTCCATGCCAAGAGCAAGCTTTACAGCCATGGGGAAGCAGGACTTCTGTTTTGTGCTTGCGATACCCAGCTGTGTGGAGAATTGATATGATGTCTAGGTTCAGATATCTGAAAACCAATGTTAGGAAGAAGTGACGGCATAAGACCATGGCGTGTCCGTAGTGCTGGGTGTGCGGCCAGCTGTCTCCTTGTCTGTCTGGACGTCTGGCTTCAGGCTGTGTCAGACAGAGCATGAGTGCCCAGAGCAGCCTATCCAGTTCGGGTACCGTCGAGGCCCGAGCAGGTTGATCCTCATCTGGGTTTTCTGGAGAGGGCTTGTTTGCCAGGAGTGTGAGGAAGGAAGTCGGAAAACACAAGCTAGCGTGAGGTTTGGGACCGAGGGCACGGCAGGCCCACTCTGCAGAGGCTGAATCGAGATCTCCTGCACTGAGGTCATGTCAACTATGAGACGTGCCTCAGGCTAGAGTTCTTGTCCAGCATGGCCTCTTCCTGAAGGGTGTGGGGGCTTCATGAGGCCAGAAAGTTTTGCCTACGATGGGATTTGTGAACTGCTCCAAAACTGAAAGTTACCTTCTGCACGACAGTCGAGTCCTATTGGATGGTTCCAGGAGGCCCCATACGGAAAGACTCGAGAGCAGGTGTCTAAGCATGGATGCCTGGGAACGCCACCTCATATTCCCACTGTTTAGTCAGGACAAGTCAGGCTCAATCTGCAGGCTCCTGGGTGAGCTACCTAGAGGGGAGAGTTGAAATGGACTCTCCTGAAGATGAGTTCTACTGTGGCTTGGTGGCCTGGGATACCTTGGAATGTGGAGGTGGCTCGGGGACTCTGCAGGGTTTTCCAAACTGAGGTGTTCGACACAGCTCCAACAAGGAAGCTTCCCATGTGGAGACGAGAGGAGTTCTGTTCAGTGCCTCAGGAAAGCCCCATATCCTGTTCTTCGAACCAAAGCCTCTGAGGAGTAACACCTGGAACCCAAAGCAAGAGTTGAGATTAGGGCCTAAGGGCCTGTCCGGCTCAACCTTCTATCTCTGTTGACATCTGTGTGCATGCCTTCGTTGAGGTAGCTGCTCAGCTTGTGTCCGAATGCCCCTGTGTGTCCAGGGAGGCTCCCAGTAGTGGGATGACCTCGGGGGCCTTGAGCTTTCTCATATTTTGAAGGTGTGTGTCCAAAGGAATGGACACAGTTACCCAGGAGAGAGCAGGCACGGTCCTGTGGTATGGCTCCAGAGGACCCAGCCTAGAGGCTGTGTTTGCCAGGGCTGTGGGGACTGATGTCTGAAAGAGCAAACTTGGCTCAGGTAGGAGCCAAGATAATGGCAGGCCTGATCTCCAGTCCGTGAGGGGAGATCCTCTGGATATCAAAGGAGGGCAAGTGGGAGGCAGTCGCTCAGGCTTTTGTCTCTGGGTGGTGCGTTCACAGTGTCCGGTCAGGGTAGGGGTTGCCTCAGGGTCCGAGGAAGAGCCTTCCTCTCGGGGGATTGTCCAAGCTCCCAATGTTTGGGTTCATTCTGTGGGAAGTGAAGAGTACTGTTTTCTGCCACGAAGGACCTCCCAGGAGAGGGACTCTAGAGCACAGAAGTGGGTTCCCTCAACTGGAATACACACCATCTAGTTAGTCCTGGGTGACTATGGGCATGGCAAGGACTATATGCAGGATCTTCGTCCCGAACCTGACAGGCCTTTCTTTGTCATGTGGCTCATGCTAGGGTCACAGTGTGAATTTGTCCCCAAGCAGCACTCATGTTTGGGCGTGGCATCAGTGGCCATGAAGGGTTCCCCACGTGAAGGTGTGACTCCATGCGAAGAACAAGCATTACAGCCATGTGGAAGGCAGAGTTCTGATTGTGATTCCGATACTCAAACTCAGCTTTGTTTGGGGACATCGGAATGGCAGGCCCAATCTACAAACCATGAGAAGAACTCATGAAGATTTGAATATAGAGTGAGTCTGAGGCGCTTGCTCAGGCATTTGTCTCTAGAATTTGTATCAGCGATCTCCGTGGAATGTCGGGGATGCCTGATGGGCCATGGACGAATCTACCTCTATGATGATTTCGCCCGCTTCCCAATTATTTTTCGTCAATCTGTGGGATGGGAGGACTGTTTTCAGTTTTGTTACCTCAGGTGTCCCACGAAAAGAGGAATTCCAAAGCAAAGCCGTGGGGAAGACTGAAGGGACCAACCGAACTATGGTTAAAAATTGGGGCCTAGGGGCATGGCAAGCCCAATATGCTATCTCTTCATCCAGCCACTGAGAGGCCTTACTTGAGGACTTTGGTCAGGCTGAGGGTCACAATGTGTGTTTGTGACCAATGTAGCCTGCGAGCATGGAGGGGCCTCATGGGCAACAGTGGATTCAACTACACTGAAAGTTGGACAACATGCCAACCACAAGGTTTCTTGCCATGGGGAAGGAGTTCTGATTTCTGCATCAGGTTCAACCCTGGGCAGTGATTGGAGATAAGGTCTAGAATCTAAAGCCTGAAAACCGAGGTTGGGAAGAGATGACAACCTAAGGCCATGGCGGCTCGATGTGCTCAGTGTGCGGCAAGCTGTCTTGTTGGGGCCAGGAAGTCCAGGCTCAGGCTGTGTCAGAAAGGGCATTAGTGCCCTGGTCAGCCTATATGTTCGGGGTACAGCCAAGGTAGGCGCAGGTTGATCCTCACTTGGGGTTACTGGGTACCCCAGAGGGCAATGTTTTTCTTCTGGAGGGCAGGCAGAGTGCTGCTTTGTAGTTCTGGATTGCCAAAATGGAGGGCTTGTGGGCCAGTAGTCTGAGGACAGAAGTCTGAGAACACAAGCTCGGCTTAGGTTTCTGGTTGAGGACATGGCAGGCAGAATCTACAGACCGGAATCGAGATCTCGTGCATCTGAAGTCAGGGCGAGGATCAGACGATCTCTCAGGTTGGAGTTTCTGACCCTTATGGCCCCTTCATGAAGGGGGAGCATCACAAGGCCATGGGGGTTGTCCCACGATGGGATTTGTGAGAAGCTCCAAACTGCAAAGTGTCTTCTGCAGGACAATTGAGACCTGTTGTTTGGCTCCAGGCCAATGATTCTGAGCAGGGTTCTAAGGATGGATGGCTGGTTAGCCCACCTCGCATTCCAATTGTCTCCAAGCAACAAGACAGGTTAGATCTGTTGGATCTGGGGGAGCAACCGAGGAGGCTGAGTTGAAATGGACTCTCCTGGGGTTGGGTCCTAGCGTGCTTTTATGTGTATTGAGACCTTGGAATGAAGCGGTGGCACTGGGGCCCTGACGGGTTCTCAAAAACAGAGGCTTTGACAGAGCTCCAACGTGCTAGTTTCCCATGTGTAGATGAGATTTTTTCTGATGGGTGCATCAAGAAAAAGCCAGTGCTGGTTTTGAAATCCAGGCGTCTGAGGAGAGACCCTGGAAAACAAAGCAATGGATCTGATTAGTGCCTAGGGGCCTGTTCTTTCCTTTTTACCTCTGGGGACATCTGTCTATGGGTCTGAGTGCAGGTAGGTGCACAGATGGGCTCAGATTGCCCCTGTTTTTCCTGGGAAGCCAGCCCTAGTGAGATGGGTCAGGTATTGGGTGTTTATTCTATTAGAAGGGTTGTGGCCATTGGAAATGGCAAACACATTTCCCTTACAGAAGGCAAGTACAGTCCTCAGGCTTGGCTCCAGGGGCCTGATCCTGTAGGTTGTGTAGGCCAGGGCTGTTTGGACAGTTGTCTGAAAACACAACCTCGGCTTATGTTTCCGGTTATAGTTATGGCAGGACTGATCTACAGACCATGAGGAGAACTCTTCGGGATTTGAAAAAAGGGCGAGTGTGAGGCTCTTGCTCAAGTTTTTGTCTCTGGATATCGTGTCACTCACGGTGGTGAAATTTCTGGGTGACTTCATGGGAAATGGATGAGTCTTACTCTCTGGTGGTTTGGCCCCGTCCAAAGAGTTTTGGGTCATTCTGTGGGATGGAAGACATCCGTTTTGTTGTTGTTGTTCTTTTCTTTTTTAATCTCAGGTGTCCCACAAAATGAGGGATTCCAGAGTAGAGCCCTGGGGAGGGGCGACTGGACCATCAGAAATCTGGTTAAAAATTGGGGCCTAGGGACATGTCAAGCCCATTATGACATCTAATGGTCCGGCCACTGAGAGGACTTACTAGAGGACAGGACTCATGATTAGGGTCACAGTGCGTGTGTATGCCCTCGTCGCACTCAAGAATGGGCGGGGCCTCAGGGTGAATGCTGGTTTCTCCTACACTGAACGTTGGACAACGTGCCAACCACAGGGTTCTTGCCAAGGGTAAGGAAGAGTTCTGATTTCTTCATCACACTCAACCCAGGGCAGTGATTGGAGATAAGGTCTCGGTCTGAAGCCTGAAAACTGAGGTAGGGAAGACATGATGACCTAAGGCCATGGCGGGTTTTATGTGCTCAGTGTGCGGTCAGCTTTCTGGGTGTTGGTCAGGAGGTCCGGGCTCAGGTTGTGTTCGACAGTGCATTAGTGCCCAGGTTAGACTATATAATTTGGGTAAAGTGGAGTGCTGTGTAGGTTTACCCTCATTTAAGGTGCCTGGGCAGCTCATGAGGCAATAATTTTTTTTCTAGAGGGCAGGCAGAGTGCTGCATTGTGGGTCCGGAATTGCCAAACTTGAGGGCTTCGGGGCCAGGAGTGTGAGGACGGAAGTCTGAGAAGACAAGCTAGACTTGGGTTTCAGGGCGAGGGCACGGCAGGTACCCCCTGCAGATCTGAACCCATATCTCATGCATCTGAAGTCAGGGCGAGGATCAGACGTTGGCTCAGGTTGAAGTTACTGAGCATGACGGCCGCTTCATGAAGGGAGCGGAATCTCGAGGCCATTGAGGTTTTCCCACGTTGGGAGTTGTGGGATGCCCCCTTCAAGGATTCCTTCTGCGGGACAATTGAGACCTGTTGGACAGCTCCAGGACATCCCATATGGAATGACTCCAGAGCACCGTTCGCGGATGGATGCCTGGGAAGCCCGCCTCGCATTCCAATTGTCTCCTAGCAACAAGACAGTTTAGATCTGATGGCTCTGCGGGAGCAACCGGGGTGGCTGAGTTGAAATGGACTTTCGTGAGGATGGGTCCTAATGTGTTTTTCTGGGCATGAGGGCCTTGGAATGGGGCGGAGGCACCGGGATCCTGAAGTACTCTCCTAAGCTTTGGACATGGCTCCCATGCACAGGTTTCCTTGTGGAGATGAGATGAGTTCTAATGGGTGCCTCAGGAAAACCCCTATGCTCGTATTGGAATCAGGCTTTTGAGGACACATGCCTGTAACCCAAAGCAATGGATCCTATTATGGCCTAGGGTCCTGTCTAGTTCAATCTTCTTCTCTGGGGACATCCATCTATGGTATGAGTGGAGGTCGATTATCAGCTGGTGTCAGACAGCCCTTGTTTGTTCCGGGCGACCTACACTATTGGGATGGCCTCAGGGACTTAGGAGGTTTCTCCTAATTTGTACGATTTTGGACCATGGAATGGGCAGAATTCCCATGGATTGGTAGGCACAGTCCGAATGTGTGGCTCCAGGGGCCCAGGCTGGAGGGTGTGTGGCCCAAGACTTTGAGGACAAAAGTCTGAAAACACAAACTCAGCTTAGGTTTGGGGACGTAGGTATGTCAGGCCCGATCGACAAACCATGAGAAGAACTCTTCAGGATATGAAGAAAGTGCGTGTCTGAGGCGCTTGCTCAGGCTTTTGTCTCTGGATTTTGTATCAGCGATGGCCGTGGAATGTCGGGGAGGCCTCATGGGCCATGGACGAATCTTCCTCTCTGAGGATTTGGCCCGATTCGCAATTGCTTTTCGTCAATCTGTGGGATGGGAGGACTCATTTCAGTTTTGTTACCTCAGGTGTCCCACCAAAAGAGGAAATCCAAAGCCAAGCCGTGGGGAAGACTGAAGGGACAACCCGAACTATGGTTAAAAATTGGGGCCTAGGGGCATGGCAAGCCCTATATGCTATCTCTTCATCCAGCCACTGAGTGGCCTTACTTGAGGACTGGGCTCAGCCTGAGCGTCACAATGTGTGTTTGTGACCAATGTGGCCCGTGAGCATGGGCGGGGCCTCATGGGCCACACTGGTTTCAACTACACTGAACGTTGGACAACATGCCAACCATAAGGTTTCTTGCCATTGGGAAGGAGTTCTGATTTCTGCATCACCTTCAACCCTGGGCAGTGATTGGAGATAAGGTCTCGGTTCTGAAGCCTGAAACCTGAGGTAGGGAAGAGATGATGACCTAAGGCCATGGCGGGTATTATGTGCTCAATGTGCGGTCAGCTTTCTGGGTGTTGGTCAGGAGGTCCGGACTCAGGTTGTGTTCGACAGTGCATTAGGGCCCAGGTTAGACTATATAATTTGGGTAAAGTCGAGTGCTGTGTACGTTTACCCTCATTTAAGGTGCCTTGGCAGCTCATGAGGCAATAATTTTTTTTCTAGAGGGCAGGCAGAGTGCTGCATTGTGGGTCCGGAATTGCCAAACTTGAGGGCTTCGGGGCCAGGAGTGTGAGGACAGAAGTCTGAAAAGACAAGCTAGACTTGGGTTTCAGGGCGAGGGCACGGCAGGTACCCCCTGCAGATCTGAACCAATATCTCATGCATCTGAAGTCAGGGCAGGATCAGACGTTGGCTCAGGTTGGAGTTTCTGAGCATGACGGCCGTTCATGAAGGCAGCGGAATCTCGAGGCCATTGAGGTTTTCCCACGTTGGGAGTTGTGGGATGCCCCCTTCAAGGATTCCTTCTGCGGGACAATTGAGACCTGTTGGACAGCTCCAGGACATCCCATATGGAATGACTCTAGAGCACCGTTCGGGGATGGATGCCTGGGAAGCCCACCTCGCATTCCAATTGTCTCCTAACAACAAGACAGTTTAGATCTGATGGCTCTTTGGGAGCAACCGGGGTGGCTAGTTGAAATGGACTTTCCTGAGGATGGGTCCTAATGTGTTTTTGTGTCCATGAGGGCCTTGGAATGGGGCGGTGGCACCGGGACCCTGAAGTACTCTCCTAAGCTTTGGACATGGCTCCCATGCACAGGTTTCCTTGTGTAGACGAAATGTGTTCTTTTGGGTGCCTTCAGAAAAAACCTATGCTCGTATTGGAATCAGGCTTTTGAGGACACATGCCTGTAAACCAAAGGAATGGATCCTATTATGGCCTAGGGTCCTGTCTGGTTCAATCTTCTTCTCTGGAGACATCCATCTATGGTATGAGTGGAGGTCGATTATCAGCTGGCGTTAGGCAGCCCTTGTTTGTTCCGGGCGACCTACACTATTGGGATGGCCTCAGGGACTTTGGAGGCTTCTCCTAATTTGTACGATTTTGGACCATGGAATGGGCAAAATTCCCATGGATTGGTAGGCACAGTCCGAATGTGTGCTCCAGGGACCCAGGCTGGAGGGTGTGTGGCCCAACACTTTGAGGACAGAAGTCTGAAAACACAAACTCAGCTTAGGTTTGGGGACGTAGGTATGGCAGGCCCGATCTACAAACCATGAGAAGAACTCTTCAGGATATGAAGAAAGTGCGAGTCTGAGGCGCTTGCTCAGGCTTTTGTCTCTGGATTTTGTATCAGCAATGGCCGTGGAATGTCGGGGAGGCGTCATGGGCCATGGACGAATCTTCCTCTCTGAGGATTTGGCCCGATTCCCAATTGCTTTTCGTCAATCTGTGGGATGGGAGGACTCATTTTAGTTTTGTTACCTCAGGTGTCCCACCAAAAGAGGAATTCCATAGCAAAGCCGTGGGGAAGACTGAAGGGACAACCCGAACTATGGTTAAAAATTGGGGCCTAGGGGCATGGCAAGCGCCAACATGCTATCTCTTCATCCAGCCACTGAGTGGCCTTACTTGAGGACTGGACTCAGCCTGAGCCTCACAATGTGTGTTTGTGACCAATGTGGCCCGCGAGCATGAGCGGGATTTCATGGGCCACACTGCTTTCAACTACACTGAACGTTGGACAACATGCCAACCACAAGGTTTCTTGCCATGGGGAAGTAGTTCTGATTTCTGCATCACCTTCAACCCTGGGCTGTGATTGGAGATAAGGTCTAGGTTCTAAAACCTGAAACCTGAGGTTGTGAAGAGATGACGACCTAAGGCCATGGCGGTTCGATGTGCTCAGTGTGGGGCCAGCTGTCTGGGAGGGTCCAGGGGGTCCAGGCTCAGGCTGTGTCACAAAGGGCATTAGTGCCCTGGTCAGCCTATGTATTTGGGGTACAGCCAAGGTCGGTGCAGGTTGATCCTCATTTGGGGTTACTGGGTAGACCCAGAGGACAATGTTTTCCTTCTGGAGGGCCGGCAGAGTGCTGCATTTTAGTTCTGGTTTGCCAAACTGGAGGGCTTGTGGGCCAGTAGTCTGACGACAAAAGTCTGAGAACACAAGCTAGACTTAGGTTTCTGGGTGAGGCCATGGCACGCACAATCTACAGACCTGAATCGAGATCTCGTGCATCTGAAGTCAGGGCGAGGATCAGACGATCGCTCAGGTTGGAGTTTCTGTCCCTGATGGCCCCTTCATAAATGGGGGGGCATCACGAGGCCTTGGGTGTTTTCCCACGATGGGAGTTGTGAGAAGCTCCAAACTGCAGAGAGTCTTCTGCAAGACAATTGAGACTTGTTGTTTGGCTCCAGGCCAATGATTCTGAGCAGGGTTCTAAGGATGGATGGCTGGGTAGCCCACCTCGCATTCCAATTGTCTCCTAGCAACCAGACACGTTAGATCTCCTGGATATGTGGGGAGCAACCGAGGACGCTGAGTTGAAATGGACACCCCTGGGGATGGGTCCTAACGTGCTTTTGTGTCTATGGAGATCTTGGAATGAAGCGGTGGCACTGGGGCCCTAAAGGGTTCTCCTAAACAGAGGCTTTGACACAGCTCCAACGTGCAAGTTTCCCATGTGTAGATGAGATGTTTTCTGATGGGTGAGTCAAGAAACAGCTATATGCTGCTTTTGAAATCCAGGCCTCTGAGGAGAGATGCCTGGAAACCAAAGCAATTGATCTGATTAGTGCCTAGGTGCCTGTTCTTTCCTTTTTACCTCTGGGGACATCTGTCTATGGGTCTGAGTGCAGGTAGGTGCTCAGTTGGGCTCAGATTGCCCCTGTTTTTCCTGGGAAGCCACCACTATTGAAATGGAGCAGGGACTTTGGAGGTTTATCCTATTAGAAGGGTTGTGGCCATTGGAATGGGCACACATAATTCCCTTGGAGAGGGCAAGTACAGTCCTCAGGTTTGGCTCCAGGGGCCTGAGCCTGTAGGTTGTGTAGGCCAGGGCTGTTTGGACAGTTGTCTGAAAACACAAACTCGGCTTATGTTTCGGGTCATAGGTATGGCAGGACTGATCTACAGACCATGAGGAGAACTCTTCGGGATTTGAAAGAAGGGCGAGTGTGAGGCTCCTGCTCAAGTTTTTGTCTCTGGATATCGTGTCACTCATGGTCATGGAATTTCTGGGTGACTTCATGGGAAATGGACGAGTCTTACTCTCTGGTGGTTTGGCCCCGTCCAAAGAGTTTGGGGTCATTCTGTGGGCTGGAAGAAGTCCGTTTTTTTTTTTTTTTTTTTTTTTGTTGTTGTTGTATTTTTCTTTTTTAACTTCAGGTGTCCCACCAAATGAGGTATTCCAGAGTAGAGCCCTGGGGAGGGGCGACTGGACCATCAGAAATTTGGTTAAAAATTGGGGCCTAAGGACATGTCGGGCCCATTATGACATCCAATGGTCCAGCAACTGAGAGGACTTACTAGAGGACAAGACTCATGCTGATGGTCACAATGCGTGTGTATGCCCTCGTCGCACTCAAGAATGGGCGGGGCCTCAGGGTGAATGCTGGTTTCTCCTACATTGAACGTTGGACTACGTGCCAACCACAAGGGTTCTTGCCATGGGTAAGGAGGAGTTCTGATTTCTGAATCACACTCACCCCTGGGCAGTGATTGGAGATAAGGTCTCGGTTCTGAAGCCTGAAACCTGAGGTAGGGAAGAGATGATGACCTAAGGCCATGGCTGGTTTTATGTCCTCAGTGTGCGGTCAGCTTTCTGGGTGTTGGTCAGGAGGTCCGGGCTCAGGTTGTGTTCGACAGTGCATTAGTGCCCAGGTTAGACTATATAATTTGGGTAAAGTCGAGTGCTGTGTAGGTTTACCCTCATTTAAGGTGCCTGGGCAGCTCATGAGGCAATAATTTTTTTTCTAGAGGGCAGGCAGAGTGCTGCATTGTGGGTCCGGAATTGCCAAACTTGAGGGCTTCGGGGCCAGAAGTGTGAGGATGGAAGTCTGAGAAGACAAGCTAGACTTGGGTTTCAGGGCGAGGGCACGGCAGGTACCCCCTGCAGATCTGAACCAATATCTCATGCATCTGAAGTCAGGGCGAGGATCAGACATGGCTCAGGTTGGAGTTTCTGAGCATGACGGCCGCTTCATGAAGAGAGCGGAATCTCGAGGCCATTGAGGTTTTCTCACGTTGGGAGTTGTCGATGCCCCCTTCAAGGATTCCTTCTGCGGGACAATTGAGACCTGTTGGACAGCTCCAGGACATCCCATATGGAATGACTCCAGAGCACCGTCGCGGATGGATGCCTGGGAAGCCCGCCTTGCATTCCAATTGTCTCCTAGCAACAAGACAGTTTAGATCTGATGGCTCTGTGGGAGCAACCGGGGTGGCTGAGTTGAAATGGATTTTCCTGTGGATGGGTCCTAATGTGTTTTTCTGTCCATGAGGGCCTTGGAATGGGGATTGGCACCGGGACCCTGAAGTACTCTCCTAAGCTTTGGACATGGCTCCCATGCACAGTTTTCCTTGTGGAGACGAGATGAGTTCTGATGGGTGCCTCAGTAAGACCCCTATGCTCGTATTGGAATCAGGCTTTTGAGGACACATGCCTGTAACCCAAAGCAATGGATCCTATTATGGCCTAGGGTCCTTTCGGGTTCGATCTTCTTCTCTGGGGACATCCATCTATGGTATGAGTGGAGGTCGATTATCAGCTGGTGTCAGACAGCCCTTGTTTGTTCCGGGCGACCTACACTATTGGGTTGGCCTCAGGGACTTTGGAGGTTTCTCCTAATTTCTACGATTTTGGACAATGGAATGGGCAGAATTCCCATGGATTGGTAGGCACAGTCCTAATGTGTGGCTCCAGGGGTCCAGCCTGGAGGGTGTGGGTCCCAAGACTTTGAGGACAGAAGTCTGAAAATACAAACTCAGCTTAGGTTTGGGGACGTAGGTATGGCAGGCCCGATCTACAAACCATGAGAAGAACTCTTCCGGATATGAAGAAAGTGCGAGTCTGAGGCGCTTGCTCAGGCTTTTGTCTCTGGATTTTGTATCAGCGATGGCCGAGGAATGTCGGGGACGCCTCATGGGCCATGGACGAATCTTGCTCTCTGAGGATTTGGCCCGATTCCCAATTGCTTTTCGTCAATCTGTGGGATATGAGGACTCATTTCAGTTTTGTTACCTCAGGTGTCCCACCAAAAGAGGAATTCCAAAGCCAAGCCGTGGGGAAGACTGAAGGGACAACCCGAACTATGGTTAAAAATTGGGGCCTAGGGGCATGGCAAGCCCAATATGCTATCTCTTCATCCAGCAACTGAGTGGCCTTACTTGAGGACTGGACTCAGCCTGAGCGTCACAATGTGTGTTTGTGACCCATGTGACCCGCGAGCATAGGCGGGGCCTCATGGGCCACACTGGTTTCAACTACACTGAACGTTGGACAATATGCCAACCACAAGGTTTCTTGCCATGGGGAAGGAGTTCTGATTTCTGCATCACCTTCAACCCTGGGCAGTGATTGGAGATAAGGTCTAGGTTCTGAAAACTGAAAACTGAGGTTGGGAAGAGATGACGACCTAAGGCCATGGCGGCTTGATGTGCTCAGTGTGCGGCCAGCTGTCTGAGAGGGGCCAGGGGGTCCAGGATCAGGCTGTACCAGAAAGGGCATTAGAGCCCTGGTCAGCCTATGTATTTGGGGTACAGCCAAGGTCGGTGCAGGTTGATCGTCATTTGGGATTACTGGGTAGCCCCAGAGGACAATGTTTTTCTTATGGAGGGCCGGAAGTGTGCTGCATTGTAGTTCTGGATTGCCAAACTGGAGGGCTTGTGGGCCAGTAGTCTGACGACAAAAGTCTGAGAACACAAGCTAGGCTTAGGTTTCTGGGTGAGGCCATGGCAGGCACAATCTACAGACCTGAATCGAGATCTCGTGCATCTGAAGTCAGGGCGAGGATCAGACGATCGCTCAGGTTGGAGTTTCTGTCCCTGATGGTCCCTTCATGAATGGGGGGGGGCATTACGAGGCTATGGGTGTTTTCCCACGATGGGAGTTGTGAGAAGCTCCAAACTGCAGAGAGTCTTCCACAGGACAATTGAGACCTGTTGTTTGGCTCCAGGCCAATGATTCTGAGCAGGGTTCTAAGGATGGATGGCTGGGTAGCCCACTTCACATTCCAATTGTTTCCTAGCAACAAGACAGGTTAGATCTCCTGGATCTATGGGGAGCAACCGAGGACGCTGATTTGAAATGGACACCCGTGGGGATGGGTCCTAACGTGCTTTTGTGTCTATGGAGACCTTGGAATGAAGCGGTGGCACTGGGGCCCTAAAGGGTTCTCCTAAACAGAGGCTTTGACACAGCTCCAACGTGCAAGTTTCCCATGTGTAGATGAGATGTTTTCTGATGGGTGAGTCAAGAAACAGCTATATGCTGCTTTTGAAATCCAGGCCTCTGAGGAGAGATGCCTGGAAACCAAAGCAATGGATCTGATTAGTGCCTAGGGGCCTGTTCTTTCCTTTTTACCTCTGGGGATATCTGTCTTGGGTCTGAGTGCAGGTAGGTGCTCATTTGGGCTCAGATTGCCCCTGTTTTTTCCTGGGAAGCCACCACTATTGAGATGGATCAGGGACTTTGGAGGTTTATTCTATTAGAAGGGTTGTGGCCATTGGAATGGGCACACACAATTCCTTTGGAGAGGGCAAGTACAGTCCTCAGGTTTGGCTCCAGGGGCCTGAGCCTGTAGGTTGTGTAGGCCAGGGCTGTTTGGACAGTTGTCTGAAAACACAAACTCGGCTTATGTTTCGGGTCATAGGTATGGCAGGAATGATCTACAGACCATGAGGAGAACACTTCGGGATTTGAAAGAAGGGCGAGTGTGAGGCTCCTGCTCAAGTTTTTGTCTCTGGATATCGTGTCACCCATGGTCGTGGAATTTCTGGGTGACTTCATGGGAAATGGACGAGTCTTACTCTCTGGTGGTTTGGCCCGTCCAAAGAGTTTGGGGTCATTCTGTGGGCTGGAAGAAGTCCGTTTTTTTTTTATTCTTGTTTTTTTCTTTTTTATCCTCAGGTGTCCCACCAAATGAGGGATTCCAGAGTAGAGCCCTGGGGAGGGGCGACTGGACCATCAGAAATTTGGTTAAAAATTGGGGCCTAGGGACATGTCAAGCCCATTATGACATCTAATGGTCCAGCAACTGAGAGGACTTACTAGAGGACAGGATTCATGCTGAGGGTCACAATGCGAGTGTATGCCCTCCTCGCACTCAAGAATAGGCGGGGCCTCAGGGTGAATGCTGGTTTCTCCTACACTGAACGTTGGACAACGTGCCAACCACAGGGTTCTTGCCATGGGTAAGGAGGACTTCTGATTTCTGCATCACACTCACCCCTGGGAAGTGATTGGAGATAAGGTCTCGGTTCTGAAGCCTGAAAACTGAGGTAGGGATGAGATGATGACCTAAGGCCATGGCGGGTTTTATGTGCTCAGTGTGCGGTCAGCTTTCTTGGTGTTGGTCAGGAGGTCCGGGCTCAGGTTGTGTTCGACAGTGCATTAGTGCCCAGGTTAGACCATATAATTTGGGCAAAGTCGAGTGCTGTGTAGGTTTACCCTCTTTTAAGGTGCCTGGGCAGCTCATGAGGCAATAATTTTTTTTCTAGAGGGCAGGCAGAGTGCTGCATTGTGGGTCCGGAATTGCCAAACTTGAGGGCTTCGGGGCCAGGAGTGTGAGGATGGAAGTCTGAGAAGACAAGCTAGACTTGGGTTTCAGGGCGAGGGCACGGCAGGTACCCCCTGCAGATCTGAACCAATATCTCATGCATCTGAAGTCAGGGCGAGGATCAGACGTTGGCTCAGGTTGGAGTTTCTGAGCATGACGGCCGCTTCATGAAGGGAGCGGAATCTCGAGGCCATTGAGGTTTTCCCACGTTAAGAGTTGTGGGATGCCCCCTTCATGGATTCCTTCTGCGGGACAATTGAGACCTGTTGGACAGCTCCAGGACATCCCATATGGAATGACTCCAGAGATACGTTCGCGGATGGATGCCTGGGAAGCCCGCCTCGCATTCCAATTGTCTCCTAGCAACAAGACAGTTTAGATCTGATGGCTCTGCGGGAGCAACCCGGGTGGCTGAGTTGAAATGGACTTTCCTGAGGATGGTCCTAATGTGTTTTTTTGTCCATGAGGGCCTTGGAATGGGGCGGTGGCCCCGGGACCCTGAAGTACTCTCCTAAGCTTTGGACATGGCTCCCATGCACAGGTTTCCTTGTGGAGACGAGATGAGTTCTGATGGGTGCCTCAGGAAAACCCCTATGCTCGTATTGGAATCAGGCTTTTGAAGACACATGCCTGTAACCCAAAGCAATGGATCCTATTATGGCCTAGGGTCCTGTCTGGTCAATCTTCTTCTCTGGGGACATCCATCTATAGTATGAGTGGAGGTCGATTATCAGCTGGTGTCAGACAGCCCTTGTTTGTTCCGGGCGACCGACACTATTGGGAAGGCCTCAGGGACTTTGGAGATTTCTCCTAATTTGTACGATTTTGGACCATGGGTACCATTTGTGAATGGGCAGAATTCCCATGGATTGGTAGGCACAGTCCTAATGTGTGGCTCCAGGGGCCCAGCCTGGAGGGTGTGTAGCCCAAGAGTTTGAAGACAGAAGTCTGAAAACACAAACTCAGCTTAGGTTTGGGGACGTATGTATGGCAGGCCCGATCTACAAACCATGAGAAGAACTCTTCAGGATATGAAGAAAGTGCGAATCTGAGGCTCTTGCTCAGGCTTTTGTCTCTGGATTTTGTATCAGCGATGGCCGTGGAATGTCGGGGACGCCTCATGGGCTTTGGACGAATCTTCCTCTCTGAGGATTTGCCCCCATTCCCACTTGCTTTTCGTCAATCTGTGGGATGGGAGGACTCATTTCAGTTTTGTTACCTCAGGTGTCCCACCAAAAGAGGAATTCCAAAGCCGAGCCGTGGGGAAGACTGAAGGGACAACCCGAACTATGGTTAAATTTGGGGCCTAGGGGCATGGCAAGCCCAATATGATATCTCTTCATCCAGCCACTGAGTGGTCTTACTTGAGGTCTGGGCTCAGCCTGAGCGTCACAATGTGTGTTTGTGACCAATGTGGCCCGCGAGCATGGGCGGGGCCTCATGGGCCACACTGGTTTCAACTACACTGAACCTTGGACAACATGCCAACCACAAGGTTTCTTGCCATGGGGAAGGAGTTCTGATTTCTGCATCACCTTCAACCCTGGGCAGTGATTGGATATAAGGTCTAGGTTCTGAAAACTGAAAACTGATGTTGGGAAGAGATGACGACCTAAGGCCATGGCGGCTCGATGTGCTCAGTGTGCGGCCAGCTGTCTGGGAGGGGCCAGGGGGTCCAGGCTCAGGCTGTGTCAGAAAGGGCATTAGTGCCCTGGTCAGCCTATGTATTTGGGGTACAGCCAAGGTCGGTGCAGGTTGATCCTCATTTGGGATTTCTGGGTAGCTCCAGAGGACAATGTTTTTCTTCTGGAGGGCCGGCAGAGTGCTGCATTGTAGTTCTGGTTTGCCAAACTGGAGGGCTTGTGGGCCAGTAGTCTGACGACAAAAGTCTGAGAACACAAGCTAGGCTTAGGTTTCTGGGTGAGGCCATGGCACGCACAATCTACAGACCTGAATTGAGATCTCGTGCATCTGAAGTCAGGGCGAGGATCAGACGATCGCTCAGGTTGGAGTTTCTGTCCCTGATGGCCCCTTCATGAATGGGCGGGGGCATCACGAGGCCATGGGGGTTTTCCCACGATGGGAGTTGTGAGAAGGTCCAAACTGCAGAGAGTCTTCTGCAGGACAATTGAGACCTGTTGTTTGGCTCCAGGCCAATCATTCTGAGCCGGGTTCTAAGGATGGATGGCTGGCTAGCCCACCTCGCATTCCAATTGTCTCCTAGCAACAAGACAGGTTAGATCTCCTGGATCTGTGTGGAGCAACCGAGGACGCTGAGTTGAAATGGACACCCCTGGGGATGGGTCCTAAGGTGCTTTTGTGTCTATGGAGACCTTGGAATGAAGCGGTGGCACTGGGGCCCTAAAGGGTTCTCCTAAACAGAGGCTTTGACACAGCTCCAACGTGCAAGTTTCCCATGTGTAGATGATATGTTTTCTGATGGGTGAGTCAAGAAACAGCTATATGCTGCTTTTGAAATCCAGGCCTCTGAGGAGAGATGCCTGGAAACCAAAGCAATGGATCTGATTAGTGCCTAGGGGCCTGTTCTTTCCTTTTTACCTCTGGGGACATCTGTCTATGGGTCTGAGTGCAGGTAGGTGCTCAGTTGGGCTCAGATTGCCCCTGTTTTTCCTGGGAAGCCACCACTATTGAAATGGAGCAGGGACTTTGGAGGTTTATCCTATTAGAAGGGTTGTGGCCATTGGAATGGGCACACACAATTCCCTTGGAGAGGGCAAGGTCAATCCTCAGGTTTGGCTCCAGGGGCCTGAGCCTGTAGGTTGTGTAGGCCAGGGCTGTTTGGACAGTTGTCTGAAAACACAAACTCGGCTTATGTTTCGGGTCATAGGTATGGCAGGACTGATCTACAGACCATGAGGAGAACTCTTCGGGATTTGAAAGAAGGGCGAGTGTGAGGCTCCTGCTCAAGTTTTTGTCTCTGGATATCGTGTCACTCATGGTCGTGCAATTTCTGGGTGACTTCATGGGAAATGGACGAGTCTTACTCTCTGGTGGTTTGGCCCCGTCCAAAGAGTTTGGGGTCATTCTGTGGGCTGGAAGAAGTCCGTTTTTTTTTTTTTTTATTCTTGTTTTTTTCTTTTTTATCCTCAGGTGTCCCACCAAATGAGGGATTCCAGAGTAGAGCCCTGGGGAGGGGCGACTGGACCATCAGAAATTTGGTTAAAAATTGGGGCCTAGGGACATGTCAAGCCCATTATGACATCTAATGGTCCAGCAACTGAGAGGACTTACTAGAGGACAGGATTCATGCTGAGGGTCACAATGCGTGTGTATGCCCTCGTCGCACTCAAGAATGGGCGGGGCCTCAGGGTGAATGCTGGTTTCTCCTACACTGAACGTTGGACAACGTGCCAACCACAGGGTTCTTGCCATGGGTAAGGAGGACTTCTGATTTCTGCATCACACTCACCCCTGGGAAGTGATTGGAGATAAGGTCTCGGTTCTGAAGCCTGAAAACTGAGGTAGGGATGAGATGATGACCTAAGGCCATGGCGGGTTTTAGGTGCTCAGTGTGCGGTCAGCTTTCTTGGTGTTTGTCAGGAGGTCCGGGCTCAGGTTGTGTTCGACAGTGCATTAGTGCCCAGGTTAGACCATATAATTTGGGCAAAGTCGAGTGCTGTGTAGGTTTACCCTCATTTAAGGTGCCTGGGCAGCTCAGGAGGCAATAATTTTTTTTCTAGAGGGCAGGCAGAGTGCTGCTTTGTGGGTCCAGAATTGCCAAACTTGAGGGCTTCGGGGCCAGGAGTGTGAGGACGGAAGTCTGAGAAGACAAGCTAGACTTGGGTTTCAGGGCGAGGGCACGGCAGGTACCCCCTGCAGATCTGAACCAACATCTCATGCATCTGAAGTCAGGGCGAGGATCAGACGTTGGCTCAGGTTGGAGTTTCTGAGCATGACGGCCGCTTCATGAAGGGAGCGGAATCTCGAGGCCATTGAGGTTTTCCCACGTTGGGAGTTGTGGGATGCCCCCTTCATGGATTCCTTCTGCGGGACAATTGAGACCTGTTGGACAGCTCCAGGACATCCCATATGGAATGACTCCAGAGCACCGTTCGCGGATGGATGCCTGGGAAGCCCGCCTCGCATTCCAATTGTCTCCTAGCAACAAGACAGTTTAGATCTGATGGCTCTGCGGGAGCAACCCGGGTGGCTGAGTTGAAATGGACTTTCCTGAGGATGGGTCCTAATGTGTTTTTGTGTCCATGAGGGCCTTGGAATGGGGCGGTGGCCCCGGGACCCTGAAGTACTCTCCTAAGCTTTGTACATGGCTCCCATGCACAGGTTTCCTTGTGGAGACGAGATGAGTTCTGATGGGTGCCTCAGGAAAACCCCTATGCTTGTATTGGAATCAGGCTTTTGAGGACACATGCCTGTAACCCAAAGCAATGGATCCTATTATGGCCTAGGGTCCTGTCTGGTTCAATCTTCTTCTCTGGGGACATCCATCTATAGTATGAGTGGAGGTCGATTATCAGCTGGTGTCAGACAGCCCTTGTTTGTTCCGGGCGACCTACACTATTGGGATGGCCTCAGGGACTTTGGAGATTTCTCCTAATTTGTACGATTTTGGACCATGGGTACCTTTTAGGAATGGGCAGAATTCCCATGGATTGGTAGGCACAGTCCTAATGTGTGGCTCCAGGGGCCCAGCCTGAAGGGAGTGTGGCCCAAGACTTTGAGGACAGAAGTCTGAAAACACAAACTCAGCTTAGCTTTGGGGACGTAGGTATGGCAGGCCCGATCTACAAACCATGAGAAGGACTCTTCAGAATATGAAGAAAGTGCGAGTCTGAGGCTCTTGCTCAGGCTTTTGTCTCTGGATTTTGTATCAGCGATGGCCGTGGAATGTCGGGGACGCCTCATGGGCCATGGACGAATCTTCCTCTCTGAGGATTTGGCCCGATTCCCAATTGCTTTTCTTCACTCTGTGGGATGGGAGGACTCATTTCAGTTTTGTTAACTCAGGTGTCCCACCAAAAGAGGAATTCCAAAGCCAAGCCGTGGGGAAGACTGAAGGGACAACCCGAACTATGGTTAAAAATTGGGGCCTAGGGGCATGGCAAGCCCAATATGATATCTCTTCATCCAGCCACTGAGTGGTCTTACTTGAGGTCTGGGCTCAGCCTGAGCGTCACAATGTGTGTTTGTGACCAATGTGGCCCGCGAGCATGGGCGGGGCCTCATGGGCCACACTGGTTTCAACGACACTGAACGTTGGACAACATGCCAACCACAGGGTTTCTTGCCATGGGGAAGGAGTTCTGATTTCTGCATCACCTTCAACCCTGGGCAGTGATTGGATATAAGGTCTAGGTTCTGAAACCTGAAAACTGATGTTGGGAAGAGATGACGACCTAAGGCCATGGCGGCTCGATGTGCTCAGTGTGCGGCCAGCTGTCTGGGAGGGGCCAGGTGGTCCAGGCTCAGGCTGTGTCAGAAAGGGCATTAGTGCCCTGGTCAGCCTATGTATTTGGGGTACAGCCAAGGTCGGTGCAGGTTGATCCTCATTTGGGATTACTGGGTAGCACCAGAGGACCATGTTTTTCTTCTGGAGGGCCGGCAGAGTGCTGCATTGTAGTTCTGGATTGCCAAACTGGAGGGCTTGTGGGGCAGTAGTCTGACGACAAAAGTCTGAGAACACAAGCTAGGCTTAGGTTTCTGGGTGAGGCCATGGCACGCACAATCTACAGACCTGAATCGAGATCTCGTGCATCTGAAGTCAGGGCGAGGATCAGACGATCGCTCAGGTTGGAGTTTCTGTCCCTGATGGCCCATCCGTGAATGGGCGGGGGCATCACGAGGCCATGGGTGTTTTCACACGATGGGACATGTGAGACGGTACAAACTGCAGAGAGTCTTCTGCAGGACAATTGAGACCTGTTGTTTGGCTCCAGGCCAATCATTCTGAGCCGGGTTTTAAGGATGGATGGCTGGCTAGCCCACCTCGCATTCCAATTGTCTCCTAGCAACAAGACAGGTTAGATCTCCTGGATCTGTGTGGAGCAACCGAGGACGCTGAGTTGAAATGGACACCCCTGGAGATGGGTCCTAAGGTGCTTTTGTGTCTATGGAGACCTTGGAATGAAGCGGTGGCACTGGGGACCTAAAGGGTTCTCCTAAACAGAGGCTTTGACACAGCTCCAACGTGCAAGTTTCCCATGTGTAGATGAGATGTTTTCTGATGGGTGAGTCAAGAAACAGCTATATGCTGCTTTTGAAATCCAGGCCTCTGAGGAGAGATGCCTGGAAACCAAAGCAATGGATCTGATTAGTGCCTAGGGGCCTGTCCTTTCCTTTTTACCTCTGGGGACATCTGTCTATGGGTCTGAGTGCAGGTAGGTGCTCAGTTGGGCTCAGATAGCCCCTGTTTTTCCTGGGAAGCCACCACTATTGAGATGGATCAGGGACTTTGGAGGTTTATCCTATTAGAAGGGTTGTGGCCATTGGAATGGGCACACACAATTCCCTTGGAGAGGGCAAGTACAGTCCTCAGGTTTGGCTCCAGGGGCCTGAGCCTGTAGGTTGTGTAGGCCAGGGCTGTTTGGACAGTTGTCTGAAAACACAAACTCGGCTTATGTTTCGGGTCATAGATATGGCAGGACTGATCTACAGACCATGAGGAGAACTCTTCGGGATTTGAAAGAAGGGCGAGTGTGAGGCTCCTGCTCAAGTTTTTGTCTCTGGATAACTTGTCACTCATGGTCGTGGAATTTCTGGGTGACTTCATGGGAATTGGACGAGTCTTACTCTCTGGTGGTTTGGCCCCGTCCAAAGAGTTTGGGGTCATTCTGTGGGCTGGAAGAAGTCCGTTTTTTTTTTTTTTTATTCTTGTTTTTTTCTTTTTTATCCTCAGGTGTCCCACCAAATGAGGGATTCCAGAGTAGAGCCCTGGGGAGGGGCGACTGGACCATCAGAAATTTGGTTAAAAATTGGGGCCTAGGGACATGTCAAGCCCATTATGACATCTAATGGTCCAGCAACTGAGAGGACTTACTAGAGGACAGGATTCATGCTGAGGGTCACAATGCGTGTGTATGCCCTCGTCGCACTCAAGAATGGGCGGGGCCTCAGGGTGAATGCTGGTTTCTCCTACACTGAACGTTGGACAACGTGCCAACCACAGGGTTCTTGCCATGGGTAAGGAGGACTTCTGATTTCTGCATCACACTCACCCCTGGGAAGTGATTGGAGATAAGGTCTCGGTTCTGAAGCCTGAAAACTGAGGTAGGGATGAGATGATGACCTAAGGCCATGGCGGGTTTTATGTGCTCAGTGTGCGGTCAGCTTTCTGGGTGTTTGTCAGGAGGTCCGGGCTCAGGTTGTGTTCGACAGTGCATTAGTGCCCAGGTTAGACCATATAATTTGGGCAAAGTCGAGTGCTGTGTAGGTTTACCCTCATTTAAGGTGCCTGGGCAGCTCATGAGGCAATAATTTTTTTTCTAGAGGGCAGGCAGAGTGCTGCATTGTGGGTCCGGAATTGCCAAACTTGAGGGCTTCGGGGCCAGGAGTGTGAGGACGGAAGTCTGAGAAGACAAGCTAGACTTGGGTTTCAGGGCGAGGGCACGGCAGGTACCCCCTGCAGATCTGAACCAATATCTCATGCATCTGAAGTCAGGGCGAGGATCAGACGTTGGCTCAAGTTGGAGTTTCTGAGCATGACGGCCGCTTCATGAAGGGAGCGGGATCTCGAGGCCATTGAGGTTTTCCCACGTTGGGAGTTGTGGGATGCCCCCTTCATGGATTCCTTCTGCGGGACAATTGAGACCTGTTGGACAGCTCCAGGACATCCCATATGGAATGACTCCAGAGCACCGTTCGCGGATGAATGCCTGGGAAGCCCGCCTCACATTCCAATTGTCTCCTAGCAACAAGACAGTTTAGATCTGATGGCTCTGCGGGAGCAACCGGGGTGGCTGAGTTGAAATGGACTTTCCTGAGGATGGGTCCTAATGTGTTTTTGTGTCCATGAGGGCCTTGGAATGGGGCGGTGGCCCCGGGACCCTGAAGTACTCTCCTAAGCTTTGGACATGGCTCCCATGCACAGGTTTCCTTGTGGAGACGAGATGAGTTCTGATGGGTGCCTCAGGAAAACCCCTATGCTCGTATTGGAATCAGGCTTTTGAAGACACATGCCTGTAACCCAAAGCAATGGATCCTATTATGGCCTAGGGTCCTGTCTGGTTCAATCTTCTTCTCTGGGGACATCCATCTATAGTATGAGTGGAGGTCGATTATCAGCTGGTGTCAGACAGCCCTTGTTTGTTCCGGGCGACCTACACTATTGGGATGGCCTCAGGGACTTTGGAGATTCTCCTAATTTGTACGATTTTGGACCATGGGTACCATTTGGGAATGGGCAGAATTCCCATGGATTGGTAGGCACAGTCCTAATGTGTGGCTCCAGAGGCCCAGCCTGGAGGGTGTGTGGCCCAAGAGTTTGAGGACAGAAGTCTGAAAACACAAACTCAGCGTAGGTTTGGGGACGTAGGTATGGTAGGCCCGATCTACAAACCATGAGAAGAACTCTTCAGGATATGAAGAAAGTGCGAGTCTGAGGCTCTTGCTCAGGCTTTTGTCTCTGGATTTTGTATCAGCGATGGCCGTGGAATGTCGGGGACGCCTCATGGGCCATGGACGAATCTTCCTCTCTGAGGATTTGGCCCGATTCCCAATTGCTTTTCGTCAATCTGTGGGATGGGAGGACTCATTTCAGTTTTGTTACCTCAGGTGTCCCACCAAAAGAGGAATTCCAAAGCCAAGCCGTGGGGAAGACTGAAGGGACAACCCGAACTATGGTTAAAAATTGGGGCCTAGGGGCATGGCAAGCCCAATATGCTATCTCTTCATCCAGCCACTGAGTGGCCTTACTTGAGGACTGGGCTCAGCCTGAGCGTCACAATGTGTGTTTGTGACCCATGTGCCCCGCGAGCATGGGCGGGGCCTCATTGGCCACTCTGGTTTCAACTACACTGAACGTTGGACAACATGCCAACCACAAGGTTTCTTGCCATGGGGAAGGAGTTCTGATTTCTGCATCACCTTCAACCCTGGGCAGTGATTGGATATAAGGTCTAGGTTCTGAAACCTGAAAACTGATGTTGGGAAGAGATGACGACCTAAGGCCATGGCGGCTCGATGTGCTCAGTGTGCGGCCAACTGTCTGGGAGGGGCCAGGGGGTCCAGGCTCAGGCTGTGTCAGAAAGGGCATTAGTGCCCTGGTCAGCCTATGTATTTGGGGTACAGCCAAGGTCGGTGCAGGTTGATCCTCATTTGGGATTACTGGGTAGCACCAGAGGACCATGTTTTTCTTCTGGAGGGCCGGCAGAGTGCTGCATTGTAGTTCTGGATTGCCAAACTGGAGGGCTTGTGGGGCAGTAGTCTGACGACAAAAGTCTGAGAACACAAGCTAGGCTTAGGTTTCTGGGTGAGGCCATGGCACGCACAATCTACAGACCTGAATCGAGATCTCGTGCATCTGAAGTCAGGGCGAGGATCAGACGATCGCTCAGGTTGGAGTTTCTGTCCCTGATGGCCCATCCGTGAATGGGCGGGGGCATCACGAGGCCATGGGTGTTTTCACACGATGGGACATGTGAGACGGTACAAACTGCAGAGAGTCTTCTGCAGGACAATTGAGACCTGTTGTTTGGCTCCAGGCCAATCATTCTGAGCCGGGTTTTAAGGATGGATGGCTGGCTAGCCCACCTCGCATTCCAATTGTCTCCTAGCAACAAGACAGGTTAGATCTCCTGGATCTGTGTGGAGCAACCGAGGACGCTGAGTTGAAATGGACACCCCTGGAGATGGGTCCTAAGGTGCTTTTGTGTCTATGGAGACCTTGGAATGAAGCGGTGGCACTGGGGACCTAAAGGGTTCTCCTAAACAGAGGCTTTGACACAGCTCCAACGTGCAAGTTTCCCATGTGTAGATGAGATGTTTTCTGATGGGTGAGTCAAGAAACAGCTATATGCTGCTTTTGAAATCCAGGCCTCTGAGGAGAGATGCCTGGAAACCAAAGCAATGGATCTGATTAGTGCCTAGGGGCCTGTCCTTTCCTTTTTACCTCTGGGGACATCTGTCTATGGGTCTGAGTGCAGGTAGGTGCTCAGTTGGGCTCAGATAGCCCCTGTTTTTCCTGGGAAGCCACCACTATTGAGATGGATCAGGGACTTTGGAGGTTTATCCTATTAGAAGGGTTGTGGCCATTGGAATGGGCACACACAATTCCCTTGCAGAGGGCAAGTACAGTCCTCAGGTTTGGCTCCAGGGGCCTGAGCCTGTAGGTTGTGTAGGCCAGGGCTGTTTGGACAGTTGTCTGAAAACACAAACTCGGCTTATGTTTCGGGTCATAGATATGGCAGGACTGATCTACAGACCATGAGGAGAACTCTTCGGGATTTGAAAGAAGGGCGAGTGTGAGGCTCCTGCTCAAGTTTTTGTCTCTGGATAACTTGTCACTCATGGTCGTAGAATTTCTGGGTGACTTCATGGGAATTGGACGAGTCTTACTCTCTGGTGGTTTGGCCCCGTCCAAAGAGTTTGGGGTCATTCTGTGGGCTGGAAGAAGTCCGTTTTTTTTTTTTTTTATTCTTGTTTTTTTCTTTTTTATCCTCAGGTGTCCCACCAAATGAGGGATTCCAGAGTAGAGCCCTGGGGAGGGGCGACTGGACCATCAGAAATTTGGTTAAAAATTGGGGCCTAGGGACATGTCAAGCCCATTATGACATCTAATGGTCCAGCAACTGAGAGGACTTACTAGAGGACAGGATTCATGCTGAGGGTCACAATGCGTGTGTATGCCCTCGTCGCACTCAAGAATGGGCGGGGCCTCAGGGTGAATGCTGGTTTCTCCTACACTGAACGTTGGACAACGTGCCAACCACAGGGTTCTTGCCATGGGTAAGGAGGACTTCTGATTTCTGCATCACACTCACCCCTGGGAAGTGATTGGAGATAAGGTCTCGGTTCTGAAGCCTGAAAACTGAGGTAGGGATGAGATGATGACCTAAGGCCATGGCGGGTTTTATGTGCTCAGTGTGCGGTCAGCTTTCTGGGTGTTTGTCAGGAGGTCCGGGCTCAGGTTGTGTTCGACAGTGCATTAGTGCCCAGGTTAGACCATATAATTTGGGCAAAGTCGAGTGCTGTGTAGGTTCACCCTCATTTAAGGTGCCTGGGCAGCTCAGGAGGCAATAATTTTTTTTCTAGAGGGCAGGCAGAGTGCTGCATTGTGGGTCCGGAATTGCCAAACTTGAGGGCTTCGGGGCCAGGAGTGTGAGGACGGAAGTCTGAGAAGACAAGCTAGACTTGGGTTTCAGGGCGAGGGCACGGCAGGTACGCCCTGCAGATCTGAACCAATATCTCATGCATCTGAAGTCAGGGCGAGGATCAGACGTTGGCTCAGGTTGGAGTTTCTGAGCATGACGGCCGCTTCATGAAGGGAGCGGGATCTCGAGGCCATTGAGGTTTTCCCACGTTGGGAGTTGTGGGATGCCCCCTTCATGGATTCCTTCTGCGGGACAATTGAGACCTGTTGGACAGCTCCAGGACATCCCATATGGAATGACTCCAGAGCACCGTTCGCGGATGGATGCCTGGGAAGCCCGCCTCACATTCCAATTGTCTCCTAGCAACAAGACAGTTTAGATCTGATGGCTCTGCGGGAGCAACCGGGGTGGCTGAGTTGAAATGGACTTTCCTGAGGATGGGTCCTAATGTGTTTTTGTGTCCATGAGGGCCTTGGAATGGGGCGGTGGCCCCGGGACCCTGAAGTACTCTCCTAAGCTTTGGACATGGCTCCCATGCACAGGTTTCCTTGTGGAGACGAGATGAGTTCTGATGGGTGCCTCAGGAAAACCCCTATGCTCGTATTGGAATCAGGCTTTTGAAGACACATGCCTGTAACCCAAAGCAATGGATCCTATTATGGCCTAGGGTCCTGTCTGGTTCAATCTTCTTCTCTGGGGACATCCATCTATAGTATGAGTGGAGGTCGATTATAAGCTGGTGTCAGAAAGCCCTTGTTTGTTCCGGGCGACCTACACTATTGGGATGGCCTCAGGGACTTTGGAGATTCTCCTAATTTGTACGATTTTGGACCATGGGTACCATTTGGGAATGGGCAGAATTCCCATGGATTGGTAGGCACAGTCCTAATGTGTGGCTCCAGAGGCCCAGCCTGGAGGGTGTGTGGCCCAAGAGTTTGAGGACAGAAGTCTGAAAACACAAACTCAGCGTAGGTTTGGGGACGTAGGTATGGTAGGCCCGATCTACAAACCATGAGAAGAACTCTTCAGGATATGAAGAAAGTGCGAGTCTGAGGCTCTTGCTCAGGCTTTTGTCTCTGGATTTTGTATCAGCAATGGCCGTGGAATGTCGGGGACGCCTCATGGGCCATGGACGAATCTTCCTCTCTGAGGATTTGGCCCGATTCCCAATTGCTTTTCGTCAATCTGTGGGATGGGAGGACTCATTTCAGTTTTGTTACCTCAGGTGTCCCACCAAAAGAGGAATTCCAAAGCCAAGCCGTGGGGAAGACTGAAGGGACAACCCGAACTATGGTTAAAAATTGGGGCCTAGGGGCATGGCAAGCCCAATATGCTATCTCTTCATCCAGCCACTGAGTGGCCTTACTTGAGGACTGGGCTCAGCCTGAGCGTCACAATGTGTGTTTGTGACCCATGTGCCCCGCGAGCATGGGCGGGGCCTCATTGGCCACTCTGGTTTCAACTACACTGAACGTTGGACAACATGCCAACCACAAGGTTTCTTGCCATGGGGAAGGAGTTCTGATTTCTGCATCACCTTCAACCCTGGGCAGTGATTGGATATAAGGTCTAGGTTCTGAAACCTGAAAACTGATGTTGGGAAGAGATGACGACCTAAGGCCATGGCGGCTCGATGTGCTCAGTGTGCGGCCAACTGTCTGGGAGGGGCCAGGGGGTCCAGGCTCAGGCTGTGTCAGAAAGGGCATTAGTGCCCTGGTCAGCCTATGTATTTGGGGTACAGCCAAGGTCGGTGCAGGTTGATCCTCATTTGGGATTACTGGGTAGCACCAGAGGACAATGTTTTTCTTCTGGAGGGCCGGCAGAGTGCTGCATTGTAGTTCTGGATTGCCAAACTGGAGGGCTTGTGGGGCAGTAGTCTGACGACCAAAGTCTGAGAACACAAGCTAGGCTTATGTTTCTGGGTGAGGCCATGGCACGCACAATCTACAGACCTGAATCGAGATCTCGTGCATCTGAAGTCAGGGCGAGGATCAGTCGATCGCTCAGGTTGGAGTTTCTGTCCCTGATGGCCACTTCATGAATGGGCGGGGGCATCACGAGGCCATGGGTGTTTTCCCACGATGGGAGTTGTGAGAAGCTCCAAACTGCAGAGAGTCTTCTGCAGGACAATTGAGACCTGTTGTTTGGCTCCAGGCCAATCATTCTGAGCCGTGTTCTAAGGATGGATGGCTGGGTAGCCCACCTCGCATTCCAATTGTCTCCTAGCAACAAGACAGGTTAGACCTCCTGGATCTGTGGGAGCAACCGAGGACGCTGAGTTGTAATGGACACCCCTGGGGATGGGTCCTAACGTGCTTTTGTGTCTATGGAGACCTTGGAATGAAGCGGTGGCACTGGGGCCCTAAAGGGTTCTCCTAAACAGAGGCTTTGACACAGCTCCAACGTGCAAGTTTCCCATGTGTAGATGAGATGTTTTCTGATGGGTGAGTCAAGAAACAGCTATATGCTGCTTTTGAAATCCAGGCCTCTGAGGAGAGATGCCTGGAAACCAAAGCAATGGATCTGATTAGTGCCTAGGGGCCTGTTCTTTCCTTTTTACCTCTGGGGACATCTGTCTATGGGTCTGAGTGCAGGTAGGTGCTCAGTTGGGCTCAGATTGCCCCTGTTTTTCCTGGGAAGCCACCACTATTGAGATGGAGCAGGGACTTTGGAGGTTTATCCTATTAGAAGGGTTGTGGCCATTGGAATGGGCACACACAATTCCCTTGGAGAGGGCAAGTACAGTCCTCAGGTTTGGCTCCAGGGGCCTGAGCCTGTAGGTTGTGTAGGCCAGGGCTGTTTGGACAGTTGTCTGAAAACACAAACTCGGCTTATGTTTCGGGTCATAGATATGGCAGGACTGATCTACAGACCATGAGGAGAACACTTCGGGATTTGAAAGAAGGGCGAGTGTGAGGCTCCTGCTCAAGTTTTTGTCTCTGGATATCGTGTCACTCATGGTCGTGGAATTTCTGGGTGACTTCATGGGAATTGGACGAGTCTTACTCTCTGGTGGTTTGGCCCCGTCCAAAGAGTTTGGGGTCATTCTGTGGGCTGGAAGAAGTCCGTTTTTTTTTTTTTATTCTTGTTTTTTTCTTTTTTATCCTCAGGTGTCCCACCAAATGAGGGATTCCAGAGTAGAGCCCTGGGGAGGGGCGACTGGACCATCAGAAATTTGGTTAAAAATTGGGGCCTAGGGACATGTCAAGCCCATTATGACATCTAATGGTCCAGCAACTGAGAGGACTTACTAGAGGACAGGATTCATGCTGAGGGTCACAATGCGTGTGTATGCCCTCGTCGCACTCAAGAATGGGCGGGGCCTCAGGGTGAATGCTGGTTTCTCCTACACTGAACGTTGGACAACGTGCCAACCACAGGGTTCTTGCCATGGGTAAGGAGGACTTCTGATTTCTGCATCACACTCACCCCTGGGAAGTGATTGAAGATAAGGTCTCGGTTCTGAAGCCTGAAAACTGAGGTAGGGATGAGATGATGACCTAAGACCATGGCGAGTTTTATGTGCTCAGTGTGCGGTCAGCGTTCTGGGTGTTGGTCAGGAGGTCCGGGCTCAGGTTGTGTTCGACAGTGCATTAGTGCCCAGGTTAGACCATATAATTTGGGCAAAGTCGAGTGCTGTGTAGGTTTACCCTCATTTAAGGTGCCTGGGCAGCTCATGAGGCAATAATTTTTTTTCTAGAGGGCAGGCAGAGTACTGCATTGTGGGTCCGGAATTGCCAAACTTGAGGGCTTCGGGGCCAGGAGTGTGAGGACGGAAGTCTGAGAAGACAAGCTAGACTTGGGTTTCAGGGCGAGGGCACGGCAGGTACCCCCTGCAGATCTGAACCAACATCTCATGCATCTGAAGTCAGGGCGAGGATCAGACGTTGGCTCAGGTTGGAGTTTCTGAGCATGACGGCCGCTTCATGAAGTGAGCGGAATCTCGAGGCCATTGAGGTTTTCCCACGTTGGGAGTTGTGGGATGGCCCCTTCATGGATTCCTTCTGTGGGACAATTGAGACCTGTTGGACAGCTCCAGGACATCCCATATGGAATGACTCCAGAGCACCGTTCGCGGATGGATGCCTGGGAAGCCCGCCTCGCATTCAAATTGTCTCCTAGCAACAAGACAGTTTAGATCTGATGGCTCTGCGGGAGCAACCGGGGTGGCTGAGTTGAAATGGACTTTCCTGAGGATGGGTCCTAATGTGTTTTTGTGTCCATGAGGGCCTTGGAATGGGGCGGTGGCCCCGGGACCCTGAAGTACTCTCCTAAGCTTTGGACATGGCTCCCATGCACAGGTTTCCTTGTGGAGACGAGATGAGTTCTGATGGGTGCCTCAGGAAAACCCCTATGCTCGTATTGGAATCAGGCTTTTGAAGACACATGCCTGTAACCCAAAGCAATGGATCCTATTATGGCCTAGGGTCCTGTCTGGTTCAATCTTCTTCTCTGGGGACATCCATCTATAGTATGAGTGGAGGTCGATTATCAGCTGGAGTCAGACAGCCCTTGTTTGTTCCGGGCGACCTACACTATTGGGATGGCCTCAGGGACTTTGGAGATTTCTCCTAATTTGTGCGATTTTGGACCATGGGTACCATATGGGAATGGGCAGAATTCCCATGGATTGGTAGGCACAGTCCTAATGTGTGGCTCCAGAGGCCCAGCCTGGAGGGTGTGTGGCCCAAGAGTTTGAGGACAGAAGTCTGAAAACACAAACTCAGCTTAGGTTTGGGGACGTAGGTATGGCAGGCCCGATCTACAAACCATGAGAAGAACTCTTCAGGATATGAAGAAAGTGCGAGTCTGAGGCTCTTGCTCAGGCTTTTGTCTCTGGATTTTGTATCAGCGATGGCCGTGGAATGTCGGGGACTCCTCATGGGCCATGGACGAATCTTCCTCTCTGAGGATTTGGCCCGATTCCCAATTGCTTTTCGTCAATCTGTGGGATGGGAGGACTCATTTCAGTTTTGTTACCTCAGGTGTCCCACCAAAAGAGGAATTCCAAAGCCAAGCTGTGGGGAAGACTGAAGGGACAACCCGAACTATGGTTAAAAATTGGGGCCTAGGGGCATGGCAAGCCCAATATGCTATCTCTTCATCCAGCCACTGAGTGGCCTTACTTGAGGACTGGGCTCAGCCTGAGCGTCACAATGTGTGTTTGTGACCCATGTGCCCCGCGAGCATGGGCGGGGCCTCATGGGCCACACTGGTTTCAACGACACTGAACGTTGGACAACATGCCAACCACAAGGTTTCTTGCCATGGGGAAGGAGTTCTGATTTCTGCATCACCTTCAACCCTGGGCAGTGATTGGATATAAGGTCTAGGTTCTGAAACCTGAAAACTGATGTTGGGAAGAGATGACGACCTAAGGCCATGGCGGCTCGATGTGCTCAGTGTGCGGCCAGCTGTCTGGGAGGGGCCAGGGGGTCCAGGCTCAGGCTGTGTCAGAAAGGGCATTAGTGCCCTGGTCAGCCTATGTATTTGGGGTACAGCCAAGGTCGGTGCAGGTTGATCCTCATTTGGGATTACTGGGTAGCACCAGAGGACAATGTTTTTCTTCTGGAGGGCCAGCAGAGTGCTGCATTGTAGTTCTGGATTGCCAAACTGGAGGGCTTGTGGGGCAGTAGTCTGACGACAAAAGTCTGAGAACACAAGCTAGGCTTATGTTTCTGGGTGAGGCCATGGCACGCACAATCTACAGACCTGAATCGAGATCTCGTGCATCTGAAGTCAGGGCGAGGATCAGTCGATCGCTCAGGTTGGAGTTTCTGTCCCTGATGGCCCCTTCATGAATGGGCGGGGGCATCACGAGGCCATGGGTGTTTTCCCACGATGGGAGTTGTGAGAAGCTCCAAACTGCAGAGAGTCTTCTGCAGGACAATTGAGACCTGTTGTTTGGCTCCAGGCCAATGATTCTGAGCATGGTTCTAAGGATGGATGGCTGGGTAGCCCACCTCGCATTCCAATTGTCTCCTAGCAACAAGACAGGTTAGAACTCCTGGATCTGTGGGAGCAACCGAGGACGCTGAGTTGAAATGGACACCCCTGGGGATGGGTCCTAACGTGCTTTTGTGTCTATGGAGACCTTGGAATGAAGCGGTGGCACTGGGGCCCTAAAGGGTTCTCCTAAACAGAGGCTTTGACACAGCTGCAATGTGCAAGTTTCCCATGTGTAGATGAGATTTTTTCTGATGGGTGAGTCAAGAAACAGCTATATGCTGCTTTTGAAATCCAGGCCTCTGAGGAGAGATGCCTGGAAACCAAAGCAATGGATCTGATTAGTGCCTAGGGGCCTGTTCTTTCCTTTTTACCTCTGGGGACATCTGTCTATGGGTCTGAGTGCAGGTAGGTGCTCATTTGGGCTCAGATTGCCCCTGTTTCTCCTGGGAAGCCACCACTATGGAGATGGAGCAAGGACTTTGGAGTTTTATCCTATTAGAAGGGTTGTGGCCATTGGAATGGGCACACACAATTCCCTTGGAGAGGGCAAGTACAGTCCTCAGGTTTGGCTCCAGGGGCCTGAGCCTGTAGGTTGTGTGGGCCAGGGCTGTTTGGACAGTTGTCTGAAAACACAAACTCGGCTTATGTTTCGGGTCATAGGTATGGCAGGACTGATCTACAGACCATGAGGAGAACACTTCGGGATTTGAAAGAAGGGCGAGTGTGAGGCTCCTGCTCAAGTTTTTGTCTCTGGATATCGTGTCACTCATGGTCGTGGAATTTCTGGGTGACTTCATGGGAAATGGACGAGTCTTACTCTCTGGTGGTTTGGCCCCGTCCAAAGAATTTGGGGTCATTCTGTGGGCTGGAAGAAGTCCGTTTTTTTTTTTTTATTCTTGTTTTTTTTTTTTTTTATCCTCAGGTGTCCCACCAAATGAGGGATTCCAGAGTAGAGCCCTGGGGAGGGGCGACTGGCCCATCAGAAATTTGGTTAAAAATTGGGGCCTAGGGACATGTCAAGCCCATTATGACATCTAATGGTCCAGCAACTGAGAGGACTTACTAGAGGACAGGACTCATGCTGAGGGTCACAATGCGTGTGTATGCCCTCGTCGCACTCAAGAATGGGCGGGGCCTCAGGGTGAATGCTGGTTTCTCCTACACTGAACGTTGGACAACGTGCCAACCACAGGGTTCTTGCCATGGGTAAGGAGGAGTTCTGATTTCTGCATCACACTCACACCTGGGAAGTGATTGGAGATAAGGTCTCGGTTCTGAAGCCTGAAAACTCAGGTAGGGAAGAGATGATGACCTAAGGCCATGGCGGGTTTTATGTGCTCAGTGTGCGGTCAGCTTTCTGGGTGTTGGTCAGGAGGTCCGGGCTCAGGTTGTGTTCGACAGTGCATTAGTGCCCAGGTTAGACTATATAATTTGGGTAAAGTCGAGTGCTGTGTAGGTTTACCCTCATTTAAGATGCCTGGGCAGCTCATGAGGCAATAATTTTTTTTTCTAGAGGGCAGGCAGAGTGCTGCATTGTGGGTCCGGAATTGCCAAACTTGAGGGCTTCGGGGCCAGGAGTGTGAGGACGGAAGTCTGAGAAGACAAGCTAGACTTGGGTTTCAGGGCGAGGGCACGGCAGGTAACCCCTGCAGATCTGAACCAATATCTCATGCATCTGAAGTCAGGGCGAGGATCAGACGTTGGCTCAGGTTGGAGTTTCTGAGCATGACGGCCACTTCATGAAGGGAGCGGAATCTCGAGGCCATTAAGTTTTCCCACGTTGGGAGTTGTGGGATGCCCCCTTCATGGATTCCTTCTGCGGGACAATTGAGACCTGTTGGACAGCTCCAGGACATCCCATATGGAATGACTCCAGAGCACCGTTCGCGGATGGATGCCTGGGAAGCCCGCCTCGCATTCCAATTGTCTCCTAGCAACAAGACAGTTTAGATCTGATGGCTCTGCGGGAGCAACCGGGGTGGCTGAGTTGAAATGGACTTTCCTGAGGATGGGTCCTAATGTGTTTTTGTGTCCATGAGGGCCTTGGAATGGGGCGGTGGCCCCGGGACCCTGAAGTACTCTCCTAAGCTTTGGACATGGCTCCTATGCACAGGTTTCCTTGTGGAGACGAGATGAGTTCTGATGGGTGCCTCAGGAAAACCCCTATGCTCGTATTGGAATCGGGCTTTTGAGGACACATGCCTGTAACCCAAAGCAATGGATCCTATTATGGCCTAGGGTCCTGTCTGGTTCAATCTTCTTCTCTGGGGACATCCATCTATGGTATGAGTGGAGGTCGATTATCAGCTGGTGTCAGACAGCCCTTTTTTGTTCCAGGCGACCTACACTATTGGGATGGCCTCAGGGACTTTGGAGATTTCTCCTAATTTGTACGATTTAGGACCATGGAATGGGCAGAATTCCCATGGATTGGTAGGCACAGTCCTAATGTGTGGCTCCAGGGGCCCAGCTTGGAGGGTGTGTGGCCCAAGACTTTGAGGACAGAAGTCTGAAAACACAAACTCAGCTTAGCTTGGGGGACGTAGGTATGGCAGGCCCGATCTACAAACCATGAGAAGAACTCTTCAGGATATGAAGAAAGTGCGAGTCTGAGGCTCTTGCTCAGGCTTTTGTCTCTGGATTTTGTATCAGCGATGGCCATGGAATGTCGGGGACGCCTCATGGGCCATGGACGAATCTTCCTCTCTGAGGATTTGGCCCGATTCCCAATTGCTTTTCGTCAATCTGTGGGATGGGAGGACTCATTTCAGTTTTGTTACCTCAGGTGTCCCACCAAAAGAGGAATTCCAAAGCCAAGCCGTGGGGAAGACTGAAGGGACAACCCGAACTATGGTTAAAAATTGGGGCCTAGGGGCATGGCAAGCCCAATATGCTATCTCTTCATCCAGCCACTGAGTGGCCTTACTTGAGGACTGGGCTCAGCCTGAGCGTCACAATGTGTGTTTGTGACCAATGTGGCCCGCGAGCATGGGCGGGGCCTCATGGGCCACACTGGTTTCAACTACACTGAACGTTGGACAACATGCCAACCACAAGGTTCCTTGCCATGGGGAAGGAGTTCTGATTTCTGCATCACCTTCAACCCTGGGCAGTGATTGGATATAAGGTCTAGGTTTTGAAACCTGAAAACTGATGTTGGGAAGAGATGACGACCTAATGCCATGGCGGCTCGATGTGCTCAGTGTGCGGCCAGCTGTCTGGGAGGGGCCAGGGGGTCCAGGCTCAGGCTGTGTCAGAAAGGGCATTAGTGCCCTGGTCAGCCTATGTATTTGGGGTACAGCCAAGGTCGGTGCAGGTTGATCCTCATTTGGGATTACTGGGTAGCACCAGAGGACAATGTTTTTCTTCTGGAGGGCCGGCAGAGTGCTGCATTGTAGTTCTGGATTGCCAAACTGGAGGGCTTGTGGGCCAGTAGTCTGACGACAAAAGTCTGAGAACACAAGCTAGGCTTAGGTTTCTGGGTGAGGCCATGGCACGCACAATCTACAGACCTGAATCGAGATCTCGTGCATCTGAAGTCAGGGTGAGGATCAGACGATCGCTCAGGTTGGAGTTTCTGTCCCTGATGGCCCCTTCATGAATGGGCGGGGGCATCACGAGGCCATGGGTGTTTTCCCACGATGGGAGTTGTGAGAAGCTCCAAACTGCAGAGAGTCTTCTGCAGGACAATTGAGACCTGTTGTTTGGCTCCAGGCCAATGATTCTGAGCAGGGTTCTAAGGATGGATGGCTGGGTAGCCCACCTCGCATTCCAATTGTCTCCTAGCAACAAGACAGGTTAGACCTCCTGGATCTGTGGGGAGCAACCGAGGACGCTGAGTTGAAATGGACACCCCTGGGGATGGGTCCTAACGTGCTTTTGTGTCTATGGAGACCTTGGAATGAAGCGGTGGCACTGGGGCCCTAAAGGGTTCTCCTAAACAGAGGCTTTGACACAGCTCCAACGTGCAAGTTTCCCATGTGTAGATGAGATGTTTTCTGATGGGTGAGTCAAGAAACAGCTATATGCTGCTTTTGAAATCCAGGCCTCTGAGGAGAGATGCCTGGAAACCAAAGCAATGGATCTGATTAGTGCCTAGGGGCCTGTTCTTTCCTTTTTACCTCTGGGGACATCTGTCTATGGGTCTGAGTGCAGGTAGGTGCTCAGTTGGGCTCAGATTGCCCCTGTTTTTCCTGGGAAGCCACCACTATTGAGATGGAGCAGGGACTTTGGAGGTTTATCCTATTAGAAGGGTTGTGGCCATTGGAATGGGCACACACAATTCCCTTGGAGAGGGCAAGTACAGTCCTCAGGTTTGGCCCAGGGGCCTGAGCCTGTAGGTTGTGTAGGCCAGGGCTGTTTGGACAGTTGTCTGAAAACACAAACTCGGCTTATGTTTCGGGTCATAGGTATGGCAGGACTGATCTACAGACCATGAGGAGAACTCTTCGGGATTTGAAAGAAGGGCGAGTGTGAGGCTCCTGCTCAAGTTTTTGTCTCTGGATATCGTGTCACTCATGGTCGTGGAATATCTGGGTGACTTCATGGGAAATGGACGAGTCTTACTCTCTGGTGGTTTGGCCCCGTCCAAAGAGTTTGGGGTCATTATGTGGGCTGGAAGAAGTCCGTTTTTTTTTTTTTAATTCTTGTTTTTTTCTTTTTTATCCTCAGGTGTCCCACCAAATGAGGGATTCCAGAGTAGAGCCCTGGGGAGGGGCGACTGGACCATCAGAAATTTGGTTAAAAATTGGGGCCTAGGGACATGTCAAGCCCATTATGACATCTAATGGTCCAGCAACTGAGAGGACTTACTAGAGGACAGGACTCATGCTGAGGGTCACAATGCGTGTGTATGCCCTCGTAGCACTCAAGAATGGGCAGGGCCTCAGGGTGAATGCTGGTTTCTCCTACACTGAACGTTGGACAACGTGCCAACCACAGGGTTCTTGCCATGGGTAAGGAGGAGTTCTGATTTCTGCATCACACTCACCCCTGGGAAGTGATTGGAGATAAGGTCTCGGTTCTGAAGCCTGAAAACTCAGGTAGGGAAGAGATGATGACCTAAGGCCATGGCGGGTTTTATGTGCTCAGTGTGCGGTCAGCTTTCTGGGTGTTGGTCAGGAGGTCCGGGCTCAGGTTGTGTTCGACAGTGCATTAGTGCCCAGGTTAGACTATATAATTTGGGTAAAGTCGAGTGCTGTGTAGGTTTACCCTCATTTAAGGTGCCTGGGCAGCTCATGAGGCAATAATTTTTTTTCTAGAGGGCAGGCAGAGTGCTGCATTGTGGGTCCGGAATTGCCAAACTTGAGGGCTTTGGGGCCAGGAGTGTGAGGACGGAAGTCTGAGAATACAAGCTAGACTTGGGTTTCAGGGCGAGGGCACGGCAGGTACCCCCTGCAGATCTGAACCAATATCTCATGCATCTGAAGTCAGGGCGAGGATCAGACGTTGGCTCAGGTTGGAGTTTCTGAGAATGACGGCCGCTTCATGAAGGGAGCGGAATCTCGAGGCCATTGAGGTTTTCCCACGTTGGGAGTTGTGGGATGGCCCCTTCATGGATTCCTTCTGCGGGACAATTGAGACCTGTTGGACAGCTCCAGGACATCCCATATGGAATGACTCCAGAGCACCGTTCGCGGATGGATGCCTGGGAAGCCCGCCTCGCATTCCAATTGTCTCCTAGCAACAAGACAGTTTAGATCTGATGGCTCTGCGGGAGCAACCGGGGTGGCTGAGTTGAAATGGACTTTCCTGAGGATGGGTCCTAATGTGTTTTTTTGTCCATGAGGGCCTTGGAATGGGGCGGTGGCCCCGGGACCCTGAAGTACTCTCCTAAGCTTGGACATGGCTCCCATGCACAGGTTTCCTTGTGGAGACGAGATGAGTTCTGATGGGTGCCTCAGGAAAACCCCTATGCTCGTATTGGAATCAGGCTTTTGAGGACACATGCCTGTAACCCAAAGCAATGGATCCTATTATGGCCTAGGGTCCTGTCTGGTTCAATCTTCTTCTCTGGGGACATCCATCTATGGTATGAGTGGAGGTCGATTATCAGCTGGTGTCAGACAGCCCTTGTTTGTTCCGGGCGACCTACACTATTGGGATGGCCTCAGGGACTTTGGAGATTTCTCCTAATTTGTACGATTTTGGACCATGGAATGGGCAGAATTCCCATGGATTGGTAGGCACTGTCCTAATGTGTGGCTCTAGGGGCCCAGCCTGGAGGGTGTGTGGCCCAAGACTTTGAGGACAGAAGTCTGAAAACACAAACTCAGCTTAGGTTTGGGGACGTAGGTATGGCAGGCCCGATCTACAAACCATGAGAAGAACTCTTCAGGATATGAAGAAAGTGCGAGTCTGAGGCTCTTGCTCAGGCTTTTGTCTCTGGATTTTGTATCAGCGATGGCCGTGGAATGTCGGGGACGCCTCATGGGCCATGGACGAATCTTCCTCTCTGAGGATTTGGCCCGATTCCCAATTGCTTTTCTTCAATCTGTGGGATGGGAGGACTCATTTCAGTTTTGTTCCCTCAGGTGTCCCACCAAAAGAGGAATTCCAAAGCCAAGCCGTGGGGAAGACTGAAGGGAGAACCCGAACTATGGTTAAAAATTGGGGCCTAGGGGCATGGCAAGCCCAATATGCTATCTCTTCATCCAGCCACTGAGTGGCCTTACTTGAGGACTGGGCTCAGCCTGAGCGTCACAATGTGTGTTTGTGACCCATGTGCCCCGCGAGCATGGGCGGGGCCTAATGGGCCACACTGGTTTCAACTACACTGAACGTTGGACAACATGCCAACCACAAGGTTTCTTGCCATGGGGAAGGAGTTCTGATTTCTGCATCACCTTCAACCCTGGGCAGTGATTGGATATAAGGTCTAGGTTCTGAAACCTGAAAACTGATGTTGGGAAGAGATGACGACCTAAGGCCATGGCGGCTCGATGTGCTCAGTGTGCGGCCAGCTGTCTGGGAGGGGCCAGGGGGTCCAGGCTCAGGCTGTGTCAGAAAGGGCATTAGTGCCCTGGTCAGCCTATGTATTTGGGGTACAGCCAAGGTCGGTGCAGGTTGATCCTCATTTGGGATTACTGGGTAGCACCAGAGGACAATGTTTTTCTTCTGGAGGGCCGGCAGAGTGCTGCATTGTAGTTCTGGATTGCCAAACTGGAGGGCTTGTGGGCCAGTAGTCTGACGACAAAAGTCTGAGAACACAAGCTAGGCTTAGGTTTCTGGGTGAGGCCATGGCACGCACAATCTACAGACCTGAATCGAGATCTCGTGCATCTGAAGTCAGGGCGAGGATCAGAGGATCGCTCAGGTTGGTGTTTCTGTCCCTGATGGCCCCTTCATGAATGGCGGGGGCATCACGAGGCCATGGGTGTTTTCCCACGATGGGAGTTGTGAGAAGCTCCAAACTGCAGAGAGTCTTCTGCAGGACAATTGAGACCTGTTGTGTGGCTCCAGGCCAATGATTCTGAGCAGGGTTCTAAGGATGGATGGCTGGGTAGCCCACCTCGCATTCCAATTGTCTCCTAGCAACAAGACAGGTTAGATCTCCTGGATCTGTGGGGAGCAACCGAGGACGCTGAGTTGAAATGGACACCCCTGGGGATGGGTCCTAACGTGCTTTTGTGTCTATGGAGACCTTGGAATGAAGCGGTGGCACTGGGGCCCTAAAGGGTTCTCCTAAACAGAGGCTTTGACACAGCTCCAACGTGCAAGCTTCCCATGTGTAGATGAGATGTTTTCTGATGGGTGAGTCAAGAAACAGCTATATGCTGCTTTTGAAATCCATGCCTCTGAGGAGAGAGGCCTGGAAACCAAAGCAATGGATCTGATTAGTGCCTAGGGGCTTGTTCTTTCCTTTTTACCTCTGGGGACATCTGTCTATGGGTCTGAGTGCAGGTAGGTGCTCATTTGGGCTCAGATTGCCCCTGTTTTTCCTGGGAAGCCACCACTATTGAGATGGAGCAGGGACTTTGGAGGATTATCCTATTAGAAGGGTTGTGGCCTTTGGAATGGGCACACAGAATTCCCTTGGAGAGGGCAAGTACAGTCCTCAGGTTTGGCTCCAGGGGCCTGAGCCTGTAGGTTGTGTAGGCCAGGGCTGTTTGGACAGTTGTCTGAAAACACAAACTCGGCTTATGTTTCGGGTCATAGGTATGGCAGGAATGATCTACAGACCATGAGGAGAACACTTCGGGATTTGAAAGAAGGGCGAGTGTGAGGCTCCTGCTCAAGTTTTTGTCTCTGGATATCGTGTCACTCATGGTCGTGGAATTTCTGGGTGACTTCATGGGAAATGGACGAGTCTTACTCTCTGGTGGTTTGGCCCCGTCCAAAGAGTTTGGGGTCATTCTGTGGGCTGGAAGAAGTCCGTTTTTTTTTTTATTCTTGTTTTTTTTTTTTTTTTATCCTCAGGGGTCCCACCAAATGAGGGATTCCAGAGTAGAGCCCTGGGGAGGGGCGACTGGACCATCAGAAATTTGGTTAAAAATTGGGGCCCAGGGACATGTCAAGCCCATTATGACATCTAATGGTCCAGCAACTGAGAGGACTTACTAGAGGACAGGACTCATGCTGAGGGTCACAATGTGTGTGTATGCCCTCGTCGCACTTAAGAATGGGCGGGGCCTCAGGGTAAATGCTGGTTTCTCCTACACTGAACGTTGGACAACGTGCCAACCACAGGGTTCTTGACATGGGTAAGGAGGAGTTCTGATTTCTGCATCACACTCACCCCTGGGAAGTGATTGGAGATAAGGTCTCGGTTCTGAAGCCTGAAAACTGAGGTAGGGAAGAGATGATGACCTAAGGCCATGGCGGGTTTTATGTGCTCACTGTGCGGTCAGCTTTCTGGGTGTTGGTCAGGAGGTCCGGGCTCAGGTTGTGTTCGACAGTGCATTAGTGCCCAGGTTAGACCATATAATTTCGGTAAAGTCGAGTGCTGTGTAGGTTTACCCTCATTTAAGGTGCCTGGGCAGCTCATGAGGCAATAATTTTTTTTTTTTCTAGAGGGCAGGCAGAGTGCTGCATTGTGGGTCCGGAATTGCCAAACTTGAGGGCTTCGGGGCCAGGAGTGTGAGGACGGAAGTCTGAGAAGACAAGCTAGACTTGGGTTTCAGGGCGAGGGCACGGCAGGTACCCCCTGCAGATCTGAACCAATATCTCATGCATCTGAAGTCAGGGCGAGGATCAGACGTTGGCTCAGGTTGGAGGTTCTGAGCATGACGGCCGCTTCATGAAGGGAGCGGAATCTCGAGGCCATTGAGGTTTTCCCACGTTGGGAGTTGTGGGATGCCCCCTTCATGGATTCCTTCTGCGGGACAATTGAGACCTGTTGGACAGCTCCAGGACATCCCATATGGAATGACTCCAGAGCACCGTTCGCGGATGGATGCCTGGGAAGCCCGCCTCGCATTCCAATTGTCTCCTAGCAACAAGACAGTTTAGATCTGATGGCTCTGCAGGAGCAACCGGGGTGGCTGAGTTGAAATGGACTTTCCTGAGGATGGGTCCTAATGTGTTTTTGTGTCCATGAGGGCCTTGGAATGGGGCGGTGGCCCCGGGACCCTGAAGTACTCTCCTAAGCTTTGGACATGGCTCCCATGCACAGGTTTCCTTGTGGAGACGAGATGAGTTCTGATGGGTGCCTCAGGAAAACCCCTATGCTCGTATTGGAATCAGGCTATTGAGGACACATGCCTGTAACCCAAAGCAATGGATCCTATTATGGCCTAGGGTCCTGTCTGGTTCAATCTTCTTCTCTGGGGACATCCATCTATGGTATGAGTGGAGGTCGATTATCAGCTGGTGTCAGACAGCCCTTGTTTGTTCCAGGCGACCTACACTATTGGGATGGCCTCAGCGACTTTGGAGATTTCTCCTAATTTGTACGATTTTGGACCATGGAATGGGCAGAATTCCCATGGATTGGTAGGCACAGTCCTAATGTGTGGCTCCAGGGGCCCAGCCTGGAGGGTGTGTGGCCCAAGACGTTGAGGACAGAAGTCTGAAAACACAAACTCAGCTTAGGTTTGGGGACGTAGGTATGGCAGGCCCGATCTACAAACCATGAGAAGAACTCTTCAGGATATGAAGAAAGTGCGAGTCTGAGGTTCTTTCTCAGGCTTTTGTCTCTGGATTTTGTATCAGCGATGGCCGTGGAATGTCGGGGACGCCTCATGGGCCATGGACGAATCTTCCTCTCTGAGGATTTGGCCCGATTCCCAATTGCTTTTCTTCAATCTGTGGGATGGGAGGACTCATTTCAGTTTTGTTACCTCAGGTGTCCCACCAAAAGAGGAATTCCAAAGCCAAGCCGTGGGGAAGACTGAAGGGACAACCCGAACTATGGTTAAAAATTGGGGCCCAGGGGCATGGCAAGCCCAATATGATATCTCTTCATCCAGCCACTGAGTGGCCTTACTTGAGGACTGGGCTCAGCCTCAGCATCACAATGTGTGTTTGTGACCAATGTGGCCCGCGAGCATGGGCGGGGCCTAATGGGCCACACTGGTTTCAACTACACTGAACGTTGGACAACATGCCAACCACAAGGTTTCTTGCCATGGGGAAGGAGTTCTGATTTCTGCATCACCTTCAACCCTGGGCAGTGTTTGGATATAAGGTCTAGGTTCTGAAACCTGAAAACTGATGTTGGGAAGAGATGACGACCTAAGGCCATGGCGGCTCGATGTGCTCAGTGTGCGGCCAGCTGTCTGGGAGGGGCCAGGGGGTCCAGGCTCAGGCTGTGTCAGAAAGGGCATTAGTGCCCTGGTCAGCCTATGTATTTGGGGTACAGCCAAGGTCGGTGCAGGTTGATCCTCATTTGGGATTACTGGGTAGCACCAGAGGACAATGTTTTTCTTCTGGAGGGCCGGCAGAGTGCTGCATTGTAGTTCTGGATTGCCAAACTGGAGGGCTTGTGGGCCAGTAGTCTGACGACAAAAGTCTGAGAACACAAGCTAGGCTTAGGTTTCTGGGTGAGGCCATGGCACGCACAATCTACAGACCTGAATCGAGATCTCGTGCATCTGAAGTCAGGGCGAGGATCAGAGGATCGCTCAGGTTGGTGTTTCTGTCCCTGATGGCCCCTTCATGAATGGCGGGGGCATCACGAGGCCATGGGGGTTTTCCCACGATGGGAGTTGTGAGAAGCTCCAAACTGCAGAGAGTCTTCTGCAGGACAATTGAGACCTGTTGTGTGGCTCCAGGCCAATGATTCTGAGCAGGGTTCTAAGGATGGATGGCTGGGTAGCCCACCTCGCATTCCAATTGTCTCCTAGCAACAAGACAGGTTAGATCTCCTGGATCTGTGGAGAGCAACCGAGGACGCTGAGTTGAAATGGACACCCCTGGGGATGGGTCCTAACGTGCTTTTGTGTCTATGGAGACCTTGGAATGAAGCGGTGGCACTGGGGCCCTAAAGGGTTCTCCTAAACAGAGGCTTTGACACAGCTCCAACGTGCAAGCTTCCCATGTGTAGATGAGATGTTTTCTGATGGGTGAGTCAAGAAACAGCTATATGCTGCTTTTGAAATCCATGCCTCTGAGGAGAGAGGCCTGGAAACCAAAGCAATGGATCTGATTAGTGCCTAGGGGCCTGTTCTTTCCTTTTTACCTCTGGGGACATCTGTCTATGGGTCTGAGTGCAGGTAGGTGCTCATTTGGGCTCAGATTGCCCCTGTTTTTCCTGGGAAGCCACCACTATTGAGATGGAGCAGGGACTTTGGAGGATTATCCTATTAGAAGGGTTGTGGCCTTTGGAATGGGCACACAGAATTCCCTTGGAGAGGGCAAGTACAGTCCTCAGGTTTGGCTCCAGGGGCCTGAGCCTGTAGGTTGTGTAGGCCAGGGCTGTTTGGACAGTTGTCTGAAAACACAAACTCGGCTTATGTTTCGGGTCATAGGTATGGCAGGAATGATCTACAGACCATGAGGAGAACACTTCGGGATTTGAAAGAAGGGCGAGTGTGAGGCTCCTGCTCAAGTTTTTGTCTCTGGATATCGTGTCACTCATGGTCGTGGAATTTCTGGGTGACTTCATGGGAAATGGACGAGTCTTACTCTCTGGTGGTTTGGCCCCGTCCAAAGAGTTTGGGGTCATTCTGTGGGCTGGAAGAAGTCCGTTTTTTTTTTTATTCTTGTTTTTTTTTTTTTTTTTATCCTCAGGGGTCCCACCAAATGAGGGATTCCAGAGTAGAGCCCTGGGGAGGGGCGACTGGACCATCAGAAATTTGGTTAAAAATTGGGGCCCAGGGACATGTCAAGCCCATTATGACATCTAATGGTCCAGCAACTGAGAGGACTTACTAGAGGACAGGACTCATGCTGAGGGTCAAAATGTGTGTGTATGCCCTCGTCGCACTTAAGAATGGGCGGGGCCTCAGGGTAAATGCTGGTTTCTCCTACACTGAACGTTGGACAACGTGCCAACCACAGGGTTCTTGACATGGGTAAGGAGGAGTTCTGATTTCTGCATCACACTCACCCCTGGGAAGTGATTGGAGATAAGGTCTCGGTTCTGAAGCCTGAAAACTGAGGTAGGGAAGAGATGATGACCTAAGGCCATGGCGGGTTTTATGTGCTCACTGTGCGGTCAGCTTTCTGGGTGTTGGTCAGGAGGTCCGGGCTCAGGTTGTGTTCGACAGTGCATTAGTGCCCAGGTTAGACCATATAATTTCGGTAAAGTCGAGTGCTGTGTAGGTTTACCCTCATTTAAGGTGCCTGGGCAGCTCATGAGGCAATAATTTTTTTTTTTCTAGAGGGCAGGCAGAGTGCTGCATTGTGGGTCCGGAATTGCCAAACTTGAGGGCTTCGGGGCCAGGAGTGTGAGGACGGAAGTCTGAGAAGACAAGCTAGACTTGGGTTTCAGGGCGAGGGCACGGCAGGTACCCCCTGCAGATCTGAACCAATATCTCATGCATCTGAAGTCAGGGCGAGGATCAGACGTTGGCTCAGGTTGGAGTTTCTGAGCATGACGGCCGCTTCATGAAGGGAGCGGAATCTCGAGGCCATTGAGGTTTTCCCACGTTGGGAGTTGTGGGATGCCCCCTTCATGGATTCCTTCTGCGGGACAATTGAGACCTGTTGGACAGCTCCAGGACATCCCATATGGAATGACTCCAGAGCACCGTTCGGGGATGGATGCCTGGGAAGCCCGCCTCGCATTCCAATTGTCTCCTAGCAACAAGACAGTTTAGATCTGATGGCTCTGCGGGAGCAACCGGGGTGGCTGAGTTGAAATGGACTTTCCTGAGGATGGGTCCTAATGTGTTTTTGTGTCCATGAGGGCCTTGGAATGGGGCGGTGGCCCCGGGACCCTGAAGTACTCTCCTAAGCTTTGGACATGGCTCCCATGCACAGGTTTCCTTGTGGAGACGAGATGAGTTCTGATGGGTGCCTCAGGAAAACCCCTATGCTCGTATTGGAATCAGGCTATTGAGGACACATGCCTGTAACCCAAAGCAATGGATCCTATTATGGCCTAGGGTCCTGTCTGGTTCAATCTTCTTCTCTGGGGACATCCATCTATGGTATGAGTGGAGGTCGATTATCAGCTGGTGTCAGACAGCCCTTGTTTGTTCCAGGCGACCTACACTATTGGGATGGCCTCAGCGACTTTGGAGATTTCTCCTAATTTGTACGATTTTGGACCATGGAATGGGCAGAATTCCCATGGATTGGTAGGCACAGTCCTAATGTGTGGCTCCAGGGGCCCAGCCTGGAGGGTGTGTGGCCCAAGACGTTGAGGACAGAAGTCTGAAAACACAAACTCAGCTTAGGTTTGGGGACGTAGGTATGGCAGGCCCGATCTACAAACCATGAGAAGAACTCTTCAGGATATGAAGAAAGTGCGAGTCTGAGGCTCTTGCTCAGGCTTTTGTCTCTGGATTTTGTATCAGCGATGGCCGTGGAATGTCGGGGACGCCTCATGGGCCATGGACGAATCTTCCTCTCTGAGGATTTGGCCCGATTCCCAATTGCTTTTCTTCAATCTGTGGGATGGGAGGACTCATTTCAGTTTTGTTACCTCAGGTGTCCCACCAAAAGAGGAATTCCAAAGCCAAGCCGTGGGGAAGACTGAAGGGACAACCCGAACTATGGTTAAAAATTGGGGCCCAGGGGCATGGCAAGCCCAATATGATATCTCTTCATCCAGCCACTGAGTGGCCTTACTTGAGGACTGGGCTCAGCCTCAGCATCACAATGTGTGTTTGTGACCAATGTGGCCCGCGAGCATGGGCGGGGCCTAATGGGCCACACTGGTTTCAACTACACTGAACGTTGGACAACATGCCAACCACAAGGTTTCTTGCCATGGGGAAGGAGTTCTGATTTCTGCATCACCTTCAACCCTGGGCAGTGATTGGATATAAGGTCTAGGTTCTGAAACCTGAAAACTGATGTTGGGAAGAGATGACGACCTAAGGCCATGGCGGCTCGATGTGCTCAGTGTGCGGCCAGCCGTCTGGGAGGGGCCAGGGGGTCCAGGCTCAGGCTGTGTCAGAAAGGGCATTAGTGCCCTGGTCAGCCTATGTATTTGGGGTACAGCCAAGGTCGGTGCAGGTTGATCCTCATTTGGGATTACTGGGTAGCACCAGAGGACAATGTTTTTCTTCTGGAGGGCCGGCAGAGTGCTGCATTGTAGTTCTGGATTGCCAAACTGGAGGGCTTGTGGGCCAGTAGTCTGACGACAAAAGTCTGAGAACACAAGCTAGGCTTAGGTTTCTGGGTGAGGCCATGGCACGCACAATCTACAGACCTGAATCGAGATCTCATGCATCTGAAGTCAGGGCGAGGATCAGACGATCGCTCAGGTTGGAGTTTCTGTCCCTGATGGCCCCTTCGTGAATGGGCGGGGGCATCACGAGGCCATGGGGGTTTTCCCACGATGGGAGTTGTGAGAAGCTCCAAACTGCAGAGAGTCTTCTGCAGGACAATTGAGACCTGTTGTTTGGCTCCAGGCCAATGATTCTGAGCAGGGTTCTAAGGATGGATGGCTGGGTAGCCCACCTCGCATTCCAATTGTCTCCTAGCAACAAGACAGGTTAGATCTCCTGGATCTGTGGAGAGCAAACGAGGACGCTGAGTTGAAATGGACACCCCTGGGGATGGGTCCTAATGTGCTTTTGTGTCTATGGAGACCTTGGAATGAAGCGGTGGCACTGGGGCCCTAAAGGGTTCTCCTAAACAGAGGCTTTGACACAGCTCCAACGTGCAAGCTTCCCATGTGTAGATGAGATGTTTTCTGATGGGTGAGTCAAGAAACAGCTATATGCTGCTTTTGAAATCCATGCCTCTGAGGAGAGATGCCTGGAAACCAAAGCAATGGATCTGATTAGTGCCTAGGGGCCTGTTCTTTCCTTTTTACCTCTGGGGACATCTGTCTATGGGTCTGAGTGCAGGTAGGTGCTCAGTTGGGCTCAGATAGCCCCTGTTTTTCCTGGGAAGCCACCACTATTGAGATGGATCAGGGACTTTGGAGGTTTATCCTATTAGAAGGGTTGTGGCCATTGGAATGGGCACACACAATTCCCTTGGAGAGGGCAAGTACAGTCCTCAGGTTTGGCTCCAGGGGCCTGAGCCTGTAGGTTGTGTAGGCCAGGGCTGTTTGGACAGTTGTCTGAAAACACAAACTCGGCTTATGTTTCGGGTCATAGATATGGCAGGACTGATCTACAGACCATGAGGAGAACTCTTCGGGATTTAAAAGAAGGGCGAGTGTGAGGCTCCTGCTCAAGTTTTTGTCTCTGGATATCGTGTCACTCATGGTCGTGGAATTTCTGGGTGACTTCATGGGAATTGGACGAGTCTTACTCTCTGGTGGTTTGGCCCCGTCCAAAGACTTTGGGGTAATTCTGTTGGCTGGAAGAAGTCCGTTTTTTTTTTTTTTTAATTCTTGTTTTTTTCTTTTTTATCCTCAGGTGTCCCACCAAAAGAGGGATTCCAGAGTAGAGCCCTGGGGAGGGGCGACTGGACCATCAGAAATTTGGTTAAAAATTGGGGCCTAGGGACATGTCAAGCCCATTATGACATCTAATGGTCCAGCAACTGAGAGGACTTACTAGAGGACAGGACTCATGCTGAGGGTCACAATGCGTGTGTATGCCCTCGTCGCACTCAAGAATGGGCGGGGCCTCAGGGTGAATGCTGGTTTCTCCTACACTGAACGTTGGACAACGTGCCAACCACAGGGTTCTTGCCATGGGTAAGGAGGAGTTCTGATTTCTGCATCACACTCACAACTGGGAAGTGATTGGAGATAAGGTCTCGGTTCTGAAGCCTGAAAACTGAGGTAGGGAATAGATGATGACCTAAGGCCATGGCGGGTTTTATGTGCTCAGTGTGCGGTCAGCTTTCTGGGTGTTGGTCAGGAGGTCCGGGCTCAGGTTGTGTTCGACAGTACATTAGTGCCCAGGTTAGACTATATAATTTGGGTAAAGTCGAGTGCTGTGTAGGTTTACCCTCATTTAAGGTGCCTGGGCAGCTCATGAGGCAATAATTTTTTTTCTAGAGGGCAGGCAGAGTGCTGCATTGTGGGTCCGGAATTGCCAAACTTGAGGGCTTTGGGGCCAGGAGTGTGAGGACGGAAGTCTGAGAAGACAAGCTAGACTTGGGTTTCTGGGCGAGGGCACGGCAGGTACCCCCTGCAGATCTGAACCAATATCTCATGCATCTGAAGTCAGGGCGAGGATCAGACGTTGGCTCAGGTTGGAGGTTCTGAGCATGACGGCCGCTTCATGAAGGGAGCGGAATCTCGAGGCCATTGAGGTTTTCCCACGTTGGGAGTTGTGGGATGCCCCCTTCATGGAATCCTTCTGCGGGACAATTGAGACCTGTTGGACAGCTCCAGGACATCCCATATGGAATGACTCCAGAGCACCGTTCGGGGATGGATGCCTGGGAAGCCCGCCTCGCATTCCAATTGTCTCCTAGCAACAAGACAGTTTAGATCTGATGGCTCTGCGGGAGCAACCGGGGTGGCTGAGTTGAAATGGACTTTCCTGAGGATGGGTCCTAATGTGTTTTTGTGTCCATGAGGGCCTTGGAATGGGGCGGTGGCCCCGGGACCCTGAAGTACTCTCCTAAGCTTTGGACATGGCTCCCATGCACAGGTTTCCTTGTGGAGATGAGATGAGTTCTGATGGGTGCCTCAGGAAAACCCCTATGCTCGTATTGGAATCAGGCTTTTGAGGACACATGCCTGTAACCCAAAGCAATGGATCCTATTATGGCCTAGTGTCCTGTCTGGTTCAATCTTCTTCTCTTTTGACATCCATCTATGGTATGAGTGGTGTCGATTATCAGCTGGTGTCAGACAGCCCTTGTTTGTTCCGGGCGAACTACACTATTGGGATGGCCTCAGGGACTTTGGAGATTTCTCCTAATTTGTACGATTTTGGACCATGGAATGGGCAGAATTCCCATGGATTGGTAGTCACTGTCCTAATGTGTGGCTCCAGGGGCCCAGCCTGGAGGGTGTGTGGCCCAAGACTTTGAGGACAGAAGTCTGAAAACACAAACTCAGCTTAGGTTTGGGGACGTAGGTATGGCAGGCCCGATCTACAAACCATGAGAAGAACTCTTCAGGATATGAAGAAAGTGCGAGTCTGAGGCTCTTTCTCAGGCTTTTGTCTCTGGATTTTGTATCAGCGATGGCCGTGGAATGTCGGGGACGCCTCATGGGCCATGGACGAATCTTCCTCTCTGAGGATTTGGCCCGATTCCCAATTGCTTTTCTTCAATCTGTGGGATGGGAGGACTCATTTCAGTTTTGTTACCTCAGGTGTCCCACCAAAAGAGGAATTCCAAAGCCAAGCCGTGGGGAAGACTGAAGGGAGAACCCGAACTATGGTTAAAAATTGGGGCCTAGGGGCATGGCAAGCCCAATATGATATCTCTTCATCCAGCCACTGAGTGGCCTTACTTGAGGACTGGGCTCAGCCTGAGCGTCACAATGTGTGTTTGTGACCAATGTGGCCCGCGAGCATGGGCGGGGCCTAATGGGCCACACTGGTTTCAACTACACTGAACGTTGGACAACATGCCAACCACAAGGTTTCTTGCCATGGGGAAGGAGTTCTGATTTCTGCATCACTTTCAACCCTGGGCAGTGATTGGATATAAGGTCTAGGTTCTGAAACCTGAAAACTGATGTTGGGAAGAGATGACGACCTAAGGCCATGGCGGCTCGATGTGCTCAGTGTGCGGCCAGCTGTCTGGGAGGGGCCAGGTGGTCCAGGCTCAGGCTGTGTCAGAAAGGGCATTAGTGCCCTGGTCAGCCTATGTATTTGGGGTACCGCCAAGGTCGGTGCAGGTTGATCCTCATTTGGGATTACTGGGTAGCACCAGAGGACCATGTTTTTCTTCTGGAGGGCCGGCAGAGTGCTGCATTGTAGTTCTGGATTGCCAAACTGGAGGGCTTGTGGGGCAGTAGTCTGACGACAAAAGTCTGAGAACACAAGCTAGGCTTAGGTTTCTGGGTGAGGCCATGGCACGCACAATCTACAGACCTGAATCGAGATCTCGTGCATCTGAAGTCAGGGCGAGGATCAGAGGATCGCTCAGGTTGGTGTTTCTGTCCCTGATGGCCCCTTCATGAATGGGCGGGGGCATCACGAGGCCATGGGGGTTTTCCCACGATGGGAGTTGTGAGAAGCTCCAAACTGCAGAGAGTCTTCTGCAGGACAATTGAGACCTGTTGTGTGGCTCCAGGCCAATGATTCTGAGCAGGGTTCTAAGGATGGATGGCTGGGTAGCCCACCTCGCATTCCAATTGTCTCCTAGCAACAAGACAGGTTAGATCTCCTGGATCTGTGGGGAGCAACCGAGGACGCTGAGTTGAAATGGACACCCCTGGGGATGGGTCCTAAGGTGCTTTTGTGTCTATGGAGACCTTGGAATGAAGCGGTGGCACTGGGGCCCTAAAGGGTTCTCCTAAACAGAGGCTTTGACACAGCTCCAACGTGCAAGCTTCCCATGTGTAGATGAGATGTTTTCTGATGGGTGAGTTAAGAAACAGCTATATGCTGCTTTTGAAATCCATGCCTCTGAGGAGAGAGGCCTGGAAACCAAAGCAATGGATCTGATTAGTGCCTAGGGGCCTTTTCTTTCCTTTTTACCTCTGGGGACATCTGTCTATGGGTCTGAGTGCAGGTAGGTGCTCATTTGGGCTCAGATTGCCCCTGTTTTTCCTGGGAAGCCACCACTATTAAGATGGAGCAGGGACTTTGGAGGATTATCCTATTAGAAGGGTTGTGGCCATTGGAATGGGCACACACAATTCCCTTGGAGAGGGCAAGTACAGTCCTCAGGTTTGGCTCCAGGGGCCTGAGCCTGTAGGTTGTGTAGGCCAGGGCTGTTTGGACAGTTGTCTGAAAACACAAACTCGGCTTATGTTTCGGGTCATAGGTATGGCAGGACTGATCTACAGACCATGAGGAGAACTCTTCGGGATTTGAAAGAAGGGCGAGTGTGAGGCTCCTTCTCAAGTTTTTGTCTCTGGATATCGTGTCACTCATGGTCGTGGAATTTCTGGGTGACTTCATGGGAAATGGACGAGTCTTACTCTCTGGTGGTTTGGCCCCGTCCAAAGAGTTTGGGGTCATTCTGTGGGCTGGAAGAAGTCCGTTTTTTTTTTATTCTTGTTTTTTTTTTTTTTTTTATCCTCAGGGGTCCCACCAAATGAGGGATTCCAGAGTAGAGCCCTGGGGAGGGGCGACTGGACCATCAGAAATTTGGTTAAAAATTGGGGCCCAGGGACATGTCAAGCCCATTATGACATCTAATGGTCCAGCAACTGAGAGGACTTACTAGAGGACAGGACTCATGCTGAGGGTCACAATGCGTGTGTATGCCCTCGTCGCACTTAAGAATGGGCGGGGCCTCAGGGTAAATGCTGGTTTCTCCTACACTGAACGTTGGACAACGTGCCAACCACAGGGTTCTTGACATGGGTAAGGAGGAGTTCTGATTTCTGCATCACACTCACCCCTGGGAAGTGATTGGAGATAAGGTCTCGGTTCTGAAGCCTGAAAACTCAGGTAGGGAAGAGATGATGACCTAAGGCCATGGCGGGTTTTATGTGCTCAGTGTGCGGTCAGCTTTCTGGGTGTTGGTCAGGAGGTCCGGGCTCAGGTTGTGTTCGACAGTGCATTAGTGCCCAGGTTAGACCATATAATTTCGGTAAAGTCGAGTGCTGTGTAGGTTTACCCTCATTTAAGGTGCCTGGGCAGCTCATGAGGCAATAATTTTTTTTTTTCTAGAGGGCAGGCAGAGTGCTGCATTGTGGGTCCGGAATTGCCAAACTTGAGGGCTTCGGGGCCAGGAGTGTGAGGACGGAAGTCTGAGAAGACAAGCTAGACTTGGGTTTCAGGGCGAGGGCACGGCAGGTACCCCCTGCAGATCTGAACCAATATCTCATGCATCTGAAGTCAGGGCGAGGATCAGACGTTGGCTCAGGTTGGAGTTTCTGAGCATGACGGCCGCTTCATGAAGGGAGCGGAATCTCGAGGCCATTGAGGTTTTCCCACGTTGGGAGTTGTGGGATGCCCCCTTCATGGATTCCTTCTGCGGGACAATTGAGACCTGTTGGACAGCTCCAGGACATCCCATATGGAATGACTCCAGAGCACCGTTCGCGGATGGATGCCTGGGAAGCCCGCCTCGCATTCCAATTGTCTCCTAGCAACAAGACAGTTTAGATCTGATGGCTCTGCGGGAGCAACCGGGGTGGCTGAGTTGAAATGGACTTTCCTGAGGATGGGTCCTAATGTGTTTTTGTGTCCATGAGGGCCTTGGAATGGGGCGGTGGCCCCGGGACCCTGAAGTACTCTCCTAAGCTTTGGACATGGCTCCCATGCACAGGTTTCCTTGTGGAGACGAGATGAGTTCTGATGGGTGCCTCAGGAAAACCCCTATGCTCGTATTGGAATCAGGCTTTTGAGGACACATGCCTGTAACCCAAAGCAATGGATCCTATTATGGCCTAGGGTCCTGTCTGGTTCAATCTTCTTCTCTGGGGACATCCATCTATGGTATGAGTAGAGGTCGATTATCAGCTGGTGTCAGACAGCCCTTGTTTGTTCCAGGCGACCTACACTATTGGGATGGCCTCAGCGACTTTGGAGATTTCTCCTAATTTGTACGATTTTGGACCATGGAATGGGCAGAATTCCCATGGATTGGTAGGCACAGTCCTAATGTGTGGCTCCAGGGGCCCAGCCTGGAGGGTGTGTGTCCCAAGACTTTGAGGACAGAAGTCTGAAAACACAAACTCAGCTTAGGTTTGGGGACGTAGGTATGGCAGGCCCGATCTACAAACCATGAGAAGAACTCTTCAGGATATGAAGAAAGTGCGAGTCTGAGGCTCTTGCTCAGGCTTTTGTCTCTGGATTTTGTATCAGCGATGGCCGTGGAATGTCAGGGACGCCTCATGGGCCATGGACGAATCTTCCTCTCTGAGGATTTGGCCCGATTCCCAATTGCTTTTCTTCAATCTGTGAGATGGGAGGACTCATTTCAGTTTTGTTACCTCAGGTGTCCCACCAAAAGAGGAATTCCAAAGCCAAGCCGTGGGGAAGACTGAAGGGACAACCCGAACTATGGTTAAAAATTGGGGCCCAGGGGCATGGCAAGCCCAATATGATATCTCTTCATCCAGCCACTGAGTGGCCTTACTTGAGGACTGGGCTCAGCCTCAGCATCACAATGTGTGTTTGTGACCAATGTGGCCCGCGAGCATGGGCGGGGCCTAATGGGCCACACTGGTTTCAACTACACTGAACGTTGGACAACATGCCAACCACAAGGTTTCTTGCCATGGGGAAGGAGTTCTGATTTCTGCATCACCTTCAACCCTGGGCAGTGATTGGATATAAGGTCTAGGTTCTGAAACCTGAAAACTGATGTTGGGAAGAGATGACGACCTAAGGCCATGGCGGCTCGATGTGCTCAGTGTGCGGCCAGCCGTCTGGGAGGGGCCAGGGGGTCCAGGCTCAGGCTGTGTCAGAAAGGGCATTAGTGCCCTGGTCAGCCTATGTATTTGGGGTACAGCCAAGGTCGGTGCAGGTTGATCCTCATTTGGGATTACTGGGTAGCACCAGTGGACCTCCAGTTAAGGGAAACCTTCAGGTCCCAGCAGCCAACACCCCATTCCAAGGTCTCCATGGACACAAACCCGCATTATGACCCATCTGCAGGCGAGTCCATGTCAACATATCCCCTTTGGTTGCTCCCCAAAAGAAGCAGATCGAACCTGCTTTGTCACTAGGAGACAATAGGAATGTGAGGCGGGCACTCCAGGAATCCATCCTTAGAACCCTGCACTGCCGTGGTTCCGCATGGGACGTCCTGGAGCAATCTGACCGGTCTCGACTGTCCCGTAGAAGGAATCCTTGCCGATTGGAGCAACTTACAATGCCAATCGTGGGAAAGTCTCCATAGCCCCATGATGCCCCCCACCATCATGAAGGGGCCATCCTGAACAGAAACTTCAACCTGAGCCTACGTCTGATCCTCGCCCTGACTTCAGATGCATGAGATTTAGATTTAGCTCTACAGAGTGTGCCTGCCATGATCTTGACCCAAAACCTAAGCCTAGCTTGTGTTCTCTCACTTCCTTCCTCACAATTCTGGCCCACAAGCCCTCCAGTGTGAGAATTCCGTCGCCACAATGCAGCACTCTTCCTTCCCTCCAGAAGAAAAACGTTGCCCCTGGGGCTACCCAGAAACGCCAAATGAGGATCAACCTGCATGCCACTCAACTTTACTCCAATTATACAGTCTAAGCTTGGCACTAATGCCCTGTCTGACACAGCCTGAGCCTGGACTTCCTGGATGACACCCAGAAAGGTGGTGTCACACCTAAGGACTGTGCCAGTGCTCTCCAAGGGAACTCTGCCCGTTTCATTTGCCACAACCTTACAGATTAGGAGAAACCTCCAATTCCCAAGACCAGCCCAATAGTGTTGGCCTCCCCCAACAAACATGGGTGATCTGACACAAGCTGAGCAGTGACCTCCATTCTGAATCTTAGACAGAGACACTCAGAGGAGAATATTGAAAAGGACAGGCCCCTAGACCGTAATCAGATCCATTGCTTTGGATTCCAGGCATTGTTCCCCAGATGCTTGGTTTCCAATTCCAGGTTGTGGGGGTTTCAGAACAAATCTCGTCTCTACATGGGAAACTTGCTCTTTGGAGCTGCATCAAAACCTCAGGTTAGGAGAATTCTTCAGGGCAACAGAGCCACTGCCCCATTCCAAGGGATCCATGGACACAAATCCACATCATGACTGATCCTCATGAGAGTCCATTTCAATTCAGCCCCCTCGGTTGTTCCCCCAGTGACAGCAGATCGAATCCTCCTTTTCACTAGGACACAACTGGAATGCAAGTTGGACTGCCCAGGCATCCATCATTAGAACTGTGCTTTGGAGCATTTCTTATGGGACGTCCTTGATCCATCCAAAAGGTCGTGACTGTCCCGCTGACGGAATCCTTGTGGTTTGGAGCATCACACACTCACAAAGTTGGAAATCTTCCATGGTTTCCTGATGCCCCCCCCCACCTTCATGAAGGGGACATCATGTACAGAAACTCCAACCTAAGCCAACATCTGATCCTCGCCCTGACTTCAGATGCACGAGTTCTCATTTCAGGTCTGTAGAGTGTGCCTGCCATGTCACCGCTGCGAATTCTAAGCTGAACTTGTGTTCTCAGACTTCTGTCCAAAAACACCTGGCCCACAAGCCCTGAAGTTGGCAATTCTGGAGCCAGAATGCAGCACTCTGCCTGCCCTCCAGAAGAAAATCTTTGCCCTATGGGGCCAAACAGAAACCCCAAATGAGGACCAACCTTCACATCACTCGACTGTACCCCAATTATACAGTCTAGCCTGGGGACTAATGCCCTGCCTGACACAGCCTGAGCCCAGACCTCATGATGGACACAGACATCTGGCCGCACACTAAGTGCAACGGACCCACCATGGCCTTAGGTCGTCATCTCTTACCAACCTCGGTTTTCAGGCTTCAGAATCTAGACCTTATCTCTACTCACTGCCATGCCGTGTACGTGATGCAGAAATCAGAACTCCTCCTTCCCCATGACCAGAAACCCTGTGGTTGGCATGTTGTCCAACGTGCAGTGTAGGAGAAACCAGCATGGCCCATGAGGCCTCAGACATGCTTGAGGGCTGCGATGGGCACAAACACACATTAGGACCCTAAGCATGAACCCTGGCCTCAAGTAAAGCCTCTCCGGGGCTGGACCAAGAGCCCACATATGGAGATTACCATGCCCCTACTCCCCAAACCTTAACCAGTGCTTGAGAAGTCTAGTCACCCCTACTCAGATCTCTTCTCTAGAATCCCTCCTTGGTGGGACACATGAGCTTAAAAAAAAATAGAGAAAGGACTCCTACCGTCCAAAGAATGACCGCAAACACTTGGAATTGGGCCAAATTCACAGAGAGAAATACTCGTCCATGGCTGATGAGGCCATCCTGACATTCCACGGCCACCATTGACACAAAATCCGGAGACAAAAGCCTGAAAAAGCGCCACACACTCGCCCTTTGTTCAAAGCCTGAAAAATTCTCACGGTCTGTAGATCGGGCCTGCCATACCTATGTCCCCAAACCTAAGCCAAGTTTGTGTTTTCAGACTTCTGTCTCCATTGTCCTGGCCCACACACCCTCAAGGCTTGGCCCCATGGAGCCACACCTCAGGACTGTACCTGCCCTCTCCATGGGAATTCTGCTCATTCCTTTGGCACAACCTGACAGATTAGGAGAAACATCCGAAGTCCCCGAGGCCACCCCAATATTGTAGGATGTCCGGGACAAACAGGGACCATCTGCCACAAGCTGAGCCACTACCTCCAATCAGACCTGTAGATAGATATCCATAGAAAAGAAGATTGAAGAGGACAGGCACCTAGGCCCTAAACGAATTCATTGCTTTTGTTTTCATGTATCTCTCCTCAGAGGCCTGGATTCCAATACCAGCAAATGGGGGTTTCTGGAGCTACCAATCAGAACAAATCGCATGCCACATGGGAATCATGCTATATGGAACTGTGTCAAAACCTCCAGTTAGGAGAAAATTTCACGTCACTGGAGCCACCGCCCCATTCCAATGTCTCAATGGACACAATCCCACATTATGACCCATCCTCAGGAGAGTTCATTTCAACACAAACCTGGCGGTTGCTCACCCAGTGCCAGCAGATCAAACCTGCTTTGTCACTAGGAGACAATTGGAATGCGAGTTCGTTGCCCAGGTATCCATGTTAGAACTCTGCTCTGGAGAAATTCCTAATGGGGTGTCCTTGATCCATTCAACAGGTCTCAACTGTCCTGCAGAAGGAATCCTTGTGGTTTGCAGCATCACACACTCGCACCGTGGGAAAACCTCCATGGCCTCGTGATGCCTCCACCTTCAGGTAGAGGACATCATGGACAGAAACTCCCGTCTGATCCTCGCCCTGACTTCAGATGCATGAGATCTCAATTCAGCTCTGCAGACTGTGCCTGCCTTGCCCTCGCCCCAAAACCTAAGCCAGCTCGCGTTCTCAGACTTCCATCCTCACACTCCTGGCCCACAAGCCTTCCACTTTGGGAATTCTGGAGACAAAATGCAGCACTCTGCCTGCCCTCCAGAAGAGAGACTTTGCCCTAGGGGTCTACCCAGAAACATCAAATGAGGATCAACCTGCAATTCTCTAGACTGTACCCCAATTATACAGTCTAGCCTGGGCACTAATGCCCTGTCTGACACAGCCTGACCCCAGACCTCGTGACCGACACCCAGACACCTGGCCTCACACTGAACACATCGAACATGCCATGGCCTTAGTTCATCATCTCTTCCCAACCTTGGTCTTCAGGCTTCAGAACCTAGACATTATCTCCACTCACAACTAAGTGATGTACGTGATGCAGAAATCAGAACTTCACCTTTCCCATGACCAGAAACCTTGTGGTTGGCATGTTGTCCAACGTTCAGTATATGAGAACCCAGCATGGCCAATGAGGCCTCAGACATGCTTGAGGGCTGTGATGGGCACAAACACACATTAGGACCCTAAGCATGAACCCTGGCCTCAAGTAAAGCCTCTCCGGGGCTGGACCAAGAGCCTGCATATGGGACTTGCCATGCCCCTACTCCCCCAATCCTAGCCAGAGCTTGAGAAGTCTAGTCAACCTTATTCAGAGCTCTTTTCTGGAATCCCTATTTGGTGGGACACATAAGGTAAAAAAAAAAAAAAAAAAAAAAAAAAAAAAAAAAAAAAAACCAGGATAAAGAAAAAAAAAAAAGAAAGGACTTCTACCATCCAAATAATGACCCCAAACACTTGGAATCTGGCCAAATCCACAGAGAGAAATACTCGTCCATGGTCGATGAGGCCAGCCTGACATTCCATGGCCACCATTGACACAAAATCCGGAGACAAAAACCTGAAAAAGCACCACACACTTGCCCTTTGTTCAGAGCCCCCAAAATTCTCAAGGTCTGTAGATCGGGCCTGCCATACCTATGTCCCCAAACCTAAGCCGAGTTTGTGTTTTCAGACTTCTGTCTCCATTGTCCTCACCCACACATTCTAAAGGCTGGGCCCCATGGAGCCACACCTCAGGACTGTGCCTGCCCTCTCCAAGGGAATTCTGCTCATTCATTTCGCACAACCTGACAGATTAGGAGAATCATCCAAAATCTCTGAGGCCATCCCAATAGTGTAGGATGTCCTGGACATACAGGGACCCTCTGGCACAAGCTGAGCCACTACCTCCAATCAGAACCTTAGACAGATATCCATAGAAAAGAATATTGAACAAGACAGGCACCTAGGACCTAATTGGATCCATTGCTTTTGTTTTCAGGCATCTCTCCTCAGAGGCCTGGATTCCAATACCAGCATAAAGGGGTTTCCAGAGCTACCTATCAGAAAAAATCTCGTCTCCACATGAGAATCTTGCTCTATGGAGCTGTGTCATAACCTCCAGTTAGGAGAAAACTTCAGGTCACTGGAGCCACTGCCCCATTTGAATATCTCCATGGACACAATCCCAAATTATGACCCATCCTCAGGAGAGTCCATTTCAACTAAACCCCCTCGGTTGCTACTCCAGAGCCAGCAGATTGAACCTGCCTTGTCGCTAGGAGACAATTGAAATGCGAGTTGGGCTCTTCAGGCATCCATCCTTAGAACCCTGCTCTTGCGTCGTTCCTTATGGGACATCCTTGAGCCATCCAACAGGTCTCGACTGTCCCACAGGAGTCCTTGTGCATGGACCACCTAACAACTCATATCATGGAAAGCTTCCAAGGTCACATGATGCCCCCAATCTTCATGAAGACAGATCATGGAAAGAAACTCCAACCTGAGCCAACAGCTGATCTCGCCTTGACTTCAGATGCACGAGATCTTGATTCAGCTCTTCAGAGTGTACCTGCTGTGCCCTCACCCCAAAACCTAAGCGTAGCTAGTGTTCTCCGACTTCCGTCCTCACTCTCCTGGACCACACGCCCTCTATTTTGGGATTTCCGATGACACAGTGCTGCACTCTGCCTGCCCTCTAGAAGAAAAATATTGCCCTATGGGTCTACCCAGAAACCTCCAATGAGGATAAACCTGCACGTCACTCAACTGTACACCAATTATATAGTCTAGCCTGTGCACTAATGCCCTGTCTGACAGAACCTGAGGCCTGAATTCCCAACCGACACCCAGACAGCTTGCAGTACACTGAGAACATCTGAACCGCCATGGCCTTAGCTTGCCATCTCTTTCCAACTTCGGTTTTCAGGCTACAGAATCCTAGACCTTATCTCTACTCACTTCCCATGGGTGAACGTGATGCAGAAATCAGAACTCCTCCTTCCCTCTCGCCAGAATCTTGTGGTTGGCATCTTGTCCAACGTTCAGTGTAGGACCCCTGTAGGGCCTACAGGGGTAGTAGTAGGGCCCCTGAGGGTAGTGTAGGGTCCCTGAGGCCCTGCCTATGCTTAAGAGCTGCGGTGGGCTCAAACTGAGGGTCCCAATGTGTGTTTGAACACACATTGGGACCCTCAGTTTGAGCCCTATCCTCAAGTAAAGCCTCTCAGTGGCTGGACCATGAGCCCGCATATGGGGCCTGCCATGCCCCAAGTCACCCAATCTTAACCAGAGGTAGAGACATCTAGTCACCCCTACTCAGGGCTCTGCTCTGGAATCCCTCTTTGGTGGGACATTGAGGTAAATAAACACAGAAAGGACTCCTCCCACTCACAGAATGACCCCAATCACTTGGGATTGGGCCATCCCAAGTGATTGGGGTCCAGAGAGAAAGACTCGTCCATGGCCCATGAGGCCAGCCCGACATTCCACGGCCACTATTGACACAAAATCCAGAGACATAAGCTTCAGCAAGCGTTCACACTCACCCTTAGGTCATAGCCCAAAAAATTCTCCTCATAGTCTGTAGATTGGGCCTGCCATACCTACGTCCCCAAACCTAAGCCGAGTTTGTGTTTTCAGACTTCTATCCTGACATCCCTGTCCCACACACCCTCCAGACTGAGGCCCCTGGAGCCACACCTCAGGACTGTGCCTGCCCTCTCCAAGGAAATTCTTCCCATTCCATTGGCCACAACCCTACAGATAAGGAGAAACCTCCAAAGTCCCAGAGGCCATTCCAATAGTGTAGGCCACCCAGGACAAAGAGGGGCGATCTCTCACAAGCTGAGCAACGACATCAACTCACCCGTAGACAGATAACCCAAGAGAAGAAGATTAAACTGGACTGGCCCCTAGAATGTAATTGGTTCCATTGCTTTTTTTTCTAAGCATCTCTCCTCAGAGGCCTGTTTTCCAATACCAGCATATGGGGGATTCCAGAGATACCAATCAGAACAAATCTTGTCTTCACATGGGAAACTTATCCTTTGGAGCTCTGTAAAAGCCTCCATTTAGGAGAAACCTTCAGGTATCCGGAGCAACCGCCCTATTCCAAGGTCTCCATGGACACATACCTGCATTATGACCATTCGGCAGGAGAGTACATTTCAACTCAGCCCCGTCGATTACTCCCCCAGAGGCAGAATATCAAACCTGCCTTGTCGCTAGGAGACAACTGGAATGCAAAGCAGACTCTCTAGGCATCCATCCTTGGAATCCTGCTCTGGCGCCGTTCCATATGGGATATCCTGGAGCCTTCCAACAGGTCTTGACTGTCCCACAGAAGGAATCCTTGCAGATTGGAGCATCTCACAACTCCTATCGTGGGAAAACCTACATGGCCTCATGAGATGCTCCCCTTTATAAAGGGGCCATCATGGACAGAAACTCCAACCTGAGCCAACTTCTGATGCATTGCTTTGGTTTCTAGGTATCTCTACTCAGAGGCCTGGTTTCCAATATCAGAATATGGGGGTTTCCTAAGGAAACAATCAGAACAGATCTCATCTCCACATGGGAAACTTGCTCTTTGGAGCTGTGTCAATACCTCAGGTTAGGAGGATCCTTCAGGGCGCTGGCACCATGGCCCAATCCCAAGGTCTCCAAGGACACAAACTTACATTATGATCCATTCTCAGGAGAGTCCATTTCAAATCAGCCCCCTCGGCTGCTCACCCAGAGCCAGCAGATCAAACCTTCCTTGTCACTAGGAGACAGTTAGAATGGGAGGCGGGCTTCCCAGGCACCCATCCTTAGAACCCTGCTCTGGAGAACTTCTTTATGGGACGTCTTGAATCCAACCAACCTGTCTTGACTGTCTCGCAGAATGAATCCTTGTGGTTTGAAGCATCACACAATAACACTGTGAGAAAACCTCCATTTCCTCATGATGCCCCACACCTTCATAAATGGGCCATCACGGACAGAAACTCCATCCTAAGCCAAAGTCTGATCCTCGCCCTGAATTCAGAAGCATGAGATCTCGATTCAGCACTTGAGAGTGTGCCTGCTGGGCCCTCGCCTTGAAACCTAAGCCTATCTTGTGTTCTCAGACTTCCGTCCTCAGAATCCTGGCCATACCCCTCCAGTTTGGAAATTCTGGAGACACAATGCAGCACTCTGCCTGGCCTCCAGAAGAAAAATGTTGCCCTATAGGGCTAACCAGAAACACCAAATGAGTAACAACCTGCATGCCACTCGACCATACCCCAATTATACAGTCTAGCCTGTGCACTAAAGCCCTGTCTGACACAGCCTGAGGGCAGACCTCCAGTCCAACACCAGGACAGCTGGCCGAACACTGAGCATATCATACCCACAATGGCTTTAGGCCATCATCTCTACCCAACCTCAATTTTCACCTTCAGAACCTAGACCTTATCTACACTCACTGCTCAGGAGTGAACGTGATGCAAGAATCAGAACTTTTCCTTCGCCATGGCAAGAAACCTTGTGGTTGGCATGTTGTCCAACGTTCATTGTAGGAGAAAGCAGCATGGACTATGAGGTCCCACCTAGAACTGAGGGCCAAAATTTGCACAAACACATATTGTGACCGTCAGCGTGAGCCCTATCCTCATGTGAAGCCTCTTAGTGACTGGAACAACAGCCCACATATGGGGCTTGCCAAGCCCCTAGTCACCCAATCTCAACCAGAGTTCGAGATGTCTAGTCACCCGACTCAGGGCTCTGCTCTGGAATCCCTCTTTGGTGGGACACCTGAGGTAAAAAAAAAAAAAAAATACAAAAAGGACTTTTCCCATCCACAGAATGATCCCAACCCCTTGGGATCAGGCCAAATCACCAGAGAAAGAATTGTCCATGGCCCTTGAGGACACCCCGACATTCCACGGCCACCGTTGACACAAAATCCAGAGACAAAAGCCTGAGCAAGCGCCACATACTCGCCCTTTGTTCATAGCCCGGAAAATTTTCACGTTCTGTAGATCGAGCCTTCATACATACATCCCCAAACCTAAGCTGAGTTTGTGTTTTCAGACTTCTGTCCCCACAGTCCTGGCCGACACACCATCCAAGCTGGGGCCCCTGGAGAAACACCTCAGGATTCTGGCTTCCCTCTCCAGGGGAATTCTGCCATTTCCATTGTCCACAACCCTACAGATTAGGAGAATCCTCCAAACTCCCCGAGGCCATCCGAATAGTGTTGGCTGCCCAGGACAAACAGGGATGATCTTTCACAAGTTAGGAAACTACCTCCACTCAGACCCAGAGACAGATATCCCCATAGAATAAGATTGAACTGGACAGGCACTTAGGCCCTAATCAGATCCATTTCTTTTGATTCCAGTCATCTCTCCTCAGAGGCCTGTTTTCCAATACCAGCATATGGGAGATTCCTTAGGCACTCATCAAAACAATTCTCCTCTCTACATAGGAAACATACTCTTTAGAGTCCATCAAAACCTCCTGTTATGAACATCCCTCAAGGCCCCGGTTCAAGCACCCCATTCCAAGGTCTACATGGACACAAATGCACATTATGACCCATCCTCAACTCACCCATTTCAACACACCCGCCTCGGATGCTCCCGTAGATCCAGCAGATCGAACTTGCCTTGGCTCTATGAGACACCCGGAATGGGAGGCAGGTTGCCCAGGCACCCATCCTTAGAACCCAGCTCTGGATAACTGTTTTATGGGATGTCCTGGAGCCATTCAACAGGTCTCGACTGTCCCACAGAAGGAATCATTGCGGTTTGGAGCATCTCACTATTCCCATCGTGGGAAAACCTCCATGTCCTCGCGACACCGTCCCCTTCATGAAGGGGCCGTCATGGACAGAAACTTCGACCTAAGCCAACGTCTGATCCTAGCTCTGTCTTCAGGTATACAGGATCTCGAATCATCTCTGCAGAGGGTGCCTGCCGTCCCCTCACCCCGAAATCTAAGTCTGGCTTGTGTTCTCAGAATTTTTTCCTCACACTCCTGGCCCACAAGCCTTCCAGTTTGGGAATTCTGGAGCCACTATGTGGCACTGTGTCTTCCCTCCAGAAGAAAAACGTTGCCCTCTGGGGCTACCCAGTAACCACAAATGAGTACCATCCTGCACGAAACTCGACTGCACCCCAATGATACAGTCTAGCCTGGGCACTAATTCCCTGTCTGCCACAGCCTGAGCCTGCACCTCCCAACCCACACTCAACAGCTGGCCGAACACTGAGCACATCAGACACACCATGGCCTTAGGTCTTCATCTCTTCCCAACCTCAGTTTTCAGGCTTCAGAACCTAGACCTTAAATCCAATCACAGTCCAGGAATGAAAGTGTTGCAGAAATTAGAACTCCATCTTCCCCATGGCCAGAAAACTTGTGGTTGCCATATTGTGCAACGTTCAGTGTAGGAGAAACCAGCATGGTTCATTAGGCCACGCCCTGACTTGAGGGCTCCTTGGGCACAAAAACACATTGTGAAACTCAGTGTGAGACCTATCCTCAAGGAAAGCCTCTCAGTGTCTGGACCAAGAGCCCACATATGGGGCTTGCCATGTTCTTAGGTCCCAATGTTAACCAGAGGTCTGGTTGTCCAGTTGCCCCCACCCACGACTCTGCTCTGGAATCCCTCTTTTGGTGGTCCACCTGAGGTAAAAAAAAAAAAACAAAAACAAAAACAAAAAAAAATAAACAAAAAAACAGAAAGGCCTCCTCCCTTCCGACAGAATGACCCCAAACTCTTGGGATCAGGTAAAATCCCCAGAAAGTGAGCCTCATCGATGGCCCATGAGGACACCTCGACATTCCATGGCAATCGGTGACACATTTCCAGAAAAAAAAAAAAAAAAAGCATGAGCAAGCACCTCACATTCGCCCTTTGTTCATATCCCGAAGAGTTCTCCTCACAGTCTATAGATCGGGCCGGCCATACCTACATCCCCCAACCTAAGTGGAGTTTGTGTTTTCAGACTTTTGTCCAAATAGCCCTGGACCACACACGCTCCACACTTGGGTCCTTGGAGCCACACCTCAGGACTGTACTTCCCTTTCAAGGGAATTCTTCCCATTCCATTGGCCACAACCTTGCAAATGAGGAAAAACCTCCAAAGTCCCCGAGGCCATCCCAATAGTGTAGGCTGCCCAGGACAAACAGGGGTGATCTCAAACCAGCTGAGCAACTACCTCCACTCAGACAACAGATGTCCCCAGAGAAGAATATTGAACCGGAAAGGCCCCTAGGCCCTAATCAGATCCATTGCTTTGGTTTCCAGGCATCTCTCCTCAGAGGCCTCGTTTCCAATACCAGCATATGGTGGTTTCCTGAGGCACCATTAAAAACAAATCTCATCTCCCCATGGAAAACTTGCTCATTGGAGCTTTGTCATAACCTCTGGTTAGGAGAATCCTTCAGGGCCCTGGTGCCAATGCCCCATACCAAGGTCTCCATGGACTCAAACCAACATTAAGACCATACTCAGGAAAGTCCATTTCAACTCAGCCCCCTCTGTTGCTACCCCAAGCCAGCAGATCAAACGTTTCTTGTTGCTAGGAGACAATTGGAATGTGAGGCTGGCTGCCCAGGCATCCATACTTAGAACGCTGTTCTGGAAAAATACCTTATAAGACGTCCTGGAGCCATCCAACAAATCTTAATTGTCCCACAGAAGGAATCCTTGCGGTTTGGAGCATCTCACAACTCCAATAGTGGCAAAACCCCCATGGCCTCATAATCCCCCCTCTTCTTGAAGGGGCCAACATGGACAGAAACTCAACCCTGATGTAAGTCTGAAACCCGACTGACTTCAGACGCATGAGATCTCAATTCAGCTCTGCAGAGTGTGTCTGCCATGTCCTTGCCCCGAAACCTAAGCCTAGCTTGTGTTCTCAGCTTCTGTCCTCACTCTCCTGGCCCACAAGCCCTCCAGTTTGGAAATTCCAAAGCCACAATGCAGCACTCTGCCTGCCCTCCAGAAGAAAAACTTTGCCCTATGCTGCTAATAAGAAACCCCAAATGATTTTCTAATGCATGCCACTCGATGGTAAAGCAATTATACAGCCCACCCTGTATTCTAATGCCCTGTCTGGCACAGCCTGAGACAAGACATCCCAAACGACACCCAGACAGCTGGCCCCAACCTGGACACATTGGACCCGCTATTGCTGTAGGTCGTCATCTCTTTCCAACCTCGGTTTTCAGGCTTCAGAACCTAGACCTTATCTCCAATCACTGACCAGGGGTGAACGTGATGCAGAAATTAGAATTCCTCATTCCCCATGGCCAGAAACCTTGTGGTTGGCATGTTGTCCAACGTTCAATTGGGAAAACCTGCATTGTCCGAAAGGCCACGCCAGTGCTTGAGGGCCGCCTAGGGCACAGACATGCATTGTGACCTGCAGCGTGAGTCCCGTATTAAAGTAACGCCTCTCAGTGGCTGGACCAAGATCCTGCATATGGGGCTTGTCATATACATAAGCCCCCAGGCTTAACCAGAGGGCGAGTATTCCAGTTGTCAGTACCCACTGCTATGCTCTAGAATCCCTCTACTGGGGGGACACATGAAGCAGAAAACAGGACACTTCCCTTCCCACAGAATGACCCCAAACTCTTGGGGGCTGGACAAACTACCAGAGAGGGAGACTTCTACGACCCATGAGGCAACTCCTACATTAAACGGCCATTGTGGACAAAACATCCAGAGACAAAAGCCTGAGCGACTGCCTCCCTCTCACCCTTCTTTCATATCCAGAGGAGCTCCCCTCATGGACTGTAGATCAGGCCTGCCGTAACCTCGGCCCCAAACCTGAGCTGAGTTAGGGTTTTTGGATGTCTGTCTGCACAGCCATGGCCCACACAGCCTCCAGGCTGGGGTCTCTGGAGCCACACCACAGAACTGTGCCTGCTCTCTCCTAAGAAACTGCCCATTCCATTGGCCACAACTCTAAAAAATAGTAGAAACCTCAAGGTCCCCAAGGACATCCCACTACCGCAAGCCGCACTGGACAAATAGGGGCATTATGACACAAGCTGAGCAACTACTACCTCCATGCAGACACACAGACAGATATCCGCAGAGACAGAAGATTGAACCAGACAGGCCCCTAGGCCCTATTATGAACTCTTGCTTTGGTGTCCAGGTATCACTCCTCAGAGGCCTGGGTTCGAAGACCAGCATACGGGGCTTTCCTGAGGCACCAGACAGAAGACCTCTCATCTCCACATGGGAAGCTTCCTTGTTGGAGTTGTGTCAAGCCCTTCGGGTTGGAGAATCCTGCCGAGTCCCTTAGCTACTGCCACATTCCAAGGTCTCCATGGCCACCAACCCACATTATGACTCATCCTCAGGAGAGTCCATTTAAACTCAGCCTTCTGGGTAGCTCACCCAAGAGCCCGCAGATTGAGCGTGCTTTGTCTCGACTAGGCAATGGGAAGGTGAGTTGGCGTGTCTCGGCATCCATGCTTAGGCCCCTGCTCTCGAGTCTTTCTGTATGGGGCATCCTGGAACCATCCAATAGTACTCGACTGTCCTGAAGAAGGAAACTTTGAAGTTTGGAGCAGCTCACAACTCCCAGCGTAGGGAAACCTCCCTGGCCTCATGACGCCCCCACCCCCTTCAGGAAGGGGCCGTCATGGACACAAACTCCAGCTTGAGGCAACATCTGATACTCGCCCTGACCTCACCTGCAGGAGATCTCGATTCAGCCTCTGCAGAGTGGGCCTGCCATGCTCTTGGCCCCAAAACTCGTGCTAGCTTGTGTTTTCAGACTTCCTTCCTCACAATCCTGGCCACACCCCTCCAGTTTGGCAATTCTGGAGACACAATGCAGCACTCTGCCTGCCCTCCAGAAGAAAAATGTTGCCCTATAGGGCTAACCGGAAACGCCAAATGAGTAACAACCTGCATGCCACTCGACCATACCCCAATTATACAGTCTAGCCTGTGCACTAAAGCCCTGTCTGACACAGCCTGAGGGCAGACCTCCAGTCCAACACCCAGAAAGCTGGCCGTACACAGAGCATATCACACCCACAATGGCTTTAGGCCATCATCTCTACCCAACCTCAGTTTTCACCTTCAGAACCTAGACCTTATCTCCACTCACTGCTCAGGAGTGAACGTGATGCAAGAATCAGAACTTCTCCTTCGCCTTGGCAAGTACCCTAGTGGTTGGCATGTTGTCAATGTTCATTGTAGGAGAAAGCAGCATGGACTATGAGGCCCCATCTATCCCTGAGGGCCACAATTTGCACAAACACACATTGTGACCCTCAGCGTGAGCCCTATCCTCATGTAAAGCCTCTTAGTGACTGGAACAACAGCCCACATATGGGGCTTGCCAAGCCCCTAGTCCCCCAATCTCAACCAGAGTTCGAGATGACTAGTCACCCCTACTCAGGGCTCTACTCTGGAATCCCTCTTTGGTGGGACACCTGAGGTAAAAAAAAAAAAAAACAAAAAACAAAAAACATATATATATATATATATACATATACATACAGAAAGGACTCTTCCAATCCACAGAATGATCCCAACCACTTGGGATCAGGCCATATCACCTGAGAAAGAATTGTCCATGGCCCTTGAGGACATCCCGACATTCCACGGCCACCGTTGACACAAAATCCAGAGACAAAAGCCTGAGCAATCGCCACATACTCGCCCTTTGTTCATAGCCCGGAAAATTCTCACGTTCTGTAGATCGAGCCTTCATACATACATCCCCAAACCTAAGCTGAGTTTGTGTTTTCAGACTTCTGTGCCCACAGGCCTGGCCCACACACCATCCAAGCTGGGGCCCCTGGAGCCACACCTCAGGACTGTGGCTTCCCTCTCCAGGGGAATTCTGCCATTTCCATTGTCCACAACCCTATAGATTAGGAGAATCCTCCAAACTCCCCGAGGCCATCTGAATAGTGTTTACTGCCCAGGACACACTGGGATGATCTTTCACAAGTTAGGGAACTACCTCCACTCAGACCCAGAGACAGATATCCCCATAGAATACGATTGAACTGGACGGGCACTTAGGCCCTAATCAGATCCATTTCTTTTGATTCCAGTCATCTCTCCTCAGAGGCCTGGTTTCCAATACCAGCATATGGGAGATTCCTTAGGCACTCATCAAAACAATTCTCCTCTCTACATAGGAAACATACTCTTTAGAGCTCCATCAAAACCTCCTGTTATGAACATCCCTCAAGGCCCCGGTTCAAGCACCCCATTCCAAGGTCTACATGGACACAAATGCACATTATGACCCATCCTCAACTCACCCATTTCAACACACCCGCCTCGGATGCTCCCGTAGATCCAGCAGATCGAACTTGCCTTGGCTCTATGAGACACCCGGAATGGGAGGCAGGTTGCCCAGGCACCCATTCTTAGAACCCTGCTCTGGATAACTTCCTTATGGGATGTCCTGGAACCATCCAACAGGTCTCGACTGTCCCACAGAAGGAATCATTGCGGTTTGGAGCATCTCACAATTCCCATCGTGGGAAAACCTCCATGTCCTCGTGACACCCTCCCCTTCATGAAGGGGCCGTCATGGACAGAAACTTCGACCTAAGCCAACGTCTGATCCTAGCTCTGTCTTCAGGTATACAGGATCTCGAATCATCTCTGCAGAGGGTGCCTGCCGTCCCCTCACCCCGAAATCTAAGTCTGGCTTGTGTTCTCAGAATTTTTTCCTCACACTCCTGGCCCACAAGCCTTCCAGTTTGGGAATTCTGGAGCCACTATGTGGCACTGTGTCTTCCCTCCAGAAGAAAAACGTTGCCCTCTGGGGCTATCCAGTAACCTCAAATGAGTACCATCCTGCACGAAACTCGACTGCACCCCAATGATACAGTCTAGCCTGGGCACTAATTCCCTGTCTGCCACAGCCTGAGCCTGCACCTCCCAACCCACACTCAACAGCTGGCCGAACACTGAGCACATCAGACACACCATGGCCTTAGGTCTTCATCTCTTCCCAACCTCAGTTTTCAGGCTTCAGAACCTAGACCTTAAATCCAATCACAGTCCAGGAGTGAAAGTGTTGCAGAAATTAGAACTCCATCTTCCCCATGGCCAGAAAACTTGTGGTTGCCATATTGTGCAACGTTCAGTGTAGGAGAAACCAGCATGGATCATTAGGCCACGCCCTGACTTGAGGGGCTCCTTGGGCACAAAAACACATTGTGAAACTCAGTGTGAGACCTATCCTCAAGGAAAGCCTCTCAGTGTCTGGACCAAGAGCCCACATATGGGGCTTGCCATGTTCTTAGGTCCCAATGTTAACCAGAGGTCTGGTTGTCCAGTTGCCCCAACCCACAACTCTGCTCTGGAATCCCTCTTTTGGTGGTCCACCTGAGGTAAAAAAACAAAAACAAAAACAAAAACAAAAAAAAAATAAACAAAAAAACAGAAAGGCCTCCTCCCTTCCGACAGAATGACCCCAAACTCTTGGGATCAGGTAAAATCCCCAGAAAGTGAGCCTCATCGATAGCCCATGAGGACACCTCGACATTCCATGGCAATCGGTGACACATTTCCAGAAAAAAAAAAAAAGCATGAGCAAGCACCTCACATTCGCCCTTTGTTCATATCCCGAAGAGTTCTCCTCACAGTCTATAGATCAGGCCGGCCATACCTACATCCCCCAACCTAAGTGGAGTTTGTGTTTTCAGACTTTTGTCCAAATAGCCCTGGACCACACACGCTCCACACTTGGGTCCTTGGAGCCACACCTCAGGACTGTACTTCCCTTTCAAGGGAATTCTTCCCATTCCATTGGCCACAACCTTGCAAATGAGGGAAAACCTCCAAAGTCACCGAGGCCATCCCAATAGTGTAGGCCGCCCAGGACAAACAGGGGTGATCTCAAACCAGCTGAGCAACTACCTCCACTCAGACAACAGATGTCCCCATAGAAGAATATTGAACCGGACAGGCCCCTAGGCCCTAATCAGATCCATTGCTTTGGTTTCCAGGCATCTCTCCTCAGAGGCCTCATTTCCAATACCAGCATATGGTGGTTTCCTGAGGCACCATTAAAAACAAATCTCGTCTCCCCATGGAAAACTTGCTCATTGGAGCTTTGTCATAACCTCTGGTTAGGAGAATCCTTCAGGGCCCTGGTGCCACTGCCCCATACCAAGGTCTCCATGGACTCAAACCAACATTAAGACCATTCTCAGGAAAGTCCATTTCAACTCAGCCCCCTCTGTTGCTACCGCAAAACAGCAGATCAAACGTTGCTTGTTGCTAGGAGACTATTGGAATGTGAGGCTGGCTGCCCAGGCATCCATACTTAGAACCCAGTTCTGGAAAAATACCTTATAAGACGTCCTGGAGCCATCCAACAAATCTTAATTGTCCCACAGAAGGAATCCTTGCGGTTTGGATCATCTCACAACTCCAATAGTGGGAAAACCCCCATGGCCTCATAATGCCCCCCCTTCCTGAATGGGCCCACATGGACAGAAACTCAAACCTGAGCCAAAGTCTGAACCTCGACCTGACTTCAGACGAATGAGATCTCAATTCAGCTCTGCAGAGTGTGCCTGCCATGTCCTTCCCCGAAACCTAAGCCTAGCTTATGTTCTCAGACTTCCGTCCTCACTCTCCTGGCCCACAAGCCCTCCAGTTTGGGAATTCCGAAGCCACAATGCAGCACTCTGCCTGCCCTCCAGAAGAAAAACTTTGCCCTATGCTGCTAATAAGAAACACCAAATGATTTTCTAATGCATGCCACTCGATTGTAAAGCAATTATACAGCCCACCCTGTATTCTAATGCCCTGTCTGGCACAGCCTGAGACAAGACATCCCAAACGAAACCCAGACAGCTGGCCCCAACCTGGACACATAGGACCCGCTATGGCTGTAGGTCGTCATCTCTTCCCAACCTCGGTTTTCAGGCTTCAGAACCTAGACCTTATCTCCAATCACTGCCCAGGGGTGAACGTGATGCAGAAATTAGAATTCCTCCTTCCCCATGGCCAGAAACCTTGTGGTTGGCATGTTGTCCAATGTTCTATGTGGGAAAACCTACATTGTCCGAAAGGCCACGCCAGTGCTTGAGGGCCGCCTAGGGCACAGACATGCATTGTGACCTGCAGCGTGAGTCCCGTATTAAAGTAACGCCTCTCAGTGGCTGGACCAAGATCCTGCATATGGGGCTTGTCATATCCATAGGCCCCCAGGCTTAACCAGAGGGCGAGTATTCCAGTTGTCAGTACCCACTGCTATGCTCTAGAATCCCTCTACTGGGGGGACACATGAAGCAGAAAACAGGACACTTCCCTTCCCACAGAATGACCCCAAACTCTTGGGGGCTGGACAAACTACCAGAGAGGGAGACTTCTACGGCCCATGAGGCAACTCCTACATTAAACGGCCATTGTGGACAAAACATCCAGAGACAAAAGCCTGAGCGACTGCCTCCCTCTCACCCTTCTTTCATATCCAGAGGAGCTCCCCTCATGGACTGTAGATCAGGCCTGCCGTAACCTCAGCCCCAAACCTGAGCTGAGTTAGGGTTTTTGGATGTCTGTCTGCACAGCCATGGCCCACACAGCCTCCAGGCTGGGGTCTCTGGAGCCACACCACAGAACTGTGCCTGCTCTCTCCTAAGAAACTGCCCATTCCATTGGCCACAACTCTAAAAAATAGTAGAAACCTCAAGGTCCCCAAGGACATCCCACTACCGCAAGCCGCACTGGACAAATAGGGGCATTATGACACAAGCTGAGCAACTACTACCTCCATGCAGACACACAGACAGATATCCGCAGAGACAGAAGATTGAACCAGACAGGCCCCTAGGCCCTATTATGAACTCTTGCTTTGGTGTCCAGGTATCACTTCTCAGAGGCATGGGTTCGAAGACCAGCATACGGGGCTTTCCTGAGGCACCAGACAGAAGACCTCTCATCTCCACATGGGAAGCTTCCTTGTTGGAGTTGTATCAAGCCCTTCGGGTTGGAGAATCCTGCCGAGTCCCTTAGCTTTTGCCACATTCCAAGGTCTCCATGGCCACCAACTCACATTATGACTCATCCTCAGGAGAGTCCATTTAAACTCAGCCTTCTGGGTAGCTCACCCAAGAGCCCGCAGATTGAGCGTGCCTTGTCTCGACTAGGCAATGGGAAGGTGAGTTGGCGTGTCTCGGCATCCATGCTTAGGCCCCTGCTCTCGAGTCTTTCTGTATGGGGCATCCTGGAACCATCCAATAGTACTCGACTGTCCTGAAGAAGGAAACTTTGAAGTTTGGAGCAGCTCACAACTCCCAGCGTAGGGAAACCTCCCTGGCCTCATGACGCCCCCACCCCCTTCAAAAAGGGGCCGTCATGGACACAAACTCCAGCTTGAGGCAACATCTGATACTCGCCCTGACCTCACCTGCAGGAGATCTCGATTCAGCCTCTGCAGAGTGGGCCTGCCATGCTCTTGGCCCCAAAACTCGTGCTAGCTTGTGTTTTCAGACTTCCTTCCTCACAATCCTGGCCACACCCCTCCAGTTTGGCAATTCTGGAGACACAATGCAGCACTCTGCCTGCCCTCCAGAAGAAAAATGTTGCCCTATAGGGCTAACCGGAAACGCCAAATGAGTAACAACCTGCATGCCACTCGACCATACCCCAATTATACAGTCTAGCTTGTGCACTAAAGCCCTGTCTGACACAGCCTGAGGGCAGACCTCCAGTCCAACACCCAGAAAGCTGGCCGTACACAGAGCATATCACACCCACAATGGCTTTAGGCCATCATCTCTACCCAACCTCAGTTTTCACCTTCAGAACCTAGACCTTATCTCCACTCACTGCTCAGGAGTGAACGTGATGCAAGAATCAGAACTTCTCCTTCGCCATGGCAAGTAACCTAGTGGTTGGCATGTTGTCAATGTTCATTGTAGGAGAAAGCAGCATGGACTATGAGGCCCCACCTATCCCTGAGGGCCACAATTTGCACAAACACACATTGTGACCCTCAGCGTGAGCCCTATCCTCATGTAAAGCCTCTTAGTGACTGGAACAACAGCCCACATATGGGGCTTGCCAAGCCCCTAGTCCCCCAATCTCAACCAGAGTTCGAGATGACTAGTCACCCCTACTCAGGGCTCTACTCTGGAATCCCTCTTTGGTGGGACACCTGAGGTAAAAAAAAACAAAAAACAAAAAACAAAAAACATATATATATATATATATATATACATATACATACAGAAAGGACTCTTCCAATCCACAGAATGATCCCAACCACTTGGGATCAGGCCATATCACCAGAGAAAGAATTGTCCATGGCCCTTGTGGACATCCCGACATTCCACGGCCACCGTTGACACAAAATCCAGAGACAAAAGCCTGAGCAATCGCCACATACTCGCCCTTTGTTCATAGCCCGGAAAATTCTCACGTTCTGTAGATCGAGCCTTCATACATACATCCCCAAACCTAAGCTGAGTTTGTGTTTTCAGACTTCTGTGCCCACAGGCCTGGCCCACACACCATCCAAGCTGGGGCCCCTGGAGCCACACCTCAGGACTGTGGCTTCCCTCTCCAGGGGAATTCTGCCATTTCCATTGTCCACAACCCTATAGATTAGGAGAATCCTCCAAACTCCCCGAGGCCATCTGAATAGTGTTTGCTGCCCAGGACACACTGGGATAATCTTTCACAAGTTAGGAAACTACCTCCACTCAGACCCAGAGACAGATATCCCCATAGAATAAGATTGAACTGGACGGGCACTTAGGCCCTAATCAGATCCATTGCTTTTGATTCCAGTCATCTCTCCTCAGAGGCCTGGTTTCCAATACCAGCATATGGGAGATTCCTTAGGCACTCATCAAAACAATTCTCCTCTCTACATAGGAAACATACTCTTTAGAGCTCCATCAAAACCTCCTGTTATGAACATCCCTCAAGGCCCCGGTTCAAGCACCCCATTCCAAGGTCTACATGGACACAAATGCACATTATGACCCATCCTCAACTCACCCATTTCAACACACCCGCCTCGGATGCTCCCGTAGATCCAGCAGATCGAACTTGCCTTGGCTCTATGAGACACCCGGAATGGGAGGCAGGTTGCCCAGGCATCCATCCTTAGAACCCTGCTCTGGATAACTTCCTTATGGGATGTCCTGGAGCCATCCAACAGGTCTCGACTGTCCCACAGAAGGAATCATTGCGGTTTGGAGCATCTCACAATTCCCATCGTGGGAAAACCTCCATGTCCTCGTGACACCCTCCCCTTCATGAAGGGGCCGTCATGGACAGAAACTTCGACCTAAGCCAACGTCTGATCCTAGCTCTGTCTTCAGGTATACAGGATCTCGAATCATCTCTGCAGAGGGTGCCTGCCGTCCCCTCACCCCGAAATCTAAGTCTGGCTTGTGTTCTCAGAATTTTTTCCTCACACTCCTGGCCCACAAGCCTTCCAGTTTGGGAATTCTGGAGCCACTATGTGGCACTGTGTCTTCCCTCCAGAAGAAAAACGTTGCCCTCTGGGGCTACCCAGTAACCACAAATGAGTACCATCCTGCACGAAACTCGACTGCACCCCAATGATACAGTCTAGCCTGGGCACTAATTCCCTGTCTGCCACAGCCTGAGCCTACACCTCCCAACCCACACTCAAAAGCTGGCCGAACACTGAGCACATCAGACACACCATGGCCTTAGGTCTTCATCTCTTCCCAACCTCAGTTTTCAGGCTTCAGAACCTAGACCTTAAATCCAATCACAGTCCAGGAGTGAAAGTGTTGCAGAAATTAGAACTCCATCTTCCCCATGGCCAGAAAACTTGTGGTTGCCATATTGTGCAACGTTCAGTGTAGGAGAAACCAGCATGGTTCATTAGGCCACGCCCTGACTTGAGGGGCTCCTTGGGCACAAAAACACATTGTGAAACTCAGTGTGAGACCTATCCTCAAGGAAAGCCTCTCAGTGTCTGGACCAAGAGCCCACATATGGGGCTTGCCATGTTCTTAGGTCCCAATGTTAACCAGAGGTCTGGTTGTCCAGTTGCCCCAACCCACGACTCTGCTCTGGAATCCCTCTTTTGGTGGTCCACCTGAGGTAAAAAAAAAAAAAAAAAAACAAAAACAAAAACAAAAACAAAAAAAAACAAAAAAACAGAAAGGCCTCCTCCCTTCCGACAGAATGACCCCAAACTCTTGGGATCAGGTCAAATCCCCAGAAAGGGAGCCTCATCGATGGCCCATGAGGACACCCCGACATTCAATGGCAATCGGTGACACATTTCCAGAAAAAAAAAAAAAAAAAAAGCAGGAGCAAGCACCTCACATTCGCCCTTTGTTCATATCCCGAGGAGTTCTCCTCACGGTCTATAGATTGGGCCGGCCATACCTACATCCCCCAACCTAAGTGGAGTTTGTGTTTTCAGACTTTTGTCCAAATAGCCCTGGACCACACACGCTCCACACTTGGGTCCTTGGAGCCACACCTCAGGACTGTACTTCCCTTTCAAGGGAATTCTTCCCATTCCATTGGCCACAACCTTGCAAATGAGGAAAAACCTCCAAAGTCACCGAGGCCATCCCAATAGTGTAGGCCGCCCAGGACAAACAGGGGTGATCTCAAACCAGCTGAGCAACTACCTCCACTCAGACAACAGATGTCCCCAGAGAAGAATATTGAACCGGAAAGGCCCCTAGGCCCTAATCAGATCCATTGCTTTGGTTTCCAGGCATCTCTCCTCAGAGGCCTCGTTTCCAATACCAGCATATGGTGGTTTCCTGAGGCACCATTAAAAACAAATCTCGTCTCCCCATGGAAAACTTGCTCATTGGAGCTTTGTCATAACCTCAGGTTAGGAGAATCCTTCAGGGCCCTGGTGCCACTGCCCCATACCAAGGTCTCCATGGACTCAAACCAACATTAAGACCATCCTCAGGAAAGTCCATTTCAACTCAGCCCCCTCTGTTGCTACCCCAAGCCAGCAGATCAAACGTTTATTGTTGCTAGGAGAAAATTGGAATGTGAGGCTGCCTGCCCAGGCATCCATACTTAGAACGCTGTTCTGGAAAAATACCTTATAAGACGTCCTGGAGCCATCCAACAAATCTTAATTGTCCCACAGAAGGAATCCTTGCGGTTTGGAGCATCTCACAACTCCAATACTGGGAAAACCCCCATGGCCTCATAATCCCCCCTCTTCTTGAAGGGGCCAACATGGACAGAAACTCAACCCTGAGGTAAGTCTGAACCCCGACTGACTTCAGACACATGAGATCTCAATTCAGCTCTGCAGAGTGTGTCTGCCATGTCCTTGCCCCGAAACCTAAGCCTAGCTTGTGTTCTCAGCTTCCATCCTCACTCTCCTGGCCCACAAGCCCTCCAGTTTGGGAATTCCAAAGCCACAATGCAGCACTCTGCCTGCCCTCCAGAAGAAAAACTTTGCCCTATGCTGCTAATAAGAAACCCCAAATGATTTTCTAATGCATGCCACTCGATGGTAAAGCAATTATACAGCCCACCCTGTATTCTAATGCCCTGTCTGGCACAGCCTGAGACAAGACATCCCAAACGACACCCAGACAGCTGGCCCCAACCTGGACACATTGGACCCGCTATTGCTGTAGGTCGTCATCTCTTTCCAACCTCGGTTTTCAGGCTTCAGAACCTAGACCTTATCTCCAATCACTGCCCAGGGGTGAACGTGATGCAGAAATTAGAATTCCTCCTTCCCCATGGCCAGAAACCTTGTGGTTGGCATGTTGTCCAACGTTCAATTGGGAAAACCTGCATTGTCCGAAAGGCCACGCCAGTGCTTGAGGGCCGCCTAGGGCACAGACATGCATTGTGACCTGCAGCGTGAGTCCCGTATTAAAGTAACGCCTCCTAGTGGCTGGACCAAGATCCTGCATATGGGGCTTGTCATATACATAAGCCCCCAGGCTTAACCAGAGGGCGAGTATTCCAGTTGTCAGTACCCACTGCTATGCTCTAGAATCCCTCTACTGGGGGGACACATGAAGCAGAAAACAGGACACTTCCCTTCCCACAGAATGACCCCAAACTCTTGGGGGCTGGAAAAACTACCAGAGAGGGAGACTTCTACGACCCATGAGGCAACTCCTACATTAAACGGCCATTGTGGACAAAACATCCAGAGACAAAAGCCTGAGCGACTGCCTCCCTCTCACCCTTCTTTCATATCCAGAGGAGCTCCCCTCATGGACTGTAGATCAGGCCTGCCGTAACCTCAGCCCCAAACCTGAGCTGAGTTAGGGTTTTTGGATGTCTGTCTGCACAGCCATGGCCCACACAGCCTCCAGGCTGGGGTCTCTGGAGCCACACCACAGAACTGTTCCTGCTCTCTCCTAAGAAACTGCCCATTCCATTGGCCACAACTCTACAAAAGAGTAGAAACCTCAAGGTCCCCAAGGACATCCCACTACCGCAAGCCGCACTGGACAAATAGGGGCATTATGACACAAGCTGAGCATCTACTACCTCCATGCAGACACACAGACAGATATCCGCAGAGACAGAAGATTGAACCAGACAGGCCCCTAGGCCCTATTATGAACTCTTGCTTTGGTGTCCAGGTATCACTCCTCAGAGGCCTGGGTTCGAAGACCAGCATACGGGGCTTTCCTGAGGCACCAGACAGAAGACCTCTCATCTCCACATGGGAAGCTTCCTTGTTGGAGTTGTGTCAAGCCCTTCGGGTTGGAGAATCCTGCCGAGTCCCTTAGCTACTGCCACATTCCAAAGTCTCCATGGAGACCAACCCACAGTATGACTCATCCTCAGGAGAGTCCATTTAAACTCAGCCTTCTGGGTAGCTCACCCAAGAGCCCGCAGATTGAGCGTGCTTTGTCTCGACTAGGCAATGGGAAGGTGAGTTGGCGTGTCTCGGCATCCATGCTTAGGCCCCTGCTCTCGAGTCTTTCTGTATGGGGCATCCTGGAACCATCCAATAGTACTCGACTGTCCTGAAGAAGGAAACTTTGAAGTTTGGAGCAGCTCACAACTCCCAGCGTAGGGAAACCTCCCTGGCCTCATGACGCCCCCACCCCCTTCAGGAAGGGGCCGTCATGGACACAAACTCCAGCTTGAGGCAACATCTGATACTCGCCCTGACCTCACCTGCAGGAGATCTCGATTCAGCCTCGTGCTAGATTGTGTTTTCAGACTTCCTTCCTCACAATCCTGGCCACACCCCTCCAGTTTAGCAATTCTGGAGACACAATGCAGCACTCTGCCTGCCCTCCAGAAGAAAAATGTTGCCCTATAGGGCTAACCGGAAACGCTAAATGAGTAACAACCTGCATGCCACTCGACCATACCCCAATTATACAGTCTAGCCTGTGCACTAAAGCCCTGTCTGACACAGCCTGAGGGCAGACCTCCAGTCCAACACCCAGAAAGCTGGCCGTACACAGAGCATATCACACCCACAATGGCTTTAGGCCATCATCTCTACCCAACCTCAGTTTTCACCTTCAGAACCTAGACCTTATCTCCACTCACTGCTCAGGAGTGAACGTGATGCAAGAATCAGAACTTCTCCTTCGCCTTGGCAAGTAACCTAGTGGTTGGCATGTTGTCAATGTTCATTGTAGGAGAAAGCAGCATGGACTATGAGGCCCCACCTATCCCTGAGGGCCACAATTTGCACAAACACACATTGTGACCCTCAGCGTGAGCCCTATCCTCATGTAAAGCCTCTTAGTGACTGGAACAACAGCCCACATATGGGGCTTGCCAATCCCCTAGTCCCCCAATCTCAACCAGAGTTCGAGATGACTAGTCACCCCTACTCAGGGCTCTACTCTGGAATCCCTCTTTGGTGGGACACCTGAGGTAAAAAAAAAAAAAAAAAACAAAAAACAAAAAACATATATATATATATACATATACATACAGAAAGGACTCTTCCAATCCACAGAATGATCCCAACCACTTGGGATCAGGCCATATCACCAGAGAAAGAATTGTCCATGGCCTTGAGGACATCCCGACATTCCACGGCCACAGTTGACACAAAATCCAGAGACAAAAGCCTGAGCAATCGCCACATACTCGCCCTTTGTTCATAGCCCGGAAAATTCTCACGTTCTGTAGATCGAGCCTTCATACATACATCCCCAAACCTAAGCTGAGTTTGTGTTTTCAGACTTCTGTGCCCACAAGCCTGGCCCACACACCATCCAAGCTGGGGCCCCTGGAGCCACACCTCAGGACTGTGGCTTCCCTCTCCAGGGGAATTCTGCCATTTCCATTGTCCACAACCCTATAGATTAGGAGAATCCTCCAAACTCCCCGAGGCCATCCGAATAGTGTTTGCTGCCCAGGACACACTGGGATAATCTTTCACAAGTTAGGAAACTACCTCCAATCAGACCCAGAGACAGATATCCCCATAGAATAAGATTGAACTGGACGGGCACTTAGGCTCTAATCAGATCCATTTCTTTTGATTCCAGTCATCTCTCCTCAGATGCCTGGTTTCCAATACCAGCATATGGGAGATTCCTTAGGCACTCATCAAAACAATTCTCCTCTCTACATAGGAAACATACTCTTTAGAGCTCCATGAAAACCTCCTTTTATGAACATCCCTCAAGGCCCCGGTTCAAGCACCCCATTCCAAGGTCTACATGGACACAAATGCACATTATGACCCATCCTCAACTCACCCATTTCAACACACCCGCCTCGGATGCTCCCGTAGATCCAGCAGATCGAACTTGCCTTGGCTCTATGAGACACCCGGAATGGGAGGCAGGTTGCCCAGGCATCCATCCTTAGAACCCTGCTCCGGATAACTTCCTTATGGGATGTCCTGGAGCCATCCAACAGGTCTCGACTGTCCCACAGAAGGAATCATTGCGGTTTGGAGCATCTCACAATTCCTATCGTGGGAAAACCTCCATGTCCTCGTGACACCCTCCCCTTCATGAAGGGGCCGTCATGGACAGAAACTTCGACCTAAGCCAACGTCTGATCCTAGCTCTGTCTTCAGGTATACAGGATCTCGAATCATCTCTGCAGAGGGTGCCTGCCGTCCCCTCACCCCGAAATCTAAGTCTGGCTTGTGTTCTCAGAATTTTTTCCTCACACTCCTGGCCCACAAGCCTTCCAGTTTGGGAATTCTGGAGCCACTATGTGGCACTGTGTCTTCCCTCCAGAAGAAAAACGTTGCCCTCTGGGGCTACCCAGTAACCACAAATGAGTACCATCCTGCACGAAACTCGACTGCACCCCAATGATACAGTCTAGCCTGGGCACTGATTCCCTGTCTGCCACAGCCTGAGCCTGCACCTCCCAACCCACACTCAACAGCTGGCCGAACACTGAGCACATCAGACACACCATGGCCTTAGGTCTTCATCTCTTCCCAACCTCAGTTTTCAGGCTTCAGAACCTAGACCTTAAATCCAATCACAGTCCAGGAGTGAAAGTGTTGCAGAAATTAGAACTCCATCTTCCCCATGGCCAGAAAACTTGTGGTTGCCATATTGTGCAACGTTCAGTGTAGGAGAAACCAGCATGGTTCATTAGGCCACGCCCTGACTTGAGGGGCTCCTTGGGCACAAAAACACATTGTGAAACTCAGTGTGAGACCTATCCTCAAGGAAAGCCTCTCAGTGTCTGGACCAAGAGCCCACATATGGGGCTTGCCATGTTCTTAGGTCCCAATGTTAACCAGAGGTCTGGTTGTCCAGTTGCCCCAACCCACGACTCTGCTCTGGAATCCCTCTTTTGGTGGTCCACCTGAGGTAAAAAAACAAAAACAAAAACAAAAACAAAAAAAAAAACAAAAAAACAGAAAGGCCTCCTCCCTTCCCACAGAATGACCCCAAACTCTTGGGATCAGGTCAAATCCCCAGAAAGGGAGCCTCATCGATGGCCCATGAGGACACCCCAACATTCCATGGCAATCGGTGACACATTTCCAGAAAAAAAAAAAAAAAAGCAGGAGCAAGCACCTCACATTCGCCCTTTGTTCATATCCCGAAGAGTTCTCCTCACGGTCTATAGATCGGGCCGGCCATACCTACATCCCCCAACCTAAGTGGAGTTTGTGTTTTCAGACTTTTGTCCAAATAGCCCTGGACCACACACGCTCCACACTTGGGTCCTTGGAGCTACACCTCAGGACTGTACTTCCCATTCAAGGGAATTCTTCCCATTCCATTGGCCACAACCTTGCAAATGAGGAAAAACCTCCAAAGTCACCGAGGCCATCCCAATAGTGTAGGCCGCCCAGGACAAACAGGGGTGATCTCAAACCAGCTGAGCAACTACCTCCACTCAGACAACAGATGTCCCCAGAGAAGAATATTGAACCGGACAGGCCCCTAGGCCCTAATCAGATCCATTGCTTTGGTTTCCAGGCATCTCTCCTCAGAGGCCTCGTTTCCAATACCAGCATATGGTGGTTTCCTGAGGCACCATTAAAAACAAATCTCGTCTCCCCATGGAAAACTTGCTCATTGGAGCTTTGTCATAACCTCAGGTTAGGAGAATCCTTCAGGGCCCTGGTGCCACTGCCACATACCAAGGTCTCCATGGACTCAAACCAACATTAAGACCATTCTCAGGAAAGTCCATTTCAACTCAGCCCCCTCTGTTGCTACCGTAAAACAGCAGATCAAACGTTGCTTGTTGCTAGGAGACTATTGGAATGTGAGGCTGGCTGCCCAGGCATCCATACTTAGAACCCAGTTCTGGAAAAATACCTTATAAGACGTCCTGGATCCATCCAACCAATCTTAATTGTCCCACAGAAGGAATCCTTGCGGTTTGGAGCATCTCACAACTCCAATAGTGGGAAAACCCCCATGGCCTCATAATGCCCCCCCTTCCTGAATGGGCCCACATGGACAGAAACTCAAACCTGAGCCAAAGTCTGAACCTCGACCTGACTTCAGACGCATGAGATCTCAATTCAGCTCTGCAGAGTGTGCCTGCCATGTCCTTGCCCCGAAACCTAAGCCTAGCTTGTGTTCTCAGACTTCCGTCCTCACTCTCCTGGCCCACAAGCCCTCCAGTTTGGGAATTCCGAAGCCACAATGCAGCACTCTGCCTGCCCTCCAGAAGAAAAACTTTGCCCTATGCTGCTAATAAGAAACCCCAAATGATTTTCTAATGCATGCCACTCGATTGTAAAGCAATTATACAGCCCACCCTGTATTCTAATGCCCTGTCTGGCACAGCCTGAGACAAGACATCCCAAACGACACCCAGACAGCTGGCCCCAACCTGGACACATAGGACCCGCTATGGCTGTAGGTCGTCATCTCTTCCCAACCTCGGTTTTCAGGCTTCAGAACCTAGACCTTATCTACAATCACTGCCCAGGGGTGAACGTGATGCAGAAATTAGAATTCCTCCTTCCCCATGGCCAGAAACCTTGTGGTTGGCATGTTGTCCAATGTTCTATGTGGGAAAAACTACATTGTCCGAAAGGCCACGCCAGTGCTTAACGCCACCTAGGGCACAGACATGCATTGTGACCTGCAGCGTGAGTCCCGTATTAAAGTAACGCCTCTCAGTGGCTGGACCAAGATCCTGCATATGGGGCTTGTCATATCCATAGGCCCCCAGGTTTAACCAGAGGGCGAGTATTCCAGTTGTCAGTACCCACTGCTATGCTCTAGAATCCCTCTACTGGGGGGACACATGAAGCAGAAAACAGGACACTTCCCTTCCCACAGAATGACCCCAAACTCTTGGGGGCTGGACAAACTACCAGAGAGGGAGACTTCTACGACCCATGAGGCAACTCCTACATTAAACGGCCATTGTGGACAAAACATCCAGAGACAAAAGCCTGAGCGACTGCCTCCCTCTCACCCTTCTTTCATATCCAGAGGAGCTCCCCTCATGGACTGTAGATCAGGCCTGCCGTAACCTCGGCCCCAAACCTGAGCTGAGTTAGGGTTTTTGGATGTCTGTCTGCACAGCCATGGCCCACACAGCCTCCAGGCTGGGGTCTCTGGAGCCACACCACAGAACTGTGCCTGCTCTCTCCTAAGAAACTGCCCATTCCATTGGCCACAACTCTAGAAAATAGTAGAAACCTCAAGGTCCCCAAGGACATCCCACTACCGCAAGCCGCACTGGACAAATAGGGGCATTATGACACAAGCTGAGCAACTACTACCTCCATGTAGACACACAGACAGATATCCGCAGAGACAGAAGATTGAACCAGACAGGCCCCTAGGCCCTATTATGAACTCTTGCTTTGGTGTCCAGGTATCACTCCTCAGAGGCCTGGGTTCGAAGACCAGCATACGGGGCTTTCCTGAGGCACCAGACAGAAGACCTCTCATCTCCACATGGGAAGCTTCCTTGTTGGAGTTGTGTCAAGCCCTTCGGGTTGGAGAATCCTGCCGAGTCCTTAGCTACTGCCACATTCCAAGGTCTCCTTGGCCACCAACCCACATTATGACTCATCCTCAGGAGAGTCCATTTAAACTCAGCCTTCTGGGTAGCTCACCCAAGAGCGCGCAGATTGAGTGTGCCTTGTCTCGACCAGGCAATGGGAAGGTGAGTTGGCGTGTCTCGGCATCCATGCTTAGGCCCCTGCTCTCGAGTCTTTCTGTATGGGGCATCCTGGAACCATCCAATAGTACTCGACTGTCCTGAAGAAGGAAACTTTGAAGTTTGGAGCAGCTCACAACTCCCAGCCTAGGGAAACCTCCCTGGCCTCATGACGCCCCCACCCCCTTCAGGAAGGGGCCGTCATGGACACAAACTCCAGCTTGAGGCAACATCTGATACTCGCCCTGACCTCACCTGCAGGAGATCTCGATTCAGCCTCTGCAGAGTGGGCCTGCCATGCTCTTGGCCCCAAAACTCATGCTAGCTTGTGTTTTCAGACTTCCTTCCTCACAATCCTGGCCACACCCCTCCAGTTTGGCAATTCTGGAGACACAATGCAGCACTCTGCCTGCCCTCCAGAAGAAAAATGTTGCCCTATAGGGCTAACCGGAAACGCCAAATGAGTAACAACGTGCATGCCACTCGACCATACCCAAATTATACAGTCTAGCCTGAGCACTAAAGCCCTGTCTGACACAGCCTGAGGGCAGACCTCCAGTCCAACACCCAGAAAGCTGGCCGTACACAGAGCATATCACACCCACAATGGCTTTAGGCCATCATCTCTACCCAACCTCAGTTTTCACCTTCAGAACCTAGGCCTTATCTCCACTCACTGCTCAGGAGTGAACGTGATGCAAGAATCAGAACTTCTCCTTCGCCTTGGCAAGTAACCTAGTGGTTGGCATGTTGTCCATTGTTCATTGTAGGAGAAAGCAGCATGGACTATGAGGCCCCACCTATCTCTGAGGGCCACAATTTGCACAAACACACATTGTGACCCTCAGCGTGAGCACTATCCTCATGTAAAGCCTCTTAGTGACTGGAACAACAGCCCACATATGGGGCTTGCTAAGCCCCTAGTCCCCCAATCTCAACCAGAGTTCGAGATGTCTAGTCACCCCTACTCAGAGCTCTACTCGGGAATCCCTCGTTGATTGGAAACCTGAGGTAAAAAAAAAAAAATACAGAAAGGACTTTTCCAATCCACAGAATGATCCCAACCCCGTGCGATCAGGCCAAATCACCAGAGAAAGAATTGTCCATGGCCCTTGAGGACACCCCGACATTCCACGGCCACCGTTGACACAAAATCCAGAGACAAAAGCCTGAGCAAGCGCCATATACTCGCCCTTTGTTCATAGCCCGGTAAATTCACACGTTCTGTAGATCGAGCCTTCATACATACATCCCCAAACCTAAGCTGAGTTTGTGTTTTCAGACTTCTGTGCCCACAGGCCTGGCCCACACACCATCCAAGCTGGGGCCCCTGGAGCCACACCTCAGGACTGTGGCTTCCCTCTCCAGGGGAATTCTGCATTTCCATTGTCCACAACCCAATAGATTAGGAGAATCCGCCAAACTCCCCCAGGCCATCCGAATAATGTTGGCTGCCCAGGACACACAGGGATTATCTTTCACAAGTTAGGAAACTACCTCCACTCAGACCCAGAGACAGATATCCCCATAGAATAAGATTGAACTGGACAGGCACTTAGGCCCTAATCAGATCCATTGCTTTTGATTACAGTCATCTCTCCTCAGAGGCCTGGTTTCCAATACCAGCATATGGGAGATTCCTTAGGCACTCATCAAAACAATTCTCTTTTCTACATAGGAAACATACTCTTTAGAGCTCCATCAAAACCTCTGTTATGAACATCCCTCAAGGCCCCGGTTCAAGCACCCCATTCCAAGGTCTACATGGACACAAATGCACATTATGACCCATCCTCAACTCACCCATTTCAACACACCCGCCTCGGTTGCTCCCCTAGATCCAGCAGATCGAACTTGCCTTGGCGCTATGAGACACCTGGAATGTGAGGCATGCTGCCCAGGCATCCATCCTTAGAACCCTGCTCTGGATAACTTCCTTATGGGATGTCCTGGAGCCATCCAACAGGTCTCGACTGTCCCACAGAAGGAATCATTGCGGTTTGGAGCATTTCAGAATTCCCATCGTGGGAAAACCTCCATGTCCTCGTGACACCCTCCCCTTCATGAAGGGGCCGTCATGGACAGAAACTTCGACCTAAGCCAACGTCTGATCCTAGCTCTGTCTTCAGGTATACAGGATCTCGAATCATCTCTGCAGAGGGTGCCTGCCGTCCCCTCACCCCGAAATCTAAGTCTGGCTTGTGTTCTCAGAATTTTTTCCTCACACTCCTGTCCCACAAGCCTTCCAGTTTGGGAATTCTGGAGCCACTATGTGGCACTGTGTCTTCCCTCCAGAAGAAAAACGTTGCCCTCTGGGGCTACCCAGTAACCACAAATGAGTACCATCCTGCACGAAACTCGACTGCACCCCAATGATACAGTCTAGCCTGGGCACTAATTCCCTGTCTGCCACAGCCTGAGCCTGCACCTCCCAACCCACACTCAACAGCTGGCCGAACACTGAGCACATCAGACACACCATGGCCTTAGGGCTTCATCTCTTCCCAACCTCAGTTTTCAGGCTTCAGAACCTAGACCTTAAATCCAATCACAGTCCAGGAGTGAAAGTGTTGCAGAAATTAGAACTCCATCTTCCCCATGGCCAGAAAACTTGTGGTTGCCATATTGTGCAACGTTCAGTGTAGGAGAAACCAGCATGGTACATTAGGCCACGCCCTGACTTGAGGGGCTCCTTGGGCACAAAAACACATTGTGAAACTCAGTGTGAGACCTATCCTCAAGGAAGGCCTCTCAGTGTCTGGACCAAGAGCCCACATATGGGGCTTGCCATGTTCTTAGGTCCCAATGTTAACCAGAGGTCTGGTTGTCCAGTTGCCCCAACCCACGACTCTGCTCTGGAATCCCTCTTTTGTTGGTCCACCTGAGGTAAATAAATAAATAAATAAATAAATAAAAAATAAAGAAAAAAACCAGAAAGGCCTCCTCCCTTCCCACAGAATGACCCCAAACTCTTGGGATCAGGACAAATCCCCAGAAAGGGAGCCTCATCGATGGCCCATGAGGACACCCCGACATTCCATGGCAATCGGTGACACATTTCCAGAAACAAAAAAAAAGCATGAGCAAGCACCTCACATTCGCCCTTTGTTCATATCCCGAAGAGTTCTCCTCACGGTCTATAGATCGGGCCGGCCATACCTACATCCCCCAACCTAAGTGGAGTTTGTGTTTTCTGACTTTTGTCCAAATAGCCCTGGACCGCACACGCTCCACACTTGGGTCCCTGGAGCCACACCTCAGGACTGTGCTTCCCTTTCAAGGGAATTCTTACCATTCCATTGGCCACAACCTTGCAAATGAGGAAAAACCTCCAAAGTCGCCGAGGCCATCCCATTAGTGTAGGCCGCCCAGGACAAACAGGGGTGATCTCAAACCAGCTGAGCAACTACCTCCACTCAGACAACAGATGTCCCCAGAAAAGAATATTGAACCGTACAGGCCCCTAGGCCCTAATCAGATCCATTGCTTTGGTTTCCAGGCATATCTCCTCAGAGGCCTCGTTTCTAATACCAGCATATGGTGTTTTCCTGAGGCACCATTAAGAACAAATCTCGTCTCCCCATGGAAAACTTGCTCATTGGAGCTTTGTCATAACCTCTGGTTAGGAGAATCCTTCAGGGCCCTGGTGCCACTGCCCCATACCAAGGTCTCCATGGACTCAAACCAACATTAAGACCATCCTCAGGAAAGTCCATTTCAACTCAGCCCCCTCTGTTGCTACCCCAAGCCAGCAGATCAAACGTTTCTTGTTGCGAGGAGACAATTGGAATGTGAGGCTGCCTGCCCAGGCATCCATACTTAGAACCCTGTTCTGGAAAAATACCTTATAAGACGTCCTGGAGCCATCCAACCAATCTTAATTGTCCCACAGAAGGAATCCTTGCGGTTTGGAGCATCTCACAACTCCAATAGTGGGAAAACCCCCATGGCCTCATAATGCCCCCCCTTCCTGAATGGGCCCACATGGACAGAAACTCAAACCTGAGCCAAAGTCTGAACCTCGACCTGACTTCAGACGCATGAGATCTCAATTCAGCTCTGCCGAGTGTGCCTGCCATGTCCTTGCCCCGAAACCTAAGCCTAGCTTGTGTTCTCAGACTTCCGTCCTCACTCTCCTGGCCCACAAGCCCTCCAGTTTGGGAATTCCGAAGCCACAATGCAGCACTCTGCCTGCCCTCCAGAAGAAAAACTTTGCCCTATGCTGCTAATAAGAAACCCCAAATGATTTTCTAATGCATGCCACTCGATTGTAAAGCAATTATACAGCCCACCCTGTATTCTAATGCCCTGTCTGGCACAGCCTGAGACAAGACATCCCAAACGACACCCAGACAGCTGGCCCCAACCTGGACACATAGGACCCGCTATGGCTGTAGGTCGTCATCTCTTCCCAACCTCGGTTTTCAGGCTTCAGAACCTAGACCTTATCTCCAATCACTGCCCAGGGGTGAACGTGATGCAGAAATTAGAATTCCTCCTTCCCCATGGCAGAAACCTTGTGGTTGGCATGTTGTCCAACATTCAATGTGGGAAAACCTGCATTGTCCGAAAGGCCACGACAGTGCTTGAGGGCCACCTAGGGCACAGACATGCATTGTGACCTGCAGCGTGAGTCCCGTATTAAAGTAACGCCTCTCAGTGCCTGGACCAAGATCCTGCATATGGGGCTTGTCATATCCATAGGCCCCCAGGCTTAACCAGAGGGCGAGTATTCCAGTTGTCAGTACCCACTGCTATGCTCTAGAATCCCTCTACTGGGGGGACACATGAAGCAGAAAACAGGACACTTCCCTTCCCACAGAATGACCCCAAACTCTTGGGGGCTGGACAAACTACCAGAGAGGGAGACTTCTACGACCCATGAGGCAACTCCTACATTAAACGGCCATTGTGGACAAAACATCCAGAGACAAAAGCCTGAGCGACTGCCTCCCTCTCACCCTTCTTTCATATCCAGAGGAGCTCCCCTCATGGACTGTAGATCAGGCCTGCCTTAACCTCGGCCCCAAACCTGAGCTGAGTTAGGGTTTTTGGATGTCTGTCTGCACAGCCATGGCCCACACAGCCTCCAGGCTGGGGTCTCTGGAGCCACACCACAGAACTGTGCCTGCTCTCTCCTAAGAAACTGCCCATTCCATTGGCCACAACTCTAAAAAATAGTAGAAACCTCAAGGTCCCCAAGGACATCCCACTACCTCAAGCCGCACTGAACAAATAGGGGCATTATGACACAAGCTGAGCAACTACTACCTCCATGCAGACACACAGACAGATATCCGCAGAGACAGAAGATTGAACCAGACAGGCCCCTAGGCCCTATTATGAACTCTTGCTTTGGTGTCCAGGTATCACTCCTCAGAGGCCTGGGTTCGAAGACCAGCATACGGGGCTTTCCTGAGGCACCAGACAGAAGACCTCTAATCTCCACATGGGAAGCTTCCTTGTTGGAGTTGTGTCAAGCCCTTCGGGTTGGAGAATCCTGCCGAGTCCTTAGCTACTGCCACATTCCAAGGTCTCCATGGCCACCAACCCACATTATGACTCATCCTCAGGAGAGTCCATTTAAACTCAGCCTTCTGGGTAGCTCACCCAAAAGCGGCAGATTGAGTGTGCCTTGTCTCGACCAGGCAATGGGAAGGTGAGTTGGCGTGTCTCGGCATCCATGCTTAGGCCCCTGCTCTCGAGTCTTTCTGTATGGGGCATCCTGGAACCATCCAATAGTACTCGACTGTCCTGAAGAAGGAAACTTTGAAGTTTGGAGCAGCTCACAACTCCCAGCCTAGGGAAACCTCCCTGGCCTCATGACGCCCCCACCCCCTTCAGGAAGGGGCCGTCATGGACACAAACTCCAGCTTGAGGCAACATCTGATACTTGCCCTGACCTCACCTGCAGGAGATCTCGATTCAGCCTCTGCAGAGTGGGCCTGCCATGTTCTTGGCCCCAAAACTCGTGCTAGCTTGTGTTTTCAGACTTCCTTCCTCAAAATCCTGGCCACACCCCTCCTTTTTGGCAATTCTGGAGATACAATGCAGCACTCTGCCTGCCCTCCAGAAGAAAAATGTTGCCCTATAGGGCTAACCGGAAACTCCAAATGAGTAACAACCTGCATGCCACTCGACCATACCCCAATTATACAGTCTAGCCTGGGCACTAAAGCCCTGTCTGACACAGCCTGAGGGCAGACCTACAGTTCAACACCCAGACAGCTGGCCGTACACAGAGCATATCACACCCACAATGGCTTTAGGCCATCATCTCTACCCAACCTCAGTTTTCACCTTCAGAACCTAGGCCTTATCTCCACTCACTGCTCAGGAGTGAACGTGATGCAAGAATCAGAACTTCTCCTTCGCCTTGGCAAGAAACCTAGTGGTTGGCATGTTGTCCAATGTTCATTGTAGGAGAAAGCAGCATGGACTATGAGGCCCCACCTATCCCTGAGGGCCACAATGTGCACAAACACACATTGTGACCCTCAGCGTGAGCACTATCCTCATGTAAAGCCTCTTAGTGACTGGAACAACAGCCCACATATGGGGCTTGCCAAGCCCCTAGTCCCCCAATCTCAACCAGAGTTCGATATGTCTAGTCACCCCTACTCAGGGCTCTACTCTGGAATCCCTCTTTGGTGGAACACCTGAGGTAAAAAAAAAAAAAATACAAAAAGGACCCTTCCCATCCACAGAATGATCCCAACCCCTTGGGATCAGGCCAAATTACCAGAGAAAGAATCGTCCATGGCCCTTGATGACACCCCAACATTCCACGGCCACCGTTGACACAAAATCCAGAGACAAAAGCTTGAGCAAGCGCCACATACTCGCCCTTTGTTCATAGCCCGGAAAATTCTCACGGTCTGTAGATCGAACCTTCATACATACATCCCCAAACCTAAGCTGAGTTTGTGTTTTCAGACTTCTGTCCCCACAGTCCTGGCCCACACACCATCCAGGCTGGGGCCCCTGGAGCCACACCTCAGGACTCTGGCTTCCCTCTCCAGGGGAATTCTGCCATTTCCATTGGCCACAACCCTATAATTAGGAGAATCCTCCAAACTCCCCGAGGCCATCCCAATAGTGTTGGCTGCCCAGGACAAACAGGGATGATCTTTCACAAGTTAGGAAACTACCTCCACTCAGACCCAGAGACAGATATCCCCATAGAATAAGATTGAACTGGACAGGCACTTAGGCTCTAATCAGATCCATTGCTTTTGTTTCCAGGCATCTCTCCTCAGAGGCCTGGTTTCCAATACCAGAATACGGGGGATTACTGAGGCATTCATCAGAAAAATCTCATCTCCACATAGCAAATGTACTCTTTGGAGCTCTATAAAAACCTCTGTTTAGGAGAATCTTTCAGGGCCCCGGATCAAGCGCCCCATTCCAAGGTCTCCATGGACTTAAACCCACATTATGATCTATCCTCGGGAGAGTCCATGTCAACTCAACCCCCTTGGTTTCTCCCCCAGGGCCTGCAGATCAAAACTGCCTTGTTGTTGGAGACAACTAGAATGGGAGGCGGGCTGCCCAGGCATCCATCCTTAGAACCCTACTCTGGAGTCGTTCCACATGGGACATCCTAGAGCCATCCAACAGGTCTCAAGTGTCCCACAGAAGGAATCTTTGCAGTCTGGAGCATCTCACAACTCCCATTGTGGGAAAATCTACATGGCCTCTTGAGACGCTCCACTTTATAAAGGGGCCATCATGGACAGAAACTCCAACCTGAGCAAACGTCTGATATTCTCCCTGACTTCAGGTGCATGAGATCTTGATTCAGCTCTGCAGAGTGTGCCTTCTGTGCACTCACCCCCAAAACTAAGCCTAGCTTGTGTTCTCAGACTACCGTCCTCACACCCCTGCCCCAAAAGCCCTACAGATTGGCAATACTGGGGCCATAATGCAGCACACTGCCTGCCCTCCAGAAGAAAAACGTTGCCTTATGGAGCTACCTAGAAACCCGAATAAGGATCAACTGAACGCCACTCGACTGCACCCCAAATATGCAGTCTACCCTGTCTAATGCCTTGTCTGACACAGCATGAGCCCACACCTCCAGACCTACGCTCAACAGCTGGCCGCACACTGAGCTCATTGGACCCATCAGGTCCTTAGGTCTTCATCTCTTCCCAACCTCCGTTTTCGGGTTTCAGAACCTAGACCTAAACTCCAATCACTGTCCAGGGGTGAACGTGATTCAGAAATCACAACTCTTCCTTCGCCATGGCTGGAATCCTTGTGGTTGGCATATTCTCCAACGTTCAGTGTAGGAGAATCCAGCGTGGCCCATGAGGCACTTCCCATGCTTGAGGGCCTTGTTGGGCACAAATAGGCATTGTGACCCTCAGCATGAGCCCTGTCCTCAAGGAAGGCCTCTCAGTGTCTGAATCAAGAGCCCGCCTATTGGACTTGCCATGCCCCTAGGCCCCCAAACTTAAACAGAGGTGGGGATATCCAGTTGTCCCTCCCAAGGACTCTGCTCTGGAATCCCTCTTTTATTGGGACACTTGAGGTACATAAAATAAAACATAAAATAAAATAAAATAAAAAACAGAAAAGACTCCCCCCATCCCACAGAATGTACCCAAACTCTTGGGATCGGGTCAAATCCTCAGAGAAGGAAAGCCATCCACAACCCATGAGGCCACGCCAGCATTCCACCCACATTGTTGACACAAATCCAGAGACAAAACCTGAGCAAGCACCTCAAACTCACCCTTTTTCATATCCCTAAGTGTTATCACGGTCTGTAGATTGGGCGTGCCATACCTATGTCCCCAATCCTAAGCGGAGTTTGTGTTTTCAGACTTTTGTCCCCACAGGCCTGGCCCACACAGCCTCAAGGCTGGGCCCCTAGAGCCAAACTCAGAACTGTGCTTGCCCTCTCCAGGGGATTTCTGCCCATTCCATTGGCGACAACCCTATAGATTAGGAGAAACTCCAAAGTCCTGAGGCCATCCCAATATTATAGGCTGCCCAGGACAAACAGGGGCGATCTGACACAAGCTGAGCAACTACATCCCCTCAGATCCTTAGACACGTATCCGCAGGAAAGAGATTGAACCGGACAGGCACCTAGGCCCTAATCATCTCAATTGCTTTTGTTTCCAGTCATCTCTCCTCAGAGGCCTGGTTTCCAATACCAGCATATGGGAGATTCATTAGGCACTCAAAAAACGATTCTCTTCTCTACATAGGAAACGTACTCTTTAGAGGCCATCAAAACCTCCGGTTATGAACATCCCTCAAGGCCCCGGATCAAGGACCCCATTCCAAGGTCTACATGGACACAAATGCACATTATGACCCATCCTCAACTCACCCATTTCAACACACCCGCCTCGGTTGCTCCCCTAGATCCAGCAGGCGAACATGCCTTGGCGCTATGAGACACCTGGAATGGGAGGCAGGCTGCCCAGGCATCCATCCTTAGAACTCTGCTCTGGATAACTTCCTTATGGGATGTCCTGGAGCCATCCAACAGGTCTCGACTGTCCCACAGAAGGAATCATTGCGGTTTGGAGCATCTCACAATTCCCATCGTGGGAAAACCTCCATGTCCTCGCGACACCATCCCCTTCATGAAGGGGCCGTCATGGACAGAAACTCCGACGTAAGCCAACGTCTGATCCTAGCTCTGTCTTCAGGCATACGGGATCTCGAATCATCTCTGCAGAGGGTGCCTGCCGTCCCCTCACCCCGAAATCTAAGTCTGGATTGTGTTCTCAGAATTTTTTCCTCACACTCCTGGCCCACAAGCCTTCCAGTTTGGGAATTCTGGAGCCACTATGTGGCACTGTGTCTTCCCTCCAGAAGAAAAACGTTGCCCTCTGGGGCTACCCAGTAACCACAAATGAGTACCATCCTGCACGAAACTCGACTGCACCCCAATGATACAGTCTAGCCTGGGCACTGATTCCCTGTCTGCCACAGCCTGAGCCTGCACCTCCCAATCCACACTCAACAGCTGGCTGAACACTGAGCACATCAGCCACACCATGGCCTTAGGTCTTCATCTCTTCCCAACCTCAGTTTTCAGGCTTCAGAACCTAGACCTTAAATCCAATCACAGTACAGGAGTGAAATTGTTGCAGAAATTAGAACTCCTTCTTCCCCATGGCCAGAAAACTTGTGGTTGCCATATTGTCCAACGTTCCGTGTAGGAGAAACCAGCATGGTATATTAGGCCACGCCCTGACTTGAGGGGCTCCTTGGGCACAAAAACACATTGTGAAACTCAGTGTGAGACCTATCCTCAAGGAAGGCATCTCAGTGTCTGGACCAAGAGCCCACATATGGGGCTTGCCATGTTCTTCGGTCCCAATGTTAACCAGAGGTCTGGTTGTCCAGTCGCCCCTCGCCAGGACTCTGCTCTTGGATCCCTCTTTTGGTGGTCCACCTTAGGTAAAAGGTCATTCCCTTCCCACAGAATGACCCCAAACTCTTGGGATCGGGTCAAATCCCCAGAAAGGGAGCCTCATCAATGGCCCATGAGGATACCCCGACATTCCATGGCAATCGGTGACACAATTCCAGAAAAAAAAAAAAAAAGCATGAACCAGCACCTCACATTCGCCCTTTGTTCATATCCCGAAGAGTTCTCCTCATGGTCTCTAGATCGGGCCGGCCATACCTACATCCCCCAACCTAAGTGGAGTTTGTGTTTTCAGACTTTTGTCCAAATAGCCCTGGACCACACACGCTCCACACTTGGGTCCCTGGAGCCACACCTCAGGACTGTGCTTCCCTTTCAAGGGAATTCTTACCATTCCATTGGCCACAACCTTGCAAATGAGGAAAAACCTCCAAAGTCGCCGAGGCCATCCCATTAGTGTAGGCCGCCCAGGACAAACAGGGGTGATCTCAAACCAGCTGAGCAACTACCTCCACTCAGACAACAGATGTCCCCAGAGAAGAATATTGAACCGGAAAGGCCCCTAGGCCCGAATCAGATCCATTGCTTTGGTTTTCAGGCATCTCTCCTCAGAGGCCTCGTTTCCAATACCAGCATATGGTGGTTTCCTGAGGCACCAATAAAAACAAATCTCGTCTCCCCATGGAAAACTTGCTCATTGGAGCTTTGTCATAACCTCCGGTTAGGCGAAACCTTCAGGGCCCTGGTGCCACTGCCCCATACAAAGGTCTCCATGGACTCAAACCAACATTAGGACCATCCTCAGGAAAGTCCATTTCAACTCAGCCCCCTCTGTTGCTAACCCAAGCCAGCAGATCAAACGTTTCTTGTTGCTAGGAGACAATTGGAATGTGAGGCTGGCTGCCCAGGCATTCATACTTAGAACCCTGTTCTGGAAAAATACCTTATAAGACGTCCTGGAGCCATCCAACAAATCTTAATTGTCCCACAGAAGGAATCCTTGCGGTTTGGATCATCTCACAACTCCAATAGTGGGAAAAACCCCATGGGCTCATAATGTCCCCCCTTCATGAAGGGGCCAACATGGACAGAAACTCAAACCTGAGCCAAAGTCTGATCCTCGACCTGACTTCAGACGCATGAGATGTCAATTCAGTTCTGCAGAGTGTGCCTGCCATGTCCTTGCCCCGAAACCTAAGCCTAGCTTGTGTTCTCAGACTTCCGTCCTCACTCTCCTGGCCCACAAGCCCTCCAGTTTTGGAATTCCGATGCCACAATGCAGCACTCTGCCTGCCCTCCAGAAGAAAAACTTTGCCCTATGCTGCTAATAAGAAACCCCAAATGATTTTCTAATGCATGCCACTCGATTGTAAAGCAATTATACAGCCTACCCTGTATACTAATGCCCTGTCTGGCACAGCCTGAGACAAGACATCCCAAACGATACCCAGACAGCTGGCCCCAACATGGACACATAGGACCCGCTATGGCTGTAGGTCGTCATCTCTTCCCAACCTCGGTTTTCAGGCTTCAGAACCTAGACCTTATCTCCAATCACTGCCCAGGGGTGAACGTGATGCAGAAATTAGAATTCCTCCTTCCCCATGGCCAGAAACCTTGTGGTTGGCATGTTGTCCAACGTTCAATGTGGGAAAACCTGCATTGTCCGAAAGGCCACGCCAGTGCTTGAGGGCCGCCTAGGGCACAGACATACATTGTGACCTGCAGTGTGAGTCCCGTATTAAAGTAACGCCTCTCAGTGGCTGGACCAAGATCCTGCATATGGGACTTGTCATATCCATAGGCCCCCAGGCTTAACCAGAGGGCGAGTATTCCAGTTGTCAGTACCCACTGCTATGCTCTAGAATCCCTCTATTGGGGGGACACATGAAGCAGAAACAGGACACTTCCCATCCCACAGAATGACCCCAAACTCTTGGGGGCTGGACAAACTACCAGAGAGGGAGACTTCTACGACCCTTGAGGCAACTCCTACATTAAACGGCCATTGTGGACAAAACATCCAGAGACAAAAGCCTGAGCGACTGCCTCCCTCTCACCCTTCTTTCATATCCAGAGGAGCTCCCCTCATGGACTGTAGATCAGGCCTGCCTTAACCTCGGCCCCAAACCTGAGCTGAGTTAGAGTTTTTGGATGTCTGTTTGCACAGCCATGGCCCACACAGCCTCCAGGCTGGGGTCTCTGGAGCCACACCACAGAACTGTGCCTGCTCTCTCCTAAGAAACTGCCCATTCCATTGGCCACAACTCTACAAAATAGTAGAAACCTCAAGGTCCCCAAGGACATCCCACTACCACAAGCCGCACTGGACAAATAGGGGCATTATGACACAAGCTGAGCAACTACTACCTCCATGCAGACACACAGACAGATATCCGCAGAGACAGAAGATTGAACCAGACAGGCCCCTAGGCCCTATTATGAACTCTTGCTTTGGTGTCCAGGTATCACTCCTCAGAGGCCTGGGTTCGAAGACCAGCATACGGGGCTTTCCTGAGGCACCAGACAGAAGACCTCTCATCTCCACATGGGAAGCTTCCTGTTGGAGTTGTGTCAAGCCCTTCGGGTTCGAGAATCCTGCAGAGTCCCTTAGCTACTGCCACATTCCAAGGTCTCCATGGCCACCAACCCACATTATGACTCATCCTCAGGAGAGTCCATTTAAACTCAGCCTTCTGGGTAGCTCACCCAAGAGCCCGCAGATTGAGCGTGCCTTGTCCCCACCAGGCAATGGGAAGGTGAGTTGGCGTTTCTCGGCATCTATGCTTAGGGCCCTGCTCTGGAGTCTTTCTGTATGGGGCATCCTGGAACCATCCAATAGTACTCGACTGTCCTGAAGAAGGAAACTTTGAAGTTTGGAGCAGCTCACAACTCCCAGCGTAGGGAAACCTCCCTGGCCTCATGACGCCCCCACCCCCTTCAGGAAGGGGCCGTCATGGACACAAACTCCAGCTTGAGGCAACATCTGATACTCGCCCTGACCTCACCTGCCGGAGATCTCGATTCAGCCTCTGCAGAGTGGGCCTGCCATGCTCTTGGCCCCAAAACTCGTGCTAGCTTGTGTTTTCAGACTTCCTTCCTCACAATTCTGGCCACACCCCTCCAGTTTGGCTATTCTGGAGACACAATGCAGCACTCTGCCTGCCCTCCAGAAGAAAAATGTTGCCCTATAGGCCTAACCAGAAACGCCAAATCAGTAACAACCTGCATGCCACTCGACCACACCCCAATTATACACTCTAGCCTGGGCACTAAAGCCCTGTCTGAAACAGCCTGAGGGCAGACCTCCAGTCCAACACCCAGACAGCTGGCCATAAACAGAGCATATCACACCCAAAATGGCTTTAGGCCATCAACTCTACACAACCTCAGTTTTCACCTTCAGAACCTAGACCTTATCTCCACTCACTGCTCAGGAGTGAACGTGATACAAGAATCAGAACTTCTCCTTCGCTTTGGCAAGAAACCTAGTGGTTGGCATGTTTTTCCAACGTTCAGTGTAGTTGAAACCAGTGTGGCCCATGATGCCCCGCCCATGTTTATGGGCCACATTGGTCACAAACACACATTGTGTCCCTCAGCCTGATCCCAGGCCTCAGGTAAGGCCTCTCAGTGGCTGGATGAAGAGTCAGCATATTCGGCTTGCCATGCCCCTAGGCCCCAAATTTTACCCCTAGTTCGGGTTCTCCCTTCACTTTTCCCCAGGGCTCTTCTTTGGAATTCCTCTTTTGGCGGGACACCTGAGGTAACAAACCTGAAAGGAGTCCTCCCATTCCACAGATTGACGAAAAACAATTGGGATCGGACCAAATCCCCAGAGAGAAAGATTCGTCCATGGCCCATGAGGCTTCCCTGACATTCCACGGCCATCTCTGATACAAAATCCAGAGACAAAAGCCTGAGCAAGTGCCTCAGACTCGCTCTTTCTTTATATCCGGAAGAGTTCTTCTCATGGTTTATAGATCGGGCCTGCCATACCTACCTCCCCAAAGCTAAGCTGAGTTTGTGTTTTTAGACTTCTGTCCCCAAAGTCCTGGGCCACACACCTTCCAGGCTGGGTCCCCAGGTGTCACACATTAGGACTGTGTCTACCCAATCCATGGTAATTCTGCCCATTCCATTGTCCAAAACCGTAAAATTAGGAGAACCCTCCAAATCCCTGAGGCTATCCCAATAGTGCAGGTCGCCCAGGACAAACAAGGGCGGTCTGATACCAGCTGAGCATCTACCTCCACTCATACCATAGATGGATGTCCCCTGAGAAGCAGATTGAACCAGACAGGACCCTAGGCCATAATCGGATACATTGCTTTGGTTTACAGGCATGTCTCCTCAAAAGCCTGGATTCCAATACCAGCATAGGGGTTTTTCTGAGGCACCCATCAGAACAAATCTCGTCTCCACAAGGAAACTTGTGCATCGAGCTATGTCAAAAGCTTAGGAGAATACTTCAGGGTCCCGGTGCCACCGCCCCATTTTAAGGCCCTCATGGACACAAACACACATTAGGACCCATCCTCAGGAAAGTCCATTTCAAGTCAGCCACCCCGGTTGCTCACGCAGAGCCATCAGATCTAAACTCTCTTGTTGCTAGGAGAAAATTGGAATGCGAGGCCTGCTTCCCAGTCATCCATCCTCGAATGGTGCCCTGGAGTCATTCCATATGGGATGTCCTGAAGCTGCACAACAGGTCTCAATTGTCCCGCAGAAGGTATCCTTGAAGGGGGCATCCCACAACACCCAACGTGGGAAAACCTACATGGCCTCGAGATTTCGCTCCCTTCATGATGGGCCGTAATGCACATAAACTCCAACGTGAGGCAACGTCTGATCCTCGCCCTGACTTCAGATGCATGAGATATTGGTTCAGATCTACAGTGGTCCCTGCCGTGTCCTCGCCCTGATACACAAGTTTAGCTTGTGTTCTCAGACTTCCGTCCTCACACTCCTGGACACGAAGCCCTCAAGTTTGGCAATTCCGGACCGACAATGAAGCACTCTGCCTGCCCTCTAGAAAACAAATTTTGCCTAATGAGCTGCCCAGACAACTTATATGAGGATAAATCTACATGGCACTCGACTTTACCCAAATTATATAGTCTACGGGGGCACTAATGCACTGTCTGACACAACCTGAGCCCAGACCTCCTGACCAACACCCAGACAGCTGACCGCACACTGAGCACATCAGACCCGCTATGGCCTTACGTTATCATCTCTTCTCTACCTCCGTTTTCAGGCTTCAGAATCTAGACCTTATCTCCAATCACTGCCCAAGGGTGACTGTGATGCAGAAATCAGAACTCTTCCTTACCCATGGCAAGAAATCTTGTCGTTGGCAGGTTGTCCAACGTTCAGTGTAGGAGAAACCAGGATTCACCATGAGGCCCCGCCCATTCTTGTTTGCGAAGAGGGCATAAACACGCATTGTGACCCTCAGTGTGAGTCCTGTCCTCTAGTAAGTCCTCTCAGTCGCTCGACCATTAGATGTCATAATGGGCTTGACATGTCCCTAGGCCCAAATATGTAACCAGATTTCTGGTTGTCCAGTCGGCCCTCCCCAGGGCTCTACTCTGGAATACCTCATTTGGTGGGACACCTGAGGTTAAAAAACAAAACAAGGCAAATCACAACAACAACAAAACGGACTTCTTCCATCCCACAGAATGACCCCAAAATCTTGCGATGGGACAAACCCCCAGAGAGTAAGACTCGTCCATTTCCCATGAAGTCAACCGGAAATTTCATGACCATGAGTGACACGATATCCAGAGACAAAAACTTGAGCAAGAGCCTGACACTCGCCCTTTTTTCATATCCCGAAGCGTTCTCCTCATGGTCTGTAGATCAATACTGCAATACCTATTACCCGAAACATAAGCCGCGTTTGTGTTTTCAGACAACTGTCCAAACAGCTCTGCCTACACACCCTACAGGCTCAGGCCCCTGGAGCCAAACCTGAGGACTGTACTTGCCCTCTCCAAAAGAATTGTATGTGCCCATTCAAATGGCCACAACCTACTAATAGGATAAACCTCCAAACTCCCTGAGGCCATCCCAATAGTGGTGGCTCTCCAGGACAAACAGGAGCAATCTGAGCCCATCTGACACCTACATGCACTCAGATGCATAGACTGATGTTCCCAGAGGTAAAAAGGTACGAACAGGCCCCTAGGCACTATTTGGATTCATTGTTGTGCTAAACAGTCATCTCTCCTCAGAGGCCTGGATTTCAGTACCAGCTTATTGCTGTTTCCTGACTCATCCCTCAGAACAAATCTCATCTACCTATGGGAAACTTGCACATTGGAGCTGTGTCAAAGCCTCTGTTTGAAAAAACCCTTCAGGGCCCCAGTGCCACCGCTTCATTCCAAGATCTCCATAGACACAAAAACATATTAGGATCCATCCACAGGAGAGTGCATTTCAACTCAGCCTCCTGGGTTGCTCCCCCAGATCCAGCAGATCTAACCTTTCTTGTTGCTAGGACATAATTGGAATGCGAGGTGGGCTACCCAGCCATCCATCCTTAGAACCCTGCTCAGAATCATTGGCCTGGACCCAAACAACAGGTCTCAATTGTCCTGCAGAAGACTCTCTGCAGTTTGGAGCTTCTCACAACTCCCATCGTGGGAAAACACCCACGGCCTCGTGATGCCCCCCCCATTCATGAAGGGGCCATCAGGGACAGAAACTCCAACCTGAGCGATCCTCTGATCCTCGCCCTGACTTCAGATGCACGAGATCTCGATTCAGGTCTGTAGATTGTGCCTGCCATGGCCTCACCCAGAAACCTAAGCCAAGCTTGTGTTCTTAGACTTTTGTCGTCAGACTACTGGCCCACAAGCCCTCCAGTTTGGCAATCCAGAACTACAATGCAGCACTCTGCCTGCCCTCCAGAAGAAAAACATTGTCCTCTGGGGCTACCCAGTAACCCCAAATGAGGATCAACCTGCACCGACCTTGGCTGTACCCCAATACATAGGCTGACCAGGGCACTAATGCCCTTTCTGACACAGCCTGAGCCTGGACCCCCTGGACCCTCCCAGACAGCTGGCCGCACACTGAGCACATCGAGCCGCCATGGCCTTAGGTCGTCATCTCTTCCCAACCTCGGTTGTCAAGTTTCAGAACCTAGACCTTATCTCCAATCACTGCCCAGGCTTGTAAGTGATGCAGAAATCACAACTCCTTCCCCGTGGCTAGAAACCATGTGATTGGCATGTTTTCCAATGTTCAGTGTAGTTGAAACCAGTGTGGCCCATGAGACCCCGCCCATGTTTATGGGCCACATTGGTCACAAACACACATTGTGACCCTCAGCCTGATCCCAGTCCTCAGGTAAGGCCTCTCAGTGGCTGGATGAAGAGACAGCATATTGGGCTTGCCATGCCCCTAGGCCCCAAATTTTACCCATAGTTCGGGTTGTCCCTTCGCTTTTCCCCAGGGCTCTTCTTTGGAATTCCTCTCTTGGCGGGACACCTAAGGTAACCAACCTGAAAGGAGACCTCCCATTCCACAGATTGACGAAAAAGAATTGGGATCGGGCCAATTCCACAGAGAGGAAGATTTGTCCATGGCCCATGAGGTTTCCCAGACAATCCACGGCCATCGCTGATACCGAATCTAGAGACAAAAGACTGAACAAGCACCTCAGACTCGCTCTTTCTTCATATCCTGAAGAGTTCTTCTCATGGTTTATAGATCGGGCCTGCCATACCTACGTCTCCAAACCTAAGCTGAGTTTATGTTTTCAGACTTCTGTCCTCAAAGTCCTGGGCCACACACCCTCCAGGCTGCGGTCCCTGGAGCCACACATAAGGACTGTGCCTACCCAATCCATGGGAACTCTGCCCATTCCATTGTCCAAAACCGTAAAATTAGGAGAACCCTCCAAATCCCTGAGGCCATCCCAATAGGGCAGGTCGCCCGTGACATACAAGCGCGGTCTGATAGCAGCTGAGCATCAACCTCCACACATATCATAGATGGATGTCCCCAGAGAAGAAGATTGAACCAGACAGGACCCTGGCCAATCGGATCCATTGCTTTGGTGAGAGGCATGTCTCCTCAAAAGCCTGGATTCCAATACCAGCATAGGGGTTTTCCTGAGGTAGCAATCAGAACAAATCTCGTCTCCACAAGGAAACATATGCATTGAGCTCTGTCAAAAGCTTAGGAGAATACTTCAGGGTCCCGGTGCCACGGCCCCATTCCAAGGCCCCATGGACACAAACACACATTAGGACCCATCCTGAGGAAAGTCCATTTCAAGTCAGCCACCCCGGTTGCTCCTGCAGAGCCATCAGATCTAAACTGGCTTGTTGCTAGGAGACAATTGGAATGCGAGGCTGGCTTCCCAGGCATCCTCGCTCGAACGGTGCTATGGAGTCATTCCATATTGGATGTCCTGGAGCTGCCCAAAGGTCTCAATTGTCCCGCAGAAGGAATTCTTGAAGGGGGCAACCCACAACTCCCACGTGGGAAAAACTCCATGGACACGAGATTCCGCTCCCTTCATGAAGGAGCCGTCAGGCACAGAAACTCCAACCTAAGCCAAAGTCTAATTCTCTCCCTGACTTGAAATGGATGAGATATTGGTTCAGATCTGCATGGGGTACCTGCCGTGCCCTTGCCCTTAGCCCAAGTATAACTTTTGTTCTCAGAATTCCGACTTCACTCTCCTGGCCTCAAAGCCCTCATGATTGGTAAATCCGGTCCCACAATTAAGCACATGGCCTGCTTTCTGGAAAAAAAATATTGCCTAAAGAGCTGCCAAGGCACCTTATATGAAGATAAACCTACACGGTACTCGACTTTGCCCGAATTATATAGTCTAACCTGGGCACTAATGCACTGTCTGACACAACCTGAGCCCGGACTTCCTGACCAAAACCCAGACAGCTGACCGCACACTGAGCACATCAGACCCGCCATGGCCTTAGGTCCTCATCTCTTCCCTACCTCAGTTTTCAGGCCTCAGAAACTAGACTTTATCTCTGCCTGGGGGTGAGTGTCATGCAGAAATCAGAACTTCTCCTTACACATGGCAAGAAACCTTGTGGTTGGCATGTTGTCCAACGTTCATTGTAGGAGAAACTAGCATTCACCCTGAGGCCCGCCTATTCTTGAGTGCGACGAGGGCATAAATATGCATTGTGACCCTCAGGGTGAGTCCTGTCCTCTAGTAAGTCCTCTCAGAGCCTGGATCACTAGATGTCATAATGGGCTTGACATAGCCCTAGGCCCCAATTTTTAACCAGATTTCTGGCTGTTCAGTCACCCCTCCCCAGAGCTCTACTCTAGAATTCCTCATGTGGTGGGACAACGGAGGTTAAAAAATGAAACAAAACAAAGCAACAACAACAAAAAAAACGACTTCTTCCATCCCACAGAATGACCCCAACCTCTTTGGAAGGGGCCAAATCCCCAGAGAGTAAGACTCGTCCATTTCCCATGAAGTCACCCGGAAATTTCACGACCATGAGTGACATGATATGCAGAGACAAAAACATGAGCAATAGCCTCACACTCGCCCTTTTTTCATATACCGAAATGTTCTCCTCATGGTCTGTAGATCAGTCCTGCCCTACCTATGACCCGAAACAGAAGTCGAGTTTGTGTTTTCAGACAACTGTCCAAACAGCCCTGGCCTACACACCCTATAGGCTCAGGCCCCTGAAGCCAAATCTGAGGACTGTTCTTGCCCTCGCAAGGGAATTGTGTGAGCCCATTCCAATGGCGACAACACAACTAAAAGTATAAACCTTTAAATTCCCTGAGGCCATCCCATAGTGTTGTCTTCCAAGGACAAACACGGGCAATCTGAGTTCATCTGAGCACCTACCTGCACTCTGACCCATAGATAGATGTCGCCCGAGGTAAAAAGAAACCAACAGGCCCCTAGGCACTAATCGGATCCATTGCTTTGGTTTCCAGGCATCTCTCCTCAGAGGCCTGGATTTCAATACCAGAATATGGCTGTTTCTTGACTCACCCATCAGAACAAATCTCCTCTACACATGGGAAACTTGCATGGTGGACCTGTGTCAAACCTCTGTTTAGGAGAAGCCTTCAGGGCCCTAGTGCCACCGCTTAATGCCACAGTCTCCATAGACACAAAAACATATTAGGACCCATCCACAGGAGAGTCCATTTAAACTCAGCCTCCTCGGTTGCTCCCCGAGATCCAACAGATCTAGCCTGTCTTGTAGCTAGGAGAATATTGGAATGCGAGGTGGGCTACCCAGCCATCCATCCTTAGAACCCTGCTCAGAATCGTTGGCCTGGAGCCAACCAACTGGTCTCAATTGTCCCACAGTAGAATCTTTGCAGTTTGGAGCTTCTCACAACTCCCATGGTGGGAAAACCCCCACGGCCTCGTGATTCCCCCCCTTTATGAAGGGGCCATCAGGGACAGAAAGTCAAACCTGAGGCATCGTCTGATGCTCAACCTGACTTCAGGTGCAAGAGATCTCGATTCAGGTCTGTAGATTGTGCCTGCCATGTCCTCACACATAAAACCTAAGCCTAGCTTGTGTTCTCGGAGTTCCGTCCTCAGACTACCGGCCCATAAGCCCTCCAGTTTGGCAATCCAGAAGTACAATGCGGCACTCTGCCTGCTCCCTGGAAGAAGAACATTGCCCTCTGGGGCTACCCAGAAACCCCAAATGAGGATCAACCTGCACGCCATTTGGCTGTACACCAAATATATAGGCTGAAGTGGGCACAATTGCCCATTCTGACACAGCCTGAGCCTGGAACTCCTGGCCCCACCCAGACAGCTGGCCACACACTGAGCACATCGGACCCGCCATGGCCATAGGTCGTCATCTCTTTCCAACCTCGGTTTTCAGGCTTCAGAACCTAAACCTTATCTCCAGTCACCACCCAGGGTTGAACATGATGCAGGAATCAGAACTCCTTCCCCATGGCAAGAAACCTTGTGGTTGGCATGTTGTCCAACGTAAAGTGTAGTTGAAACCAGTGTGGCCCATGAGGCCCTGCAGATGCTTTAGGACCAAGTCGGTCACAAACATGCATTGTGACCCTCAACGTGAGCCCAGTTCTCAAGTAAGGCCTCTCAGCGGCTGGACCAAAAGACAGCATATTGGGCTTGCCATGCCCCTAGGCCCCAATTTTTAACCAGATTTCTGGTTGTCCAGTCTCCCCTCCCCAGGGCTCGGCTTTGGAATCCTTCTTTTGGTGGGACACCTGAGGTAACAAAACTGAAAGGACTCCTCCCATCCCAGTTTGACCCAAAACAATTGGAATCGGGCCAAATCCACAGAGCGGAAGACTCGTCCATGGCCCATGAGGCCTCCCCGACATTCCACGCCCATCGTTGACACAAAATCCAGAAACAAAAGCCTGAACAAGTGCCTCACAATCTCTCTTTCTTCATATCCGGAAGAATTCTCCTCACGGTCTGTAGATCGGGCCTGCAATACCTACGTCCCTAAACCTAAACTGAGTTTGTGTTTTAGACTTCTGTCTCCACAGTCCTGGTGCACACACCCTGCAGGCTGGGGCCCCTGGAGCCACATCAAAACTGTGCCTTCCCTCTCCACGGGAATTCTGCCCATTCCATTGTCCATAATCATAAAATTAGGAGAAACCTCCAAAGTCCCCAAGGCCTTCACAATAGTGTAGGCCGCCTGGGACAAACAAGGGCCATCTGACACCAGCTGAGCATCTAACTCCACTAATACCTTAGATGGATGTACACAGAGAAGAAGATTCAACCGGACAGGCCCCTCGGCTCTAAACGGAGCCATTGCTTTGGTTTCCAGTTATCTCTCTTCAGAGGCCTATATTCCAATAACAGTATATGGGGGTTTCCTGAGGCACCAATCAGAACAAATCTCGTCTCCACATGGGAAACTTGTCCTTTGGAGATGTCTCAAAACCTCCGGTTAGGAGAATCCTTCAGGGCCCATGCACCAACGCCCCATTCCAAGTTCTCCATGGACACAAACCCACATTAGCATCCATCCTCAGGAGAGTCCATTTCAACTCAGCCCCCTTGGTTGCTCTGACAGAGCCAGCATATCAAACCTGTCTATTTGCTAGAAGACAACTGCAATGTGAGGCGGGCTTCCCATGCATCCATCCTTAGATCCCTGCTCTGGTGTCATTCTGTATGGTATGTACTGGAGTGATACAAAAGGTCTCAATTGTTGATCAGAAGGATTCTTTGTTGTTTGGAGCATCTCACAACTTCCATTGTGGGTAAACCTCCATGGACTGGAGATGCTGTCCCCTTCATAAAGTGGCCAGAATGGACAGAAATTCAAACCTAAGCCTAGGTTTGAACCTCGCCCTGACTTCAGATTCATGATATCCCGATTCAGATCTGCAGAGGGTGCCTGCCGTGCCCTCGCCCAGAACATACGCCTAACATGTGTTCTCAGACTTCCGTCCTCACACTCCCCGTCCACAAGGCATCCACTTTGGAAATTCCGGAGCCACAATGCAGCACTCTGCCTGTTCTCCAGAAGAAAAACATTGCCCTTGGGGCTACCCAGAAATGCCAAATAAAGATCAACCTGCACGGCACTCAGTTGTACCCCAATTATACAATCTACCCTGGGCACTAATGCCCTGTCTGACACAGCCCAAGCTTGGACCTCCCGACCAACACCCAGACAGCTGGCTCCACGCTGAGCATATCGGACCCAACATGGTCTTAGGTCGTCATCTCTTCCCAACCTCGGTTTTCAGACTTCACAACCTAGACATTATCTCCAATCACTGCCCAGGGGTGAATGACATGCAGAAATCAGAATTAATACTTCCCCATGGCAAGAACTCATGTGGTTGACATGTTGACTATCATTCAGTGTAGGAGAAACAAGCATGCACCATGAGTCCCCACCCATGCTTGAGTACCACGAGGGCATAAACACGCATTGTGACACTCAGCATGAGTTCTGTCCTCAATGAAGGCCTCTCAGTGGCTGGACCATTAGGAGGCATATTGGGCTTGCCATGCCCCTAGGCCCGTATTTTTAGTTAGATTTCTTGTTGTCCAGGGTTCTGCTCTGGAATCCCTCTTTTGGTGGGACACCTTAGTTAACAAAACCGAATCCCACAGATTAACCCAAAACAATTGGGATCTGGCCAAATCCACAGAGAGAAAGACTCTTCCATGGCCCATGAGGACTCCTTGACATTCCACAGCCATCATTGACACAAAATCCAGGGGCAAAAGCCTGACAAGTGTCACACTTTCACCCTTTATTCATATCCCAAAAAGTTCTCATAGTCTGTAAATCGGACCTGCCATACCTACGTCCCCAAAGCTAAGCTGAGTTTGTGTTTTCAGACATCTGTCCCCACAGTCCTTGCCCACACACCCTCAAGGCTGGGCCCTTGGAGCCACACATCAGGTCTGTGCCTGCCCACTCCACAGGAATTCTGCCCATGCCATTGTCCATAATCATACAATTTAGGAGAAACCTCCAAAGTCCCCGAGGCCATCCCTATAGTGTAGGCCGCCCGGACAAACAGGAGCGGTCTGACACCAGCTGAGCAACTACCTCCATTTCATAAAATAGACAGATGTCGACAGAGAAGAAGATTGAACCAGAGAGGCTCCTAGGACCTAATTGGATGCATTGCTGTGGTTTCTATGTATCTCTCCTCAGAGGCCTGGTTCTAATACCAGCATATGTGGGTTTCCTGAGGCACCAATTAGAACAAATCTTGTCTCCACATGGAAAACTTGCTCTTTCGAGTTGTTTCAAAATCTCCGGTTAGAATCCTTTAGAGCCCTGGGGCCACCACCCCATTCCAACGTCCTCATGGACACAAACACACATTAAGACCCATCTTCAGGAGAGTCCATTTCAACTCAGCTCCCACGATTGCTCCTGCATAGCCATCAGATCGTACCTGTCTTGTGGCAGGGAGACAATTGGTGTAAGAGGCAGTCTGCTCAGGCATCCATCCTTAGAACCCGGCTCTGGAGTCATTCCATATGGGATGTCCTGGAGCCATCCAACAGTTCTCAATTTTCCCGCAGAAGGAATCCTTGCAGTTTGGAGCATCCCACAACTCCCAACGTGGGAAAACCTCCATGGCCTCGAGATTCCACCCCTTTGATGAAGAGGCCATCATGGACAGAAACTCCAACCTGCGCCTAAGTCTGATCCTCGTCCTGACTTCAGATGAATGAGATTTTGATTCGGATCTGCAGAGGGTGCCTGCCGTGCCCTCGCCCTGAAACTTAAGTTTAGCTTATGATCTCAGACTTACGTCCTCACACTCCTGGTCCCGACGCCCTCAAGTTTGGCAGTTCTGGACCCACAATGCTGCACTCTGCCTGCCCACCAGAAGAAAAATGTTGCCCCAGTGAGCTTCCCTGACACAATAACTGAGGATGAACCTACATGGAACTCAACTGTACCCAAATTATACATTCTAACCTGGGCACTAATGCACTGTCTGACACAGCCTGAATCCATACCTCCTGAACAACACCCAGAAAGCTGACCGCACACTGAGCACATCGGACCCTCCATGACCTTAGGTTATCATCTCATCCCAACCTCGATTTTCTGGATTCAGAACTTAGATCTTATCTCCAGTCACTGCCCAGGGGTGAACATGATGCAGAAATCAGAATTCCTCCTTCCCCATGGAAAGAAACCTTGTGGTTCGTATGCTGTCCAAAGTTCAGTGTAGGAGAATCAAGCATGGCCCATGAGTCCCCGCCCATGCTTGATGCCTACATTGGGCACAAACATGCATTGTGACCCTCAGTGTGAGCACTGTACTCAAGTAAGACCTCTCAGTGGCTGGACCAAGGTACCCCATATGGGGATTGCCATGCCCTTAGGCCCCCAATCTTATACAGAGTTCAGGTTGTCTAGTCGCCCCTTTCCAGGGTTCTGCTCTGGAATCCCTCTTTAGTGGCACACCTGAGGTAAAAAAAAAAAAAAAAAAAAAAACAGAATGGACTCCTCTCATCCCACGGAATGACCCCAAAATATTGGGATCATCCAAATCCCCATAGAGGAAGTCTCACCCATGGTCCATGAGGACGCCCCTACATTCCACGGCCATCAGTGACACAAAATCCAGAGTCAAAAGCCTGAGCAAGTGCCTCACACTCACTCTTTGTTCATATCCTGAAGAGTTCTCCTCAAGGTCTGTAGATCAGGCCTCCCATACCTATGTCCCCAAACCTAAGACGAGTTTCTGTTTTCAGACTTCTGTCCCCACAGCTCTGACCCACACACCCTCCATGCTTGAGCCCCTAGAGCCACACCTCAGGATTGTGCCTTCCCTCCCCAAAGGAATTCTGCCCATTTCATTGGCCACAAACTTGCAAATTAGGAGAAACCTCCAAAGTCAAAGTGGCCATCCCAATAGTGTAGACTGCCCAGGACAAATAGGGGCAATCTGACACCAGCTGAGGAACTACCTCCACTCAATCCCATAGACAGATGAACCGAGAGAAGAAGATTAAACCAGACAGGCCCCAGGCCCTAATCAGATCCATTGCCTTGGTTTCCAGGCATCTCTCCTCAGAGTTCTGGTTTCCAATACCAGCATATTGGGGGTTACTGAAGCACCAATGAGAACAAATCTTGTTTCCCCATGGGAAAAATGCTTCTTGGAGCTGTGTCAAAACCTCTGGTTAGGAGCATCCTTCAGAGCCCTGGTGCCACTGCCCCATTCCAAGGTCTCCATGGACACAATCCCACATTATGACCGATCCTCAGGAGAATGCATTTCAACTCAGCCCCCTCGGCTGCTACATCATAGGCAGCAATCAAACGTGCCGTTTCGCTAGGAGACAATTGGAATGCAAGGCCGGATGCCCAGGCACCCATCCTTAGAACCCTGCTCTGCAATTGTTCCATATGGGATGTCCTGGAGCCATCCAACAGGTTTCAACTGACCCGCAGAAAATCCTTGTGGTTTGGAGCATCTCACTACTGCCATCATGGGAAAACACCAATGGCGGTGTGATGACCCCCCTTCATGAAGGGGCCATCATGGACAGAAACTCCAACCTGAGCCAATATATGAACCTCGCCCTGACCTCAGATGCATGAAATCTCAATTCAGCTCTGCAGAGTGTGCCTGCCATTTCCTCGCCCTGAAACCAAAGCAAAGCTTCAGTTCTCAGACTTACATCCTTGCATTCCTGGCCGCAAGGCCTCCAGTTTGGCAGTTCCGGAGCCAGAATGCAGCACTCTGCCTGCCCTCCAGAAGAAAGACTTTGCCTTATGGGGCTACGGAGAAACCCCAAATAATTATCTTCTGCATGCCACTCAACTGTACCCCAATTATACAGCGTATCTGGGCACGAATGCCCTGTCTGGCACAGCCTGAGTGCAGACCTCCTGAACGACACCTAGAAAGCTGGCCCCAAACTGAAAACATCGGACCCGCCATGGCCTTAGGTCGTCATCTCTTCCAAACCTCGGTTTTCAGGCTTCAGAACCTAGACCTTATCTCCAATTAGTGCCCAGAGGTGAACGTGATGCACAAATCAAAACTCCTCCTTCCCCATGGCAAGAAACCCTGAGGTTGGCATGTCCAAGGTTCACTGTAGGAGAAACCTGCAAGCTCAATGAGGTCCCGCCCAATATTGAGGACCACCTTGGGCACAAACACACATTGTGACCCTCAGCATGAGTCCACTATTCAAGTAACGTCTCTCAGTGGCTGGACCAAGAATCTGCATATGGGCTTGCCATGCCCATAGGACCCCAGGCCTAACCAGAGGGTGGGTATTCCAGTTGTATGTACCCAGTGCTCTGCTCTAGAATCCCTCTATTGTGGGGACACATGAGGCAGAAAAGAGGACTCCTCCCTTCCCACAAAATGACCCCAATCTCTTGGGAGCCGGACAAATCACCAGAGAGGGAGACTTCCATGGCCCATGAGACCATGCTAACATTAAATGACCATCATGAATACAACATCCAGAGACATAAGCCTGAACGACCGCCTCTCACTCGCCTTACTTTCTAATCACAATGAGCTCCCCTCACGGACTGTAGATCACTCCTGCCATAACCTCAGCCCCAAACCTCAGCCGAGATTGTGTTTTTGGATGTCTGTCCCCACAGCCCTGGCCCACACAGCCGCCAGGCTGGGGCCTCTGGAGCCACACCACAGGACTGTCCTGCTCTCTCCAAGGAGACTATGCCCATTCCATTGCCCATAACCCCACAGAATAGGAGAAACCTCAAGGCCCCCGAGGACATCCCACTACTATAAGCCTCTCTGGACAAAGGCATCCTGACACAAGCTGAGCAACTACCTCCATGCAGAAACACAGACAGATGTCCGCAGAGACAGTAGATTGAACCAGACAGGCCCCTGGGCCCTAATCTGAACTCTTGCTTTGGTTTCCAGGTGTCACTCCTCAGAGGCCTGGGTTTGAAGACCAGCATCTGGGGCTTTCCTGAGACACCAAACAGAACAACTATCGTCTCCACATGGGAAGCTTCATTATTGGTGCTGTGTCAAACCCTTCGGTTTGGAGAAACCTGCAGAGTCCCTGAGCCACCGCCACATTCCCAGGTCTCCATGGCCACCAACCCACAGTATGACTCATCCTCAGGAGAGTCCATTTCAACTCAGCCCTCTGAGAAACCCGCCCAAGAGCCTGCAGATTGAGCCTGCCTTGCCCCAAGCAGCCAGTGGGAATGTGAGGTGGCATTTGCAGACATTCATGCTTAGACCCCTTCTCTCGAGTCTTTCTGTAGGGGTCATCCTAGAACCATCTCATTGTACTCGACTGTCCTACAGAGGAAACCTAGATGTTTGGGGCAGCTCATAACTCCCAGCGTTGGGAAACCTCCCTGGCCTCATGACGCCCCCACCCCCTTCAGGAAGGGGCCATAATGGACACAAACTCCAACCTGAGGCAACGTCTGATACTCGCCCTGACCTCAGATGCAGGAGATCTTGATTCAGTCTCTGCAGAGTGGGCCTGCCATGCCCTCGGCCCCAAACCTAACGCTAGCTTGTGTTTTCAGACTTCCCTCTTCACACTCCTGGCAAACAAGCCCTCCAGACTGGGAATTCCAGAACCACAACACAGTTTTCTGCCTGCCCACCAGAAGAAAAACGTTGCCCTATGGGGCTCTCCAGAAACCACAAATGAGAACCAACCTGCTCTGGCCTCGACCGCACCCTAACTGGAAAGGCTACCCTGGTCAGTAATGCTCTGTCTGACACAGCCTGACGTCCCGACAGACAAGGAAACAGCTGGCTGCACACTAAGCACATCAGACAGGCCATGGCCTTATGCCGTCATCTCTTCCCAACCTGGGTTTTCAGACATCTGACCCTAGATATTATATCAAATCCTGGAAAACGTGGGTAACTGAAGCACAAATCAGATCTTCTCCTTCCCCATGGCTGGAAAGCTTGCTGTTGGCATGGAGTCATACCTTCAGTGTAGGAGAAACCTTCATGGCCCCTGAGGCCAAGCCTAAACTTGAGTGCCTCCTTGGGTACAAACTCGCATTGGGACCATCAGCATGGGCCCCATGTCGAAGTAAGGTCTCTCAGGGCCTGGACCAAGAGCCCGCATATGGGGCTTACCAAGCCCTTATGATCCCAATCTTCACAAGAGCTCGAGTATTCCATTTGCTCGAACCCAGGACTGTGATCTGGAGTCCCTCTCCTGGAAGAACACCTGAGCCAGACAGCAGGACTCCACCCTTCCCACAAAATGTCCCCAAAATCTTAAGAGCTGGACCAACTCCTCAGAGAGGGAGACTCTTCCATAGCCCCTGAGGTCACCCCTACATTCCACGGCTATGGGAGACAAAACATCCAAAGACAAAAGCTTGCGTGACTGCCTCCCATTTGCCCTTCTTTCATAAGCTGAGGATCTCCTCTCACGATCTGTGGGTCCACCTGCCATGCTCTCGGCTCCACACCCAAGCCGAGTTTGTGTTTTCAGACTTCTGTGCCCTCAGCCCGGACCCACACACCCTCCAGGCTAGGGCCTATAGAGACACACTGAAGGACTGTGCCAGTTCTCTCCAAGAAAACTGTACCCAATCCATTGGCCACAACCCTAGAGATTAGGAGAATCCAATAAGGTCTCCAAGGCCATGTCTCGGCCATGGACTAAGAGGGGCACTCTGACACCAGCTGAGCAACTATCTCCACTTAGATACTCAGACAGTGTCCCCAGAGACAGAAGATTGAAACGGACAGGCATCTAGGCTCTAATCTGAACCCTAGCTTTGGTTTCCAGGTGTCTCTACTCAGAGAACTGGTTTGAAGACCAGTATCTGGGGCTTTTCTGAGGCACCAAAGAGAACCTGTCTCATCTCCACATAGGGATCTCTTTTTAATTGGAGCAATATTACACCCTTCGGTTAGGCGAATACTTCATGGCCCCTGAGCTGCCAACATATTCCAAGGTCTCCATGCACACAAACCCACATTATGACCCATCCGCAGGAGAGTCCATTTCAATTCAGCCCCCTAGTTAGCTCGCCCCAGAGCCAGTAGTTCAAACATGTCTTGTCACAAAGAGCCAATGGGAATGTGAGGTATGCTGTACAGGCATCCATCCTTCGAATCCTGCTCTCCAGTCTTTCCGTATGGGACATCCTGGAGCCATTCAACAGGACTCGACTGTCCAGCAGATGGAAAGCTTGTGGTATGGGTCAACGCACAAACTAGAGTTTGTGCTGGTGTCTAAGGTGCTGTGCAGGATTCTCCAATCTTGAGGGTTTGGCACAGGTCGAAGGGCATGGTTTCCTACTGGGGACAGGAGATATTCTATTGTGTGGCTCAGGGACCACATGTTGTATCCTGAGTTGGTATTTCAGAACAGGACCCTGAGGACAGATGCCTGAAAACCTAATCTAGTGTTCCAATGACGTCCTAAGAGCATGTCAGGTACAATCTTCTGACCCAGGAACATTGAAATGGCTGTCTGCTTGGATGTAGGTGATCAGGGCGTTTCAGACTGGAATTTGTCTCCAGTGCTGCCGACAATATTGGGTCGGGTTCAGGGCTCTTGCATGTTTCTCCTAAACTGGAAGGTTTGGGCAGGTTTGACGGGCACAGTTTCCTTGGGGATGGCAGGTCCAGTCATGTGTTGTGGATCCAGAGACCCTGTCCTGGAGGGCATATGAGCCATGGTTTTGGGAGAGAAGTCTGCAAACACAAATGTGGGTTATGGTTAGTGGAAAGGTGATCACAGGCCCAATGAGTAGACCTGGAGTGCAGCTTGTCAGGAGTAATTAGGGTGACTGGAAGGCAGTAGCACAGGCTTTTTTCTCTATATTGTGTGTCCAGGATGGCCTTGGAATGCAGGTATAGTCTCATGGGTCCATGGGAAACTTTTCCTCTCTATGGATCTGTGCAGCTCATAGTTTGGTGGCTTTTTTGGGGAAGGGAAGAGTGTTGTTTTCCATCTTATGGGTGCCCCAAAACAGGGATTCCAGATACAGGCTCTTTTTCTGGGCATCTGGGACTTCCCACCAAGGGTTAGGATTTGCACCTAGGGGTGTATGAGGCCTGCAATGCGGGATCATGATGGTGCAACTGAGAGGGATTGTTTGAAAGCTTGCTCAGGCTGAGTCTCACAATGCCTGTTTGCTCCCATGGCGGCCCTCAGGAGTGGGAGTGGTCTCATTGGTCATATATCTGGCTCCCTCTTAGAGAGTTGGACACCCAACCCAACAGCCAAATGTCCTGCCATGAGGAAGGGTGAGTTCTCTTCCGTCAGGTTCCTCTGTGCTTCAGGTTGCCCCATTGGCAGGGTTTCCAGCAAGGTCTCGAGATAGGTGCCTGAATACCAAGGATGGGTGGAGATGACGTACTTGGGCCATAGCAATCCCAAATGCTAGATATGAGGCCTAAAACTCGGTCGGGGCTCAGGCTCTGTCAGACACAGCGCTAGTGGCCATGGCAGCCTTTATATCAGAGTAGATTCGAGGGCGGAGCAGATTGATCCTCATGTGGAGTTTCTTGGGAAGATTCCCAGGCATTTGTTCATTCAATAGGGAAGGCAGAATGCTGTGTTGTGGCTCCAGATTTCCCAATCCCGAGAGCTTGGGGACCAGTCAGTTTTGGGTGGAATTGTAAACAAAAGCTATGGTTCAATTCAGTGCCAAGCAGAAGGCAGTTCCAATTTGTAGCAGTTTACTCGAGACATCCAGCACTGGAATAAGGGTGGATGTCAGATGCTTGCTCACACTAGAGTTTTTGTCTATGATGACCGACAAGTGGAGGGGTGGTATAAAGAGGCCATGGAGGAGTTCACATGCTGAGGCCTGTGAACTGCTGCAAAAAGTAACATTTCTTTGTACAGAGTAGGTGAAGTCTGGTTTGTTTACTCTAGGTTTCCCCATGTGGAAAGTTTGTGAAGAAGAGCTCTCCGGCATGGATGCCAGGAAAGCACACCTCCATTGACAATTGCAGCTGAGGAACATGGCAGATTCGTTCTGGTGGCTCTGGGACAAAGTGCCAAGGCCTTGAGTTGACATGGGATCTCTTGCAGATGGGTCACAATGCTTGTTTGTTACCAGGGAGAACTTAGAATGTGCTGGTTGCTAAGGTGCCATGCAGGATTCTCCTACCCTGAGGGTTTGGCACAGGTCGAAGAGCATGGTATTCTTCTGGGGACAGGGGATGTTCTGTCGTGTGGCTCAGAGACCACATGATGTGTCATAGATTGGTATTTCAGAACAGGCCCCTGAGGACAGATGCCTAAAAACCTAATGGGGTTCCATTGAGAGCCTAGGGGCATTTTAGGTTCAATCGTCTATCTCACGATCATTGACTTGGCTATTTCCCTGGATGTAGGTGATAAGGGTGTTTCAGACTGCGCATTTCCATCCTGAGTGGCCGGCAATATTGGTGTGGGCTCAGGGGCCACACAGGTTTCTCCTAATCTGGAAGGTTTGGGCAAATCTGATATGCACAGTGTTCTTGGGGTTGGCAGCCAGAGTTCTGTGGTGTGGCTCCAGAGATAACATTCTGGTGGGCATGTGAGTCATGGTTTTGGGAGAGAAGTCTGCAAACACAAATACAAATTAGGGTGAGTGGCGAGGTGATCACAGGCCCAATGCGTAGACCTGGAGGGAAGCTCCTCATGAACTATAATGAGGGAGACTGGAAGGCAGTAGCACAGGCTTTTCTCTTTGGATTGTGTGTCCAGCATGGCCTTGGAATGCAGGTGTGGTCTCATGGGTCCATGGGAGTCTTTTCCTCTCTATGGATCCTGGTGGCTCTCCATAGTTTGGTGGCTTTTTCGGGGAAGGGGAGAGTGATGTTTTCCACCTTATGGGTGCCCCAAAACAGGGATTCCAGAGACGGGCTCTGGTTCATGGCATCTGGGACATCACAACATGTGCTATGATTTGGGCTTAGGGGCATATTAGGCCTGCAATGCGGGTTCATGGTGGTGCAACAGAGAAGGATTGTTTGAAAGCATGCTCAGGCTGAGGGTCACAAGGCCTGTTTGCCTCCAGGGCATCCCTGAGGAGTTTGTGTGGTCTCACTGGACTTGTAAATGACTCCCCCTTTCAGGGTTGAACACCCATCCTAACAGCCAAGTTTCCTGATATGAAGAAGGAGGAGTTCTCTATTGTGCTTCAGGATGCCCCATTGTCAGGAATTCCAGCAACGGTCTGGGGACAGGTGCCTGAATACCAAGGATGGGTAGAGATAAAATACTTGAGCCATGGCAATCCCAAATGCTAGATGTGGGGCTCAAACTCTGGTGACTGACACTAGGTCTGGGCTCAGGCTCTGTCAGACACAGCACTAGTGGCCAGGGCAACCTATAAATCAGGGTCCCTCCGATATAGGGCCGAGCAGATTGATCCTCATGTGGGGTTTCTGGCCAGACTCACCAGGCACTTGTTTCTATCGGGAAGGCAGAATGCTGTGTTGTGTCTCCATAATTCGCTATCAAGAAGGCTTGGGGACCAGTCGGGTGAGGAAGGAATTGTAAACACAAGCTACAGTTCAATTCACTGCCAAGCGGAAGGCAGTTCCTGTGTCCAGCAGCTTTTTCGAGATATCCAGCACCTTAGTAAGGGAGGACGTCGGATATTTGCTCACACTGGAGTTTGTGTCTATGATGACTGACAAATGGAGGGGTGGCGTCAAGAAGCCATGGAGGGATTTTCACGTTGAGACTCATGAGCTGCTCCAAATAGCAAGGTTTCATTCTACTGGACAGGTGGAGTGTGGTTTATTTGCTCCAGGGTCCCCCATGTGGAAAATTTGGGTAGCAGAGCTCTACCGCATGGATGCCTGGAATGTTCAACTTCATTGACCATTGCAACTGAAGAACATGGCAGCTTTATTCTGGTGTCTCTGTAGCAAAGTACCAAGTCCTTGATTTGACATGGAATCTCTTGCAGATGGGCCACACAGCTGGTTTGTTACCAGGTAAATCTTAGAATGTGCTGGTGGCTTAGTAGTTGTGCAGGAATCTACTACTCTGGGATTTTGCACAGATTGTAGGGCACGGTTTCCTTCTGGGGACAGGAGATGTTCTGTTGTGTGGCCCAGCCACCACATGTTGTATCATAAGTTCGCATTCTAGAACAGGCCTCTGAGGACACATGTCTGAAAACCGAATCAATGGTTCCAATGACGTCCTAGGGGCATGTTAGGTTCATTATTCTGACTCAGGACCATTGACTTGGCTGTGTTCCTGGATGTAGGGGATCAGGGTATTTCAGACTGTGCATTTGTGTTCAGAGCGGCCGCCGAAATTGGGGTAGGCCCAGAGGCCTTGTAGGTTTCTCCTAATCTAGACAGTTTGGGCAACTGTGATGGAAACAGTTTCCTTGTGGATGGCAGGGACAGTCCTGCAGTGTGGATCCAGAGACCCCATCCTGGAGGGCATGTGTGCCATGGTTTTGGTAGATAAGTCTGCAAACACAAATTCGAATTAGGGTGAGTGGCGAGGTGATCACAGGCCCAATGCATATACCTTGAGAGCAGCTCATCTGGAACTGTAATTAGGGTGAATGGAAGGCAGTAGCACAGGCTTTTCTCTCCGGATTGTGTGTCCAGGATGGCCTCGGAATGCAGGTGTGTTCTCATGGGTCCATGGGAGACATTGCCTCTCTATGGATCCTGGTGGCTCCTCATAATTTGGTGACATTTTTGGGGAAGGGATGAGTGCTGTTTTCCATCTGAAGGGTGCACCAAAACAAAAATTCCAGAGATGGTCTCTGGGTCTGGGCACCTCGAAAATCCCACCAAGTTTTATGATTTGAACCTACAGGCATACCAGGCCTGAAATGAGGGATCATTGTGGTGAATCTGAGAGGGATTTTTTGAAAGCATGCTCAGGGTGAGGGTCACAATGCCTGTTTGTGCCAAGGGTAGTCCTCAGGAGTGTGTGTGGTGTCATTGATGTTGTAACTGGCTCCCCCTTTGAGGGTAGAACACCCATCCCAAAAGCCAGGTTTATTGCCATGGGGAAAGAAGAGTTCTCTATTGTGCTTCAAGTTCCCTAATTGGCAGGGATCCCTGCCAAGGTCTGGGGACAGGTGCCTGAATATCAAGGATGGGTAGAGATGACATACTTGGGCCATGGCAATCCCAAATGCTAGATATGGGGCCTGCTCTCTAGTGGCTGAAACTCAGTCGAGCTCAGGCTCTGTCAGACACGGCACTAGTGGCCATGGCAGCCTATAAATCGGTGTTGACTCGAGGGCCGACCTGATTGATCCTCATGTGGGTTTTCAGGGCAGACTCACCAGGCATTTCTTCATTCGATGGGGAAGGCAGAATGCTGCGTTGTGGCCCCAGATTTCCCTATCAAGAGGGCTTAGGGACCAGTCAGGTGAGGATGGAATTGTAAACACAAGCTATGGTTCAATTCAGTGCCAAGTGGAAGACAGTTCCAATGTGCAGTGGTTTATTCAAGACATCCAGCACCGGGATAAGGGTGCATGTCAGATGTTTGCTTAGACTGGAGTTTGTGTCTATGATGACCGACCAATGGAGTGGTGGCATCAAGAGGCCATGGAGCAGTTTACACGCTGAGGCCTGTGAGTTGATCCAAACATAAGGTTTCCTTCTACTGGACAGGGGAGGTCTGGTTTGTTTACACCAGGTTCCCCCATGTGCAAAGTTTGGGTAGCACAGTACTCGCACGTGGATAAGGGAAAGCACACCTACATTGACCATTGCACCTAAGGAACATGGCAGGTTCTTTCTGGTTGCTCTAGGGCAAAGGACCAAGGCCTGGTTTCTAATGAAGTTGGGTCACAATGCAGTTTTGTTACCACGGAAATCTTACTATGTGCTGGTGGCTAAGGGGCCATGTATGATTAGTCTATCCTGATGGTTTGACACCGCTCGAAGAACACGGTTTTTTTCTGGGTATCGGAGATGTTCTGTTGTGGGGCTCACGGACCAAATGTTGTATCATAAGTTGGAATTCCAGAACAGGCCTCTGAGGACAGATGCCTAAAAACTTCATCTAGGGTTCCAATGAAGTCCAAGGGGAATTTCAGTTTCAATCATCAGACTCAGGACCATTGACTTCGGTGTCTGCCTATATGTAGGCAATCAGGGTGTTTCTGTCTGTGCCTTTGTGTACAGAGTGGCCTCCAATATTGGGGTGGGCTCTGGGGCCTTGCAGGTTTCTCCTAATCTTGAAGGTTTAGGAAAATTTGTGGGCACGGTTTCCTTGGGGGTGGCAGGCACAGTCCTGTGTTGTGGCTGCAGAGACTCCATCGTGGAGGGCATGTAAGCCATGGTTTTGGGAGAGAAGTCTGCAATCACAAACTCGGATTAGGTTGAGTTGCGAGGTGATCGTAGGCCCAATGCATAGACCTGGAGGGCAGATCGTCAGGAACTGTAAATCACGTACCTCGAAGGCACTAGCACTGGCTTTTGTATCTGGATTGTGTGTCCATGATAGCCTTGGAATGCAGGTGTGTTCTAATGTTTCCATGAGAGTATTTTCCTCTCTACGGATCCTGGAAGCTCCCAATAGTATGGTGGCTTTCTCGTTTGAATGGAAGAGTGCTGTTTTCAATCTTAGATGTTCCCCAAAAAGGGATTCCAGAGAAGGGCTGTGAGTCTGGGTGCTTGGAAAATCCCACCAGGATTAGGATTTGGGCCTAGGGGAGTACCAGGCCTACAATGTGTGACTTGGAGGTACAACTGAGAGCGTTTGTTTGAAAGCATGCTAGTATGAGTGTCACAATGCCTGATGTGATTAGGGCAGCCCTTATGAGTGGGAGTTGTCTCCTTGGCCATGCAGCTGGCTACCACTTTAATGTAGGACACCCATCCCAACTACCAGGATTCCTGCCATGTAGAAGGAAGAATTCTCTATTGTGCCTCAGGTTCCCCCATTAGCAGGTATTCTAGCAAATGTCTGGGGACAGATGCCTGAATACCAAGGATGGGTAGAGATGAGGGACCTGAGACATGGCCAGTCTCACATGCCTGACTCTCTGAGTAGCTGACATGAATTGAGCACTCAGGCTCTGTCAGAAACAGAACTAGTGGTCAGGGCTGAGTATGAATCAGGGATCCCTCAAGGGCTGAGCAGATTGATCCTCATGCAGAGTTTCTGGGCAGAATCACCATGCCCTTCTTCTTTCTAAGGGGAAGGCAAAAAGCTCCGTTGTGGCCCCAGAATTCCCTATCAAGTGGGCTTGGGGACCAGTAGGGTGAGGATGGAATTGTAAACTCAAGCTAAGGTTCAATTCAGTGCCAAGCAAAAGGCAGTTCCATTGTGCAGTGTCTGATTCCAGATATCCAGCACCTGAGTAAAGGTGAAAGTCAGACATTTCCTCATGCTGGAGTTTATGTCTATGATGACCGATGAATGGAGGGGTGGCGTCAAGAGGCCATGGAGGATTTCACATGCTGGGGCTTGTGAGATGCTTCAAACAGCAAAGTTTCCTTCTACCACACAGGGGGAGTCTGGTTTATTTGCTCCAGGGTCCCCCATGTGGAAAGTTTGGGTAGCAGAGCACTCCCACGTGGATGCCTGAAAAGCACACCTCCATTAAAATTGCAGCTGAGAAACATGGCCAATTCGTTCTGGTGGCTCTTGGGCGAATTACCAAGGCCTGGAGTTGACATAAAGTCTCATGAAGATGGGTCATAATGCAGGTTTGTTACCATGGAGACCTTACAGTGTGCTGGTGGCTAAGGGACCATGTAGGATTCATCTACCCTGAGGGTTTGACACTGGTCAAAGGGCACGGTTTCCTTCTCGGACCAGAGATGTTCTGATGTGGGGCTAACGGACCAAATGTATCATAATTTGGTATTGCAGAACAGGCCTCTGAGGATAGATGCCTGAAAATTTAATCTAGGTTTCCAATAAAATCCTAACGGAATGTCAGGTTCAATCCTCTGACTCAGTATCATTGACTTCAATGTCTGCCTAGATGTAGGTGATCAGGGTGGTCCAGACTGTGCATTTGTGTACAGAGTGGCAACCAGTATTGGGGTGGGCTCAGGGGCCTTGCATGTTTCTCCTAATCTGGAAAGATAGGGCAATTTGATGGGCACAGTTTCCTTGGCAATGGTGGGCACAGTCCTGTGGTGTGGCTCCAGAGACCCCATGCTGGAGGGCATGAGAGCCATGGTTTTGGGAGGGAAGTCTGCAAACACAAATGCGGGTTAGGTTTAGTGGCGAAGTGATTGTAGGCCCAATGCATACTCCTGGAGGGAAGCTCCGTGTGAAATGTAAATCGCATGCCTCAAAGGAGGTAGCACAGGCTTTTTTATCTGGATTGTGTATCCACGATGGACTAAGAATGCAGGTGTGGTCTCAGGTGTCCATGGGTGATATTTCCTCTCAAGTATCCTGGCGGCTCCTTATAATGTGGTGGCTTTCTCAGAGAGGAAAGAGTTCTGTTTTCCATATTAAGGGTGTCCCATAACAGGGATTGCAGAGAAGTGCTCTGGCTCTGGACACCTGGAAATACCCACCAAGGGTTATGATTTGGGCATAGGGGCTTTCCAGGCCTCCAATGCAAGTCCTGGAGATACAACTGAGAGCGTTTGATTGAAAGCATGCTCAGGCTGAGGGTCACTATGCAAGCTTTTGCATAGGGTGGCCCTCAGGAATGGGGGTGGTCTCAATGGCCATTCAGTAGGCTAACACTCTGAGTGTTGGACACCCTTCCGAACTTACAGGAATCCTGCCATGGGGAATGAGGATTTCTCTATTGTGATTCAGGTTCCCTCATTGGTAGGGATTCCAGGAAAGGTCTGGGGACACATGCATGAATACCAAGGATGGGTAAAGATGACGGCTCTGTTCCGTGGCCAGTCTAACATGCGGGATATGGGCCCTGCCTTCTAGGTGGCTAACACGAAGTCGGGGTTTAGGCTCTGTCAGACACAACACTAGGGGCCAGGGCTGTCTATAATTCAGGGTTCCCTCAAGGGACAAGTAGATTGATCATAATGTGGAGTTTCTGGGCAGACTCACCAGGCCCTTCTTCTTTCTATTGGGAAGGCAGAATGCTGTGTTGTGGCTGCAGAATTCCCTATCATGAGGGCTTGTGGACCAGTAGGGTGAGGATGGAATTGTAAACCCAAGCTATGAATAAATTCAGTGACAAGCGAATGGCATTTCCAGTGTGCAGCGGCTGATTCGAATATCCAGCACCTGAGTAAGCGCAGACGTCAGATGTTTGCTCAAGCTGGAGTTTGTGTCTATAATGACCGACAAATGGAGAGGAGTTGAAAAGAGGTCATAGAGGATTTCCCACACTTGAGCTTGTGAGATGCTCCAAACAGCCAGGTTTCCTTCTACAGGACAGGGCAGTCAGATTTGTTTGCTCGAGAGTCCCCCATGTGGAAAGTTTGGGTAGCAGAGCACTCCCACATGGATGCCTGGAAAGCACACTTCCACTGAACATTGCAGCTGAGTAACATGGCAGGTTCTTTCTGAAGGCTCTGGGGTGAAGTACCAAGGCCTGTAGTTGACATGGAATCTCATGAAGATGGCTCACAATGCTGGCTTGTTACCAGTGAGATCTTAGAATCTGCTGGTGGCTACGGGCCAAGTAGGATTCATCTACCCTGAGGGTTTGACACAGTTCCAAGAGCACGGCTTCCATCTAGAGAAAGGAGATGTTCTGTTGTGGGGATCAGGGACCATATGTTGTATCTTAAGTTGGTACTCCAGAACAGGTCTCTGATTACAAATGCCTGAAAACCTAATCAGGGGTTACAATGAGGTCATAGGAGCATGTCAGGTTCAATCTTCTGACTGAGAAACACTGACTTGGGTATCTGCCTGGATTCAGGTGATCAGCGTATTTCAGAATGCACATTTGTGTCCAGAGGGGCCTCCAGTATTGGGGTGGGCTCAGGGGCCTTGCAGGTTTCTCCTTATCTCGAAGTTTTAGGCAAATGTGATGGACACATTTTCCTTGGGGATGGCAGGCACAGTCCTGTGGTGTGGCTCCAGAGACCCCATCCTGGAGGAAATATGAGCCATGGTTTCGGGATAGAAGTCTGTAAGCACAAACTCGGGTTAAGGTTAGCGGTGAGGTGATCGCAGGCCCAATGCATAGACCTGGAGGGCAGCTCGTCTGGAACTATAAATTAGTTGCCTTGAAGGTGGTAGCACAGGCTTGTGTATCTGGCTTTTGTGTCCAGGATGGCCTCGGAATGCAGGTGTGGTCTCATGGATCCATGGGAGATTTTTCCTCTCAAGGATCCTAGCGGCTCCCTATACTATGGTGGCTTTCTTGGCGAAGGGGAGAGTGCTGTTTTCCATCTTAGGGGTGTCCCAAAACAGGGATTCCAGAGACAGGCTGTGTTTCTGGGCCCCTGAAAAATCCCACCAGGTGTTAGGATTTGTGCTTAGGGGCATATCAGGCCTGCAAATTTGGATTCTGGAATGCAACTGAGAGTGTTTGTTTGAAAGCATGCTCATGTTGGGGGTCACAATGCCTGCTTGTGTCCAGGGCGGCCCTCATGAGTGGGCGGGTTATCATTGGCCATTCAGCTGGCTACCACTCTGAGGTCTGGAAACCCATCCCAAGAGCCATCATTCCTGCCATGGGGAAGGAGGATTTCCCTATTGTGCTTCTGGTTCCCCCATTGGCAGGGATTTCAGCAAATGTCTGGGGACAGATGCCTGAATCAAGAATGGGTAGAGATGACAGCCCTGGGACATGGCTGGTCTCACATTCTGGAGTTGGAGCCCAGTCTCTGGGTCCTGACACGAGGTCAGAGACGAGGTTCTGTCAGACTCAGCGCTAGTGGCCAGGTAAACCCATAAATGGGGTTCACTCGAGGGTCGAGTAGATTTATCCTCATGTAGGGTTTCTGGGCAGTCTCTCCAGGCTGTTTTTTCTTGCTATGGGGAAGGCAGAATGCTGTGTTGTGGCTTCAGAATTCCCTATCAAGAGAGCTTACTGAACACCAGGGTGAGGATGGAATTGCAAACCCAAGCTACTTTTTTTTTTTCAAGATTTTATTTATTTGTCAGAGAGAGAGCGAGAGCAAGCACAGGCAGACAGAGTGGAAGGCAGAGTCAGACGGAGAAGCAGGCTGAGAGAGAAGCAGTCAGACGGAGAGCAAGGAGCCTGATGTGGGACTCGATCCCAGGACGCTGGGATCATGACCTGAGCCGAAGGCAGCCGTTTAACCAACTGAGCCACCCAGGCGTCCCGCCAAGCTACTTTTAAATTCAGTGCCAAGCATAAGGCAATTCCAGTGTGTAGCAGCTGATTCAAATATCCAGCACTTGAGTAAGTGCAGATGTCAGTTGATTGCTCACGCTGGAGTTAGTGTCTATGATGACCAACAAATGGATGGGTGGCCTCAAGAGGCCATGGAGGATTACCCACCCTCAGGCTTGAGATACTCCATACAGAAAAGATTCCTTTTACCGTACAGGGGAGTCTGGTTTGTTTCCTCCAGGGTTGCCCATGTGGAAAGTTGGTATCAGAGCACTCCCGCTGGATGCCTGGAAAGTACACCTACATTGACCATGGCAGCAGAGGAACATGGCAGTTTCATTCTGGTGGCTCTGGGCCGAAGTACCAAGGGCTGGAGTTGTCATGGAGTCTCATGAAGATGGGTCACAATGCTGGTATGTTGTCAGGGAGATCATAGAATGTGCTGGTTGCCAGGGGGCCTTGAAGGATTCATCTACCCAGAGTGTTTGACACAGGTCCAGAGCACAGCTTTCTTCTAAGGACAGGAGATGTTCTTTTGTGTGGCTCAGTGACCATATTGTATCATACATTGATATTCAGAACAGCCTTCTGAGTACAGATACCTGAAAACCTATTCTTGTGTTCCAGTGAATCCTAGGAGCATGTCAGGTTCAATCTTCTGTCTGAGGACCATTGACTTGGATATCAGCCTGGATGTAGGTGATATGGTGTGTCAGACTGTGCATTTGCGTCCAGAGTGGCCTCCAATATTGGGCTGGGCTTAGGGGACTTGCAGGTTTCTCCTAATCTAGAGGGTTTGTTTAATAGTGACAATCACAGTTTCCTTTGGGAAGACAGGTACAATCCCGTGGTGTGGCTCCAGTTATCACAAACTGGAGGGCATGTGAGCCATGGTTTTGGGAGGGAAGTCTGAAAACACAAACTTGGGTTAGGGTTAGTGGCAAGGTTATCACAGGCCCAATGCATAGACATGGATGGCAGCTCTTCAGGAACTGTTAATCGGGTGACTCAAAGGTAGAATCACAGGCTTTTTTCTCTGTATTGTGTGCAGGATGGCCTCAGAATGCAGTTGTGGCCTCATGGGTCCATGGGAGATTTTTCCTCTCTAAGGATCCTGGTGGCTCCCAATAGTTGGTGGCTTTTTCGGGGAAGGGAAGAGTGCTGTTTTTCATGTTAGGGGTGACCCAAAATATGGATTCCAGAGACGGACTCTGGGTTTGGTCCCCTGGAAAATCCCACCAAGTGTTAGGATTTGGGCCTAGTGGCTTACCAGGCCTGCATGCAGGATCCTGGAGGTGCAACTGAGAGGTCTTGTTTGAAATCATTCTCAGGCTGAGGGTCACATACTTGCTTATGCCCAGGTGGCCCTCATGAGTGGGCGTGGTCACATTGGCCATGCAGCTGGCTCCCACTTTGAGGGTTGGAAAACCATCCCAACAGCCAGAATCCTGCCATGGGGAAAGAGGAGTTCTCTATAGTGCTTCAGGTTCCCCCATTAGCGGGGATTCCAGCAAAGGTCTGGGGACAGAGGCCTGAATACCAAGGATGGGTAAAGATGATGGACATGGGCCATGGCCAGTATCAAATCGTGGATATGGGCCCCGATCACTGGGTGGCTGACACTAGGTCTTGGCTCAGGCTCTGTCAGACACAGCACTAGTGCCCAGGGCAGCCTATAAATTGGGGTTCCCTCGAGTGCCGAGCAGATTGATCCTCATGTATGGTTTCTGGCCAGACTCACCAGGCCCTTCTTGTTTGTAAGGGGAAGGCAGAATGCTGTTTTGTGGCTCTAGAATTCACTATCAAGAGGGCTTGTGGACCAGGAGGCTGAGGATGGAATTGTAAACCTAAGCTATGGTTACATTCTGTATCAAGCTAAAGAAATTTCCAGTGTGCAATGATTGAATCCAATATTCAGCACTTGAGTGAGGGTGGATGTCAGATATTTGCTCATGCTGGAGTTTGTGTCTATGATGACACAAAAATGGAGGGGTGGTGTCAAGTGGTTATGGAGGATTTCCCAATCTGGTGTTTTTGAGATGCTCCAAACAGCAAGGTTTCCTTCTACCAGACAGGGGCAGTCTGATTTGTTTCCTCCATGGTTCCCCATGTTGAAAGATCGGATAACATAGATCTCCCACATGGATGACTGGAAAGCACACCTTCATTGACCATGACAGCGAAGGAACATGGCATCTGGTGGCTTTGAGGCGAAGAAATAAAGACTGGATTGGACATGGAACCTCATGAAGATGGGTCAAAATGTTGGTTTGTTACCAGGGAGATCTTAGAATGTGCTGGTGGTTAATGGGCCATGCAGGATTCATCTAGCCTGAGGATTTGACAAAGGCCCAAGAGCCCGGATTGCTTCTGGGGGCAGGAGATATTCTGTTGTGGGGCTCAGCGGCCATATGTTGTATCATAAATTGGTAATCCAGAACAGGTCTCTGAGGACAGAAGCCTGAAAACCTAATAAAGGGTTGAATGAGGCCCTAGGGGAATGTCATTCAATCTTCTGACTCAGGATCATTGACTCTGGTGTCTGACTGGATGCAGGTGATGAGGGTGTTTCAGACTGTGCATTTGTGTCCAGAGTGGCATCCAATACTGGGGTTGGCTCAGGTTCCTTGCAGGTTTCTCCTTATATGGGGTTTTTGGACAACTGTGATGGGCAGTTTCCTTGGGGATTGCAGGAACTGTCCTGTGGTGTGACTCCAGAGACCCCATCCTGGAGGACATGTGCGCCATGATTTTGAGAGAGAAGTCTGCAAACACAAACTTAGGTTAGGGTTAGTGGCAAGGTGATCATAGTCCCAATCCATAGACCAGGAGGGCAGCAAGTCTGGAACTGTAAATCACGTAACTCAAAGGTGGTAGCACAGGTAATTGTATCTGGATTTAATTTCCAGAATGGCCTTTATTGCAGGTGTTGTCTCAAGGGTCCATGGGAGATTTCTCCTCTCAAGGATCCTGGCGGTTCTCAATAGTTTGTTGGATTTCTCCGGGAAGGGATGAGTACTGTTTTCCAGCTTAGGCGTGCCCCAAAACAGGCATTCCAGAGATGAGCTCTGGGTCTAAGTGCTTGGAAAATCCCACCAAGGGTTAATATTTAGGCCTAGGGCCATACCAGGCCTGCAATGCGGGATCCTGGAGGTGCAACTGAGAGCGTTTGTTTGAAAGTATGGTCAAGCTGAGGGTCCCAATGCCTGCTTGTGCCCCGGAGGCCATCAGGATTGGGCGATGTCTACTCAGCCATGCAGCCAGTTCCCATTCCTAGGGTTGTACACCCATCCAAAGCCAGGATTCCTGCCATGGCGAAGGATGAATTCTCTATTGTGCTTCAGGTCCCCCCATTGGTAGGGATTCCAGCTAAGATCTAGGGGACAGATGCCTGAATACCAAGGATGGGTAGTAATGACAGCCCTGGGCCATGGCCGGTCTCACATGGTTAATGTGGGCCCCACCCTCTGGGTTGCTGACACGAGGTAGGGGCTCGGGCTCTGTCAGACACAGCACTAGTGGCTAGGGCAAACTATAAATAGGGGTTCCCTCCTGGGCTGAGTATATTGATCTTCATGTGCAGTTTATGGGCACACTCACCAGGTCCTTCTATCTATGAAGAAGGCAGAATGTTGCGTTGTGGCTTCAGAATTCCCTATCAAGAGACATGGCAGACCAGTAGGGTGAGGATGAAATTGTAGTCTGAAGCTATGCTTAAATTCATTGCAAAGCGAAAGGCAGTTCCAGTGTGAAGCAGCTGATTCCAATATCAGCGCCTGAATATGGGCGGATGTCAGATGTTTGCTCAGGCTGGAGTTTGTGTCTATGATGACCAACAAATGGAGAGGTGGCGTCAAGAGGCCATGGAGGATTTCCCACCCTGGGGCTCAGGGGCCAAAATTTGTATCATAAGTTGGTATTCCAGAAGAGGCCTCTGAGGACAGGTGCCTGAAAAGTTAATCCCTCTTCCAATGAGGTCCTAGGGCCATGTCAGGTTCAATTATCTGACTCAGGACCATTGATTTGGGTGTCTGCTGGATGGAGGTGATCAGGGTGTTTCAGACTGTGCATTTGCATCCAGAGCAGCCTCCAATATTGGGATGTGCTCAGGAGCCTTCCAGGTTTCTCCTAATCAGGAGGGTTTGGGCAACTGTGATGGGCCCAGTTTCCTTGGGGATGGCAAGCACAGTCTTGTGGTGTGACTCTAGGGGCCCCATCCTGGAGGACATGTGAGCTATGGTTTTTAGAGAGAGATCTGCAAACACAAACTCGGGATAAGGTTAATGGAGAGGTGTTCACAGTCCCAATCCAAAGATCTGGAGGGCAGCACGTCAGGAACTGTAAATCAGGTGACTCGAAGGCAGTAGCACAGTCTCTTGTATCTGGATAGCATATCCACGCTGGCCTCGGAATACAGGTGTGGACTCATGGAACCATGGGAGATTCTTCTTCTCAAGGATCCTGGGGGATCCCATTAGTTTGGTGGCTTTCTCAGGGAAGTGAAGAGTGCTGTTTTCCATCTTAGGGGTGCCTCAAAACAGGGATTCCAGTGACGGGCTCTGGGTATGTGCACATGGAACATCCCACGATGTGTTAGGATTTGGGCTTAAGGGCATATCAGGCCTGCAATGCAGGATCCTGGAGGTGCAACTAAGAGCATTTTTTTGAAGGCTTGATCAAGCTGAGGGTTACAATGGCTACTTGTGCCCAGGGCAGCCCTCATGAGTGGGCATTGTCTCCTTGGCCATGCAGCTGGCTCCCACTTTGAGGTTTGGACACTCATATCAACAGCCAGGATTCCTACCATGGGGAAGGAGGAGTTCTCTATTGTGCTTTAGGTTACCCCATTGGTAGGGATTACATAAAAGGTCTGGGGACAGGTGCCTGAATACCAAGGATGGGTAGAGATGATGGACTTGGGCCCTGGCCAATCTCACATGCTGGATATGGGCTCATATCTCTGGGTGCCTGAAACTAGGTCTTGGCTCAGGCTCTGTCAGACACAGTACTAGTACTAGTACTAGTACTAGTACTAGTACTAGTGCCCAGGACAGCCTATAAATCAAGGTTCCATCGAGTGCCAAGTAGATTGAACCTCATGTGGAGTTTCTGGGAAGATTCACCAGGCCCTATTTCTTTCTAGTGGGAATGGAGAATGTTGCCTTGTGGCTCCAAATTCCCTCTCTAGAGGGCTTGCAGACCAGGAGGCTGAGGATGGAATTCTAAACCCAAGCTATGGATATATTCAGTGTCAAGTGAAACGCAGTTCTAGTGTGCAGTGGTGGAAAAGAAAATGCAGAATCTAAATAACGGCAGATTTCAGATGTTTTCTCATGCTGGAGTTTTTGTCTATGATGACTGACAAATGGAGGGGTTGTGTCAAGGGCCATGGAGGATTTCTCCTGCTGGTGCTTCTGAGATGCTCCAAACAGAGGGTTCCCTTCTACTGGTCAGTGGCAGTCTGGTTTGTTTGCTCCAGGGTCCCACATGTGGAAAGAATAAGTAGAAGAGCACTCCCACATGGATGCCTGGAAAGCACACCTCCACTGACCATATCAGGTGAGGAACATGGCAGGTTCATTCTGGTGGCTCTGGGGCGATTTACCAAGGACTTGAAGTGACATGGAATCTCATGAAGATGGATCACAATGCTGTTTGTTTGTTACCAGAGAGATCTTAGAATGTGCTGGGGGCTAAGGGGCTGTGCATAATTCATATACCCCGACCCTTGACACAAGTTGAAGAGCACGAATTCCATCTGGGGACAGGAGATATTCTATTGTGGGGTTCAGGGACCAATCTTCTGACTCAGGACCATTGACTTGGGTGTCTTCCTGGATGGAGGTGATCAGGGTGTGGCACACTGTGCATTTGTGTCCAGAGTGGCCTCCAATATTGGACTGGGCTCAGGGGACTTGCAGGTCTCTCCTAATCTGGAGGGTTTGGGCAACTGTGATTGACACAGTTTCATTGGGGATAGCAGGATCTTTCCTGTGGTGTGGCTACAGAGACCCATCATAGAGGGCATGTGAGCCATGGTTTTGGGAAAGAAGTCTGCAAACACAAACTTGGGGTAGGGTTAATGGCGAGGTGATCACAGGCCCAATGCGTAGGTCTGTAGGGCAGCTCGTCTGGAACTGTAAACCAGGTGATTCGAAGGTGGTAGCACAGTCTCTTGTATCTGGATTGTGTGTCCAGGATTGCCTCGGAATGAAGGTGTGGTCTTATGGAGCCCTGGGAGATTTTTCCTCTCTACGCATCCTGGCAGCTCCTAATAGTTTTCTCAGGGGAGGGAAGAGTGCTGTTTTCCATCATAGGGGTGCTTCAAAACAGAGATTCCAGAGACGGGCTCTGGTTATGTTGGCATGGAAAATCCCACGAAGTGTTAGGATTTGGTCCTAAGGGCATACCAGGCCTGCGATGCGGGACCCTGCAGAAACAACTGAGAGCATTTGTTTGAATGCATGCTAAGGTTGAGGGACACAATGCCTGCTTTGGCCCAGGCGGCCCTTATGATTGGGCGTTGTCTCATTGGCCATGCACCTGGTTCTAATTCTGAGGGTTGGGCACCCATAGCAACAGCCAGGCTTCCTGCCATGGGGAAGGAGGAGTTCTCAATTGTGCTTCAGGTTCCCCCACTGGTAGGGATTCCAGCAAAGGTCTGGGATAGTTGCCGGAATACCAAGGATGGGTAGAGATGACTGGGCCATGGCCAGTCCCACATGCTGGATAAGGGCCCCACACTCTGGGTGGCTGACACGAGGTTGGGGCTCAGGCTCTCTCAGACACAGCGCTAGTGGCCAGCGCAAAGTATAAATCGGGGTTCCCTCGAGGGCCAAGTAGATTGATCTTCATGGGGAGTTTCTGGGCAGACTCACCAGGCCCTTCTTCTTTCTATGGGGAAGGCAGAATGTTGCGTTTTGTCTCCCTAATTCCCTCTCAAGAGGACTTGCAGTCCAGTAGGGTGAGGATGGAATTGTAAACCCAAACTATGCAAGAATACAGTGTCAAGTGAAAGGTATTTCCAGTGTGCGTGACTGATTTGAATATCCAGCACCTGAGTAAGAGCAGATGTCAGATGTTTGCTCATGCTGGAATTTGTGTCTATGATGACTAACAAATGGAGGGTTGGCATCAAGAGAATGTGGAGGACTTCCCAGGCTGGGGCTTGTGAGATGCTCCAAACAACCAAGGTTTCCTTCAACCTGACAGGAGCAGTCTTATTTGTTTGCTCTAGGGTTCCCTATGTGGAATTTTTGTGTAGCAGAGAACTACCTCTTGGATGCCTAGAAAGCACACGTCCATTGACCTTTGTACCTGAGGAACATGGCAGATTCGTTTCATGGCTCTTGGGCAAAGTACCAACACCTTGAGTTGGCATCAAGTCTCAGGAAGTTGGGTCACAATGCTGGTTTGTTACCAGGGAGATCATAGAAGCTGCTGGGGCTAATGGGTCATGCAGGATCCATCTACCCTGAAAGTTGGACATAGATCCAAGAGCACATTTTCCTTCTGGAGACAGGAGATGTTCAGTTGTGGGAATCAGGGACCACATGTTGTATCATAACTTGGTATTCCAGAACAGGACTCTGAGAACAGATGTCTGAAGACCCAATCTAGGGTTCCAGTGAAGTCCTAGGGGCATGTCAGGTTCAATCATCTGACTCAGAACCATTGACTTGGCTTTCTGCCTCGATGGAGGTGCTCAGGGTGTTTCAGACTGCACGTTTGCATCCAGAGCAACCGCCAATATTGGGGTGGGTTCAGGGGCCTGGCAGGTTTCTCCTAATCTGGAGGGTTTGGACAACCTGATGGGCACAGTTTTCTTGGGGATGGCAGGAACTTTCCTGTGATGTGGCTTGAGGGTCCACATCTTGGTGGGCATGTAAGCCATGGTTTTGGGAGAGAAGTCGGCAAACACAAACTGGGGTTAGGGTTAGTGTCGAGATGATCACAGGCCCAATGCATAGACATGGAGGGCAGCTCGTCAGGAAATGTAAATAGGATGACTCGAAGGCGGTAGCAAAGACTTTTCTCTCTGGATTGTGTGGACAGGATGGCCTCGGAATGCAGGTTTGTTTTCATGGGTCCATGGGAGATTTTTTCTCTCTAAGGATCCTGGCGGCTCCCAATAGTTTGGTGCCTTTCTCAGGGAAGGGAAGAGTGCTGTTTTCCATCTTAATGGTGCCCCAAACAGGGATTCTGAGACGGACTCTGGGTCTGGGCACCTGGAAAATCCCACCAAGGGTTAGGATTTGGGCCTAGGGGCATACCAGGCCTGCAATGCTGGTACTGGAGGAGCAACTGAGAGTGTTTGTTTGAAAACATGCTCAGGCTGAGGATCACCATGCCTGCCTGTGCCCATGTCGGCCCTCAGGAGTGGGCATGGTCTCCTTGGCCATGCAGCTGGCTCCCACGCTGAGGGTTGGACAACCATCCCAACAGCCAATATTCCTGCCATGGGGAAGGAGGTGTTCTCTATTGTGTTTCAGGTTCGCCATTGGCAGGAATTCCAGCAAAGTTTGGGGGACAGATGACTGGATACCAAGGATGCGTACAGATGATGGCCCAGGGCCATGGCCGATCTCTCATGCTAAATATGGGCCCTCACCTCTGGGTGGCTGACACGAGGTCGGGGCTTAGACTCTGTCAGACACAGCACTAGTGGTCAGGGAAATCTATTAATCAGGGTTGCCTCGTGGTCTGAGTAGATTGATCCTCATGTGAGGTTTCTGGGCAGACTCAACAGGTCCTTCTTCTTTCTATGTGGAAGGCAGAATACTGCGTTGTGGCTCCAGAATTCCCTATCAAGAGATATTGTGGACCAGTGTGGTGAGGATAGAATGGTAATACAAAGCTATGGTTAAGTTCAGTGAAAAGCAAAAGGCAGTTCCAGTGTGCAGCTGCCGTTTCGAATATCCAGCACCTGAGTAAGGGTGGATGTCAGATGTTTGCTCACACTGGAGTTTGTGTCTGTGATTACCCACAAATGGAAGGGTGGCGTCAAGAGGCCATGGAGGATTTCCCATGCTGGGGCTTGTGAGATGCTCCAAATAGCAAAGTTTCTTTCTACCGGCCAGGAGAAGTCTGGTTTGTTTTCTCTGGTTTCTCCATGTGGAAAGTTTTGTAGCAGAGAACCCCACAGGGATGCCTGGAAATCACCCCTCCATTGACCATTGCAGCTGAGGAACATGGCAGGTGCATTCTGGTGGCTCTGGGGCAATATATCAAGACCTTGAGTTGACATGGAGTCTCATGAAGATGGGGCACAATGATGGTTTGTTACCAGGAATATCATAGAATGTGCTGGTTGCTAAGGGGCCATTCAGGATCCAAATACCCTTAGGGTATGACACAATTCCAGGAGCATGGCTTCCTTTTTGGGGAGGACATATTCTGTTCTGTGGCTCAGGGACTATATATTTTATCATAAGTTGATATTCCAGAGCAGGCCTCTGACGACAGATACCTGTAAACCTAATCTAGTGTGCCAATGAAGTCCTCGGGGCATGTCAGGTTCAATCTTCTGACTCAGGAGCATTGACTTGGGTGTCTGCCTGTATGGAGGTGATCAGGGTGTCTCAGACTGTGCATTTGTGCCCAGAGCTGCCTCCATTATTTGGCTGCGCTCAGGGGCCTTGCAGGTTTCTCCTAATCTAAAGGTATCGGGCAAAAGTGATGGGCACAGTTTCCTTGAGGATCTCAGTTACAGTCTTGTGGTGTGGCTTCAGATGCCAGAACCTGGAGGTCATGTGAGCCATGGTTTTAGGAAGGAAGTCTGCAAACACAAACTCAGTTTAGGTTAATGGCAAGGTGATTGCAGGCCCAATGCATAGACCTGGAAGGCAGCTCGTCAGGAACTGTAAATCCGATGACTCAAAGGTGATAGCACATGATATGTATCTGGATTGTATGTCCAGGATGGCCTCGGAATGCAGGTGTGTTCTCATGGGTCTATGGCAGATTTTCCACTCAAGGATCCTGGTGGCTACCAAGAGTTTGGTGACTATCTCGGGGAAGGGAAGAGTGCTGTTTTCCATCTTAAGGGTCCCCCAAAATAGGGATTCCAGAGATGGGCTCTGTGTCTGGGCCCCTGTAAAATCCCACCAGGGTTAGGATTTGGGCCTAGGTGTGTACTAGGCCTGCAATTCGGGGTCCCAGAGATGCAATTGAGAGCGTTTGGTTGAAAGCATGCTCAGGCTGAGGTCACAATGCCTGCTTGTGCCCGGGGAAGCCATCATGAGTGCACATGGTCTCCTTGGCCATGGAGCTGCCTTCCACTTTGAGGGTTGAGCAACTATCCCAACTGTCAGAATACCTTCCATGGGGAAGGAGGAGTTCTCTATTGTGCTTCAGGTTCCCCCAATGGCAAGGATTTCAGCAAAGGTGTGGGTACAGATGCCTGAATACCAAGAATAGAAGAGAAGACAGACTTGGGCCATAGCTGGTCTCACATGCTGGATATGGGCCCTGATCTCTCCGTGGCTGACACTAGGTCCTGGCTCCGGCTATGTCAGACACAGCACTAGTGCCCAGGGCAGCCTATGAATCAGGGTTCCGTCTAGCACCGAGAAGATTGACCATCATATGGAGTTTCTGGGCAGACTCTCCAGGCCCTTTTTCTTTCTATGGGGAAGGCAGAATATTGTGTTGTAGCTCCAGAATTCCCTCACAATAGGGCTTGTGGACCAGTAGGCTGAGGATGGAATTGTAAACCCAAGCTATGGCTTAATTCAGTCAAACTAAAGGCAGTTCCAGTGTGCAGCGATCAAATTGAAATCCAGCACCTGAGTAAGGGCGGATGTCAGATGTTTGCTCATGCTGGAGTTTGTGTCTATGATGACTGACAAATGGAGTGGTGGCTTCAAGAGGAAATGGAGGATTTCCCACGCTGGGGCTTGTGAGATGCTCCAAACAGAAGGTTTCCTTCTACCGGACAGGGGCATTCTGTTTTTTTGTCTCAAGGGTCCCAGCCAATTGCAAAGTTTGTGTAGCAGAGCACCCCCGTATGGTTGCCTGGAAACCACACCTCCACTGACCATTGCAGCTTAGGAACATGGCAAGTTCATTCTGGTGGCTCTGGGGCGAAGTACTAAGGGCTTATTTTTACATGGAATGTCATGAACATGGGTAACAATGCTATTTTGTTACCTGGGAATTCTTAGCCTGTCATCTGTACACATCCTTGGTATTAAGGCAACTTTCCACAGACCTTTCCTGTAACCCTGCCAATGGGGGAACCTGAAGCACAATAGAGAACTCCTCTTTCCATTGCAGGAAGCCTGGCTGTTGCAATGGGTGTCCAACCCTCAAAGTGGGATCCAGCTATATGGCCAATGAGACTACGCCCTCTCCTGAGGGCCCCCCTGGGCACAAAGAGGCATGATGACCCTCAGCCTGAGCATGCTTTCAAACAAGCCCTCTCTGTTACACCATTAGGATCCTGCATTGCAGGCCTGGAATGCCCCTAGGCCCAAATCCTAACACTTGGTGGGATATCCGGGCACCCAGACCCAGAGCCCGTCTCTGGAATCCCTGTTTTGGCATAAGCCTAAGTTGGAAAACAGCATTCTTCCCTGTTTTGGAGCACCCCTAAGATGGAAAAGAGCACTCTTTTCTTCTCTGAAAAACCACCAATCTATGGAGATTCACCAGGATCCTTAGAGAGGAAAAGTCTCCCATTGAACCATGAGACCACGTCTACATTCAGAGCCCATCCTGGACACACAATCCAGATAGAAAAGCCTGTGCTACCAGCTTTCAGTCACCCTAATTACAGTTCCTGACGTGATGCCTTCTAGGTCTATGCATTGGACCTGCGATCACCTTGCCACTATCCCTGACCCAAATTTGTGTTTGCAGACTTCCCTCCCAAAACCATGGCTCTCATATCCTCAAGGAGGTGGTCTCTGAAGCCTTACCACAGGACTGGGCCTGACATCCCCAAGGAAACTATGCCCATCACAGTTCCCCAAAGCCTCCAAGTTAGGAGAAACCTGCAAGGCCCCTGAGCCCACCCCAATATTGGAAGTGGCTCTGGATGCAAATGCACAGTCTGAAACACCCTGATCACCTACATCCAGTCAGACAACCATATCAATGGTCCTTAGTAAGAAAATTGAACCTGATGGGCACCAAGGACATCATTGGATCTCTAGATTAGGTTGCAAGCATCAATCCTCAGAGGCCTGTTCTTGAATACCAAGTCAGGATACAACATATGTACCCTGAGCCACAAAACAGAACATCTCCTCTCCCAAGATGGAAACTGTGCACATCGACCTGTGCCAAACCCTCAGCGTGGCCCATAGCCACCAATACATTCTAAGAACTCCCTTGTAACAAACCAGTTTTGGGACACATCTTTAAGAGATTCCAAGTCAACTCAAGGACTTGGTACTTGGCACCAGAACCACCAAAACGAACCTGTCATGTTCCTCAGCTGCAATGGTCATTGGACGTGTGCTTTCCAGTCATCCATGCGGGAGGGCTCTGCTACGCAAACTTCCACTTGAGGGACCCTGGAGGAAAAAAAAAAACAGACTCCTCCTGTCCATTAGAAGGAAACCTTGTTGTTTGGAGCATCTCACAATCTTAAGCGTGGGTAATCCTCCATTGCCTCCTGAAGCCACCCCTCTATTAGTCGTCATCCTAGACACAAACTCAAGTGTGAGCAAATATCTGACATCTGCCCTTACTCAGGTGCTGGATATCTCGTATAAGCTGCTGCACATTGAAACTGACTTCCGCTTGGCACTCAATTTAAGCATAGCTGGTGTTTACAATTGCATTCTCACCCTATTTGACCCCAAACCCTCTTGATAGGGAATTCTGGATCCATAAGGCAGCATTCTGCCTGCCCCACAGAAAGAAATGCTTCGTGAGTCTGGCCAGAAACCCTACATGAGGATCAATTTACTCGGCCCTGGAGAGAACCCCAATATATAGACTTCTCTGGCCACTAGTGCTGTGTCTGACACAGCCTGAGCCCAGACCTCGTGTCAGCCACCCAGAGAGCGGGGCCCATATCCAGCATGTGAGAACGGCCATGGCCCAAATCTGTCATCTCTATGCATCCTTGGTATTCAGGCATCTGTCCCCAGACCTTTGCTGTAATCCCTGCCTATGGGGGAACATGAAGCACAATAGATATTTCCTCCTTCCCCATGGCTGGAAACCTGGCCATTGGAATGTGTGTCCATCCCTCAGTGTGGGAGCCAGAAAATGGACAATGGGACCACGCCCACTCCTGAGGGCCACCCTGGGCAAAAACAGGCATTGTAATGCTCAGCCTGAGCATGTTTCCAAACAAGCCCTCTCAGTTGCACCACCAAGATCCTGCATTGCAGGCCTGGTCTGCCCATAAGCCCAAATCCCAACCCTTGGTGGGATTTTCCAGGCGCCTAGACCCAGAGCCCATCTCTGGAATCCCTGTTTTGGGGCACACCTAAGATCGAAAATAGCAGTCTTCCCATCTCAAAAAGTCATCAAAATATTGGGAGCCGCCAGTATCCTTAGAGGAAAAATCTCCCATGGACCCATGAGGCCACAGCTACATTCTGAGGTCACCCTAGACACACAGTCCAGATATAAAAGCCTGTGCTTCCACCTTCGGGTCATTCCAGTTACTGTTCCTGACGAGTAGCCTTCCAGGTCTACACATTGCCCTGCGATAACCTAGCCACTAAACCTAACCCGAGTTTGTGTTTGCAGACTTCCCTCCCAGAACCATGGCTCACATGCCCTCCAGGGTGGAGTCTCTGGAGCCACACCACAGGACTGTGCTTGCCATCCCCATGGAAATTGTGCATGTCAGTTAACCAAACCCTCCAGAGTTGGTTGAAACATTCAAGGCCCCTGTGGCCACCCCAATATTGGAGGTTACTCTGGACATAAGTGCGCAGTCTGAAACTCCCTGATCACCTACATCCTGGCAGACACCCAAGTCAACTTTCCTAAGTCTGAAGATTGAACCTCTCATGCTCCTGGGACTCATTGGAACCCTAGATTAGGTTGTCGGGCAAAGGCCTGTTCTTGAATAGAAACTTATGATATGGCATGTGGTCCCTGAGCCACAAAACACTACATCTCCTGTCCCCAGAAGGTAACCGTGCTCTTCGACCTGTGTTAAACCCTCAGGGTAGGAGAATCTTGCAGGAACCTTAGCCACCAACACATTCTAAGATCTACCTGGTAAAAAAAACCAGCATTGTAACCCATCTTCAAGAGATTCCATGTCAACTCAAGACCTTGGTGCTGCGCCCCAGAAGCGCCGTAAAGAACCTGCATGTTCCTCAGCTGCATTGGTCAATGGAGGTGTGCTTTCCAGGCATCCATGTGGAAGGGCTCTGCTACCCATACTTTTCACATGGGGGGCCCTGCAGAAAACATACCAGACTCTAACTGTCCAGTAGAAAAAACAACCTTGCTGTTTGGAGCATCTCACATGCATCAGCCTCTTGATGCCACTCCTCCATTCGGTCATCAGAGACACAAACTCCAGTGTGCGTAAACATCTGAAATCCACCTTTACTCAGGTGCTGGATATTTCATTTGTTGGCCACGATAGATACAAACTCTATCATGAGCAGACATCTGACCCTCGCCTGTACTCAGATGCTGGAGATCTCGAAAAAACCACTGCACATTGGAACGGCCATGTTCTCGGCACTGAGATTAAGCATAGATTGTGTTTTCTGCCTTCTGTTCTCACACTCCTCGCCTTCAAGTCCCCCATATTGGGAATTTGGGAGCCACAATGCCTTCTGCCTGCCCACCAGAAAAAAGAGGTGCCCTATGGGTCTGCGTGAAACTCCATATAAGGTTCCACCAGCACAGCCCTCTATAGCACCACAATATCATAGGCCACCTTGTGAACTAATGCTTTGTCTGACACAGCTCGAGCCCCGACCTCCTCGTAGCCACCTAGATAGCGGGACCCATATCTGGCAGGTGTGACCTGCCTTGACCTGAGTCCTTCATCTCAAACCAACCTGGTTATTCACGTACCAGTCCCAGAACATAGCTCAAATTACTGTGCATGGGGGAATGAAGCACAAAAGAGTACTCCTCCTTCCTCATAGAAGGAAAATTAAATGTTGATATGGTGGTCCAACCCTCATATTGGGATCCAGGTGCATGGAACAAGAGCCAATGCCCACTCAGGATGGGCATCTGGGCACAAACAGGCATTGTGACCCTTACCCTGAGAACCATTTCCAACAAGTCTCCATGAAAGCTGAACCAAAGCCCCACAGAGCCAGGCAGTCAAGCCTCTAGGCCCAAATACTAAGCCTTTGTAGGGTTATCCAGGCACAGGGACCTATAATCCATCTCTGGAATCCCCGTGTTGACGGAAACCCTGAAACAGTAAACCACGCTCTCTCCTTCGCAGTGAGACACCAAACTCTTGGGTGCTGGGCAGAATCCCCAGAGAGGTAGAATATTCCATGGACACATGAGGACACCCCACCATTCCAAGGCCATCCTAGACACAATCCAGACAGAAAAGCCTTTGCTCCTGCCTCCCAGCCACACGAATTTCAAATCCTGAGGAGCTGCCCTCAGCGTCTGCAGATCGGGGCTGCCATCACCTCCCTCCTAATTGATACACAATTTTGTGTCTGAAGACTTTGGTCCCAGAGCCCTTAACCACATTCCCTGCAGGATGGGGCTGACAGAACCACACTACATCACTGGGCCTGATCTCTGGATGAAATTCTGCCATCTCAGTTGCACAAACCCTCCAGATTAGGAAAAGCCTGCAAGGCCCCTGAGCCCACCCCAATTTCATAGGCCACTCTGGAAAAAATGCACAGTCTGACACAGCCTGAGCATCTACCTCCAGGAAGACTCACAGGTCAAAGTCCCTAAGTCCGAAGGTTGAGGATGACATGCCCCTACAACCTCATAAGAACCCTAGCCTAGATATTCAGGCCTCTGTGCCCAGAGGCCTGGTCTTGAAATCCAACATATGATCCGACATGTGGTCCCTGAGCCATACAAGAGAACCCCTCCTGTCCCGAGAAGGGAACCTGGCTCCTGGGAACTGGGTCTAACCCTCAGGTAGGAGAATCCTGCATGGCCACAGACCCACAACCACATTCGTTTTTTTTATATAGATTTTATTTATTTATTTGACAGACAGAGATCACAAGTAGGCATAGAGGAAGGCAGAGAGAGAGAAAGGAAGAAGCAGGTTCCCTGCTGAGCAGAGAGCCCGATGCGGGACTCAATCCCAGGACCATGAGATCATGACCTGAGCCGAAGGCAGCGGCTTAGCCCACTGAGTCACCCAGGCACCCTCACCACCACATTCTAAGATCTCCCTGGACACCAAGCAGCATTGTGACTCATTAGACTGAGAACATCCGTCAACTTAGATCACTTGGAAATTTGAACAAAACCAGCAGATCAAGCCTGCAATGTTCCTCAGCTGCAATGGTCATGCAAGGAAGACTTCCCAGGCCCCCATTCAGAGACCTCTGCTGTCGAATCTTTCTATATGGGGGACCCTGGAGCCTTGTAAGCGGACTTCCCCTGTCCCACAGTAGGACACCTTGCTGTTTGGAGCAGCTCACAAGGTCCTGCTTGGGAAAATCTCCAAGAATTCTTGAGGCCACCCCACAATTCGTTGACCATCATGGATGCAAACCCAGCGTGAGCAGACATCTGACCCTCGCCCATACTCAGGTGCTGGAAATCTTGAAACAACCACTGCACAATGGAATGGTCCTGTGGTCGGCACTGAGCTTATCCGTGGCTTGTGTATTCAGACTTCTGTCTTCACACTCCTCGCCTACAAGCCCTTCATATTGGGAATTCTGAAGCCACAGTGCAGCTTTCTGCCTGCCCACCAGAAAGAAGTGCCCTATGGGTCTTCGCAGAAACCCACATGAGGATCCTCCTGCACGGCCCTCAATGGCACCCCAATATAATAGACCGACCTCTGCATAAATTGTCTGTCTGACATCGCCTGATCCCCGACCTCCTGTCAGCCACCCAGATAGTGGGCCCCATATCCTCCAGGTGGGTCCAACCTTGGCCCGAGGCCATCATCTTGAAGCAACCTGGATATTCAGGTACCTGTCCCAGACTTAGCTCAAATTCCTGCCCATAGGGGACTCGGAAGCACAAAAGAGTGCTCCTCCTTCCCCATGGCCAGAAAACTGAATGTTGAGATGGCTGTACAACCCTGAGTGGGAACCAGGTGCATGGTCCATGAGACCATGCCTACACAGGATGGGCAGCTGGGCACAAATAGGCATTGTGACCCTCACAATGAGACCCCTTTCCAAAGATCCCCCTTGGGATCTGGACCAGGAACCCAAATCGAAGCTTTGGTTAAGTTTTCCCAGTGTCTGGACCCAGACCCATCTCTGGAATCCCTGTTTGGACAGGATCCCAGAGATGGAATACAGTCTTTTCCTCTTCCCCAGAAAGAAATCAAACTCTTGGGTGCCAAGCAGAATCACCAGAGTGGAAGAATATCCCATGGACACATGAGGTCACCCCTCCATTTAGTGGCCATCCTAGACACAAAATCCAGACAGAAAAGCCTGTGCTCCTCCCTCCCAGCCACCTGAATTTCAAATCACGAGGAGCTTCCCTCAGGGTCTTCAGATTCGGACTGCCATCACCTCACTCCTATCTCTTATCCGAGGTTGTGTTTAAAGTCTTTGGTCCCAAAGTCCTGACACACATGACCTCCAGGATGGGGCCTCGAGAAACACATGACATCACTGGCCCTGCTCTCCTGAGGAAACCCTGCCCATCTCAGTTTCCCAAAATGTCCAGATTAGGAGAAAACTGCAAGGCCCCTGACTGCACCCCAGTATCATAGGCCACTCTGGAAAAAGTGCACAGCCTGACACAGCCTCAGCTCCTACCTCCAGGATGACATGCAGGCCAATGGCACTTAGTCCGAAGATTGAAACTTCCATGGCCCTAAATCCTCATCAGAACCCTAGCTTATGTTTTGAGGTCTCTCTCCCTAGAGGTCTGTTCTGGAAATTCAAGCATATGGTCCAACCTGTGGTCCGTGAGCCATACAAGAGCACACCTCCTGTCCCAAGAAGGAAACCTGGCTCCTGGGTACTGGGTCTAATCCTAAGGATAGAGAATCCTCAATGGTCAGAGAGCCGCCACCACATTCTAAGGTCTCCCTGGACACCAAGCAGCATTGGGACCTGTTAGACTGAGAACTTCCATCAACGCAAATCACTTGGAACTTGGAATCTGTGTCATTGGTTCAAGCTTACCCTGTTCCTCAGCTGCAATGGTAACACGAGATTGGTTTCCCAGGCCTCCATTCAGAGAGCATTGCTATCGAATCTTCCATATGGGGGACCCTGGAGCCCTGTAAGAAGACTTCTGCTGTCCCTTAGTAGGACACCTTGATGTTTGGAGCAGCTCACAAGCTCCAGCTTGGAAAAACCTCCAAGAATTCTTGAGGCCTCCCCACCATTTGTTGGCCATCATGGATACAAACTCCAGCGTGAGCAGACATCTTCCCCTCGCCCAGGTGCTGAAGATCTCGAAACAACTGCTGTACATTGGAATAGACATGTGCTCGGCACTGAGCGTAACCGTAGCTTATGTTTTCATACTTCTGTCCTCACACTCCTCGCCTGCAAACCCTCCAACTTGGATATTCTGGAGCCGTAATGCAGCCATCTGCCTGCTCACCAGATAGAAGAAGTGAAGAAAGGGTCTGTGCAAAAATCCCCCATGAGGATCCAGTTGCACAGCTCTCAAAAGCACCCCAATATCATAGGCCGAACTCTCCACGAATGTTCTGTCTGACACAGCTCGAGCCCGAGCTCCTGACAGCCACCCAGAAAGCAGGCCTCATTTTCTGCAGGTGGTTCCTGCCTTGGCCCGAGGACCTCATCTCAAAGTGAACTGGGTATTCAGGCACCTGTCCCAGAACTTAGCTCAAATTCCTGCCCATGGGGGAACCTGAAGCATAAAAAGTACACCTCCTTCCCCATGGCAGGAAAACTGAATGTTGAGATGGCAGTCCAACCCTCAGAGTGGGAGCCAAGTGCATAGCCCATGAGGTCACACCCACTCAGCATGGGCATCTGGGCAAAAACAGGCATTGTGACCCTCAGAATGAGACCCATTTCCAACAAGAACACTCGGGAGCTGTACCAGGAAAACATAGAGCAGGACCCTAGGCCCAAATCCTAAGCCTTGTTGCGGTGATCCAGGCTCCAGAACCCAGGACCCATCTCTGGAATGGCTGTTTGGACGGGATCCCTGACTCATAAAACTGCGCTCCTCCCATCCCCCGGAAATACACCAAACTCTTGGGTGCCGAGCAGAATTCCCAGAGAGGTAGAATCTCACATGGACCCATGAGGCCACCCCTCCATTTCGTGGCCATCATAGACAAACAAGTCAGACAGAAAAGACTGTGCTCCTGCCTCACAGCCGTCCGAATTTCATATCTGGAGATGCTTCGCTCAGGGTCTGCAGATTGGGTCTGCCATCACCTCGAGCTTAACTCTTACCCGAGTTTGTGTCTGAAGACTTTGGACCCAGAGTCCTGACCCATATGCCCTCCAGGATGGGGCCTCCAGGAACACACAACAGCACTGGGCCAGCTCTCCCAAGGAATGTCAGCCTGTCTCAGTTTCCCAACCCACCAGATTAAGAGAAAATTGCAAGGCCCCTAATACCACCCCAATTCCATAGGAAGCTCCAGAAAAAATGCATAGTCTGACACAGCCTCAGAATATACCTCCAGGAAGACACCCAGGTCAATGGGAAGGGATGAAATGGCCTAACCCATGGCAGGTTCGATGTGCTGGGTGTGAAGCCAACTGTCTCAATGTCTCTCACAAGGTCTGGGCTCAGGCTATGTAAGACAGAGCATAGTGTTTAGGGTAGCCTATGCAATTGGGGTGTTGCCGAGGGCTGAGCAGGTTGATTTTCATTTGGGGTTTCTGAGCAATGCCATAGACAATGTTTTTCTTTGGGGGGGCAGGCAGAGTGCTTCGTTCTGGAACCAGAATTCCCAATCATGAGGGCTTTTGGGCCAGGAGTGCTAGGGTAGAGTCTGAAAACAAAAGATAGGGTGAGGTTGGGAGCAGGCACACTCTGCAAAGGCTGAAAGGATATCTCATGCATCTGAAGTCAGGCTGAGGATCAGACGTTGGCTGAGGTTGGATTGTGCCCTTGATAGCACCTTCATGAAGCAGGTGCCTCATGAGGCCAACGAAATTTTCCCACGCTGAGTTTGGAGGTTGCCACAAACCACAAGGATTCCTTCTGCGAGACAGTCGAGTCCTGTTGAGTGGCTCCAGTACATACCATACGAAAGGACTGAAGAGGAGGATTCAAAGGATGTATCCATGAACAGCATGCCTCGCATTCCCTTTGGCCATTAACGACAAGATATGTTTGATCTGCTGGCTCTGGGGCAAGCTAACCAGCGGGCTGAGTTGAAATGGCCTCTCCTGAGGATGCGTCATAATGTGTGTTTCTGTCCATGGAGACCTTGGAATGTGATGGTTGTACTGTGGCCCTGCGGAATTCTCCGACCAGAAGGGTTTGATACAGATCCAGTAAGAAAGCACTCCATGTGGAGACGAGAGAGGTTTGGTTTGGAGCCTCAGAAAAACCTAATATGCTGGTATACGAAACCAGTCCTCTGAGGACAGACACATGAAAACTAAAGCTAAGGTTCAAATTAGGGCCTAAGGGCCTGTCCATTTCAATCTTCTGTCTCTGGGGACACTGTCTGAGAGTCTAAGTGGTGATAATGGCTCAGCTGGTGTCAGAGTGCCCCTTTTAGTCCAGGGCAGCCTACACTATCAGGATGGCCTCAGGGGCCTTGGAGCTTTTCCCTAACCTGTAGGGTTGTGGTCAATGGATTAGGCACACTTTCCTTGGAGAGGGCAGGCACAATCTTTCGCTGTGGCTCCAGATGCCCTAGCCTGGAGGGTGTGTGGGTCCAGGCTGTGGGCACAGAAGACTGAAAACACAAACTCAGCTTATGAGTGGCGCCGAGGGTATGGCAGGCCGGATGTACAGATAGAGAGTGAGCTCCTTGTCTTGTGAATCAAGGGCGAGATTCCTTCAGGCTTTTGTCTCTGGATGCGTCCAGGATAGCCGTAGATTGTAGGGGGTGGCCTCAGTGACTGTGGACAAGTATCCCTCTCTGGGGATTTGTCCCAGCTAACAGGAGTTTGGGGTCATTTTGTGGGAAGGGTGGAGTCCTGTTGTCAGGCTCATGTATCTCTCCAAGAAAGTGATTCCAGAGCAGAGCCCCAGGAACAGGGGGGAGACTGGAAAACTCAAACACTGGTGAGGATTGGGTGTATAGGGGCTTGGCAGGCCCCATATGCGTGCTCTTGGTCAAGGCCCTGAAAGGCCTTTCTTTGATATTGGGCTCATGCTGAGGGTCACAGTTTGAATTTGTGCCCAAGGCAGCACTCAAGTTTGGGCGTGGTTTCAGAAGAAATGAAGTTTTCTCCCACCCTGAAGGTGTGACTCCATGCCAAGAACAAGCCTTAGAGCCATGGGGAAGAAGGAGTTCTGATTTGTGATTCAGATGCCCAACTGTGTGGGGAATTGATATAATATCTGGGTTTAGATATCTGAAAACCAAGGTTAGGAAGAGATAACGGCATAAGACCATGGCGTGTCAGAAGTGCTAGGTGTGTGGCCAGCTGTCTCCTTGTCTGTCTGGAAGTCTGGCATCAGGCTGTGAAAGGCAGAGCATTAGTGCCCAGAGCAGCCTATCAAATCTGAGTGCCGTCGAGGCAAGAGCAGGTTGATCCTCATCTGGGTTTTATGGAGAGCCCCACAAGGAAACGTTTTCACCGGTGGGCAGTCACTGGGCTGGCTTGTGGTTCTGCAATTCCTACTCTGGAGGGATTGTTTGCCAGGAGTGTGAGGAAGGAAGTCTGAAAACACAAGCTAGCGTGAGGTTTGGGACCGAGGGCACGGCAGGCCACTCTGCAGAGGCTGAATCAAGATCTCCTGCATTGCAGTCATGTCTACTATGAGACGTGCTTCAAGCTAGAGTTTTTGTCCATGATGGCCTCTCCATGAAGGATATGGGGGGCTTCATGAGGCCCAGCAGGTTTGCCGTTTTCTCCTACACTGAAGGTTTGACTCACGGCCAGCAGCAAGGTTTCTTGCCATGGGGAAGGAGGGGTTCTGACTTGTGCATCAGGTTCCCCCTGTGCAGGGATTGGAGATAAGGTCTAGGTTCTGATGACTGAAAACCCAGGTTGGGAATGGATGGTGGCCTAAGGCAGTGGCGGGTCCAATGTGCTGGGTGTGCAGCCAGCTGTGTCGGTGTCTGTTGGAAGGTCTGGGCTCAGGCTATTTGCGACAGAGCATCACTGTTTAAGGTAGCCTATGCAATTGGGGTGTTGCCAAGGGCCAAGCAGTTTGATCCTCATTTGGGGTTTCTGGGCAGCACCATAGACAATGATTTTCTCCTGGGAGGCAGGCAGAGTGCTTCATTGTGGCCCCAGAATTCCCAGTAGGGAGGGTTTGTGGGCCAGGAGTGAGAGGACGGAAGTCTGAAAACACAAGCTAGGGTGAGGATTGGAGCCAAGGGCAGAGCAGGCCCATTCTGCAGAGGCTGAATCAAAATCTCCTGCATCTGAAGTCAGGCTGAGGATCAGACGTTGGCTGAGGCTGGAGTATGTGTCCATGATGGCACCTTCATGAAGCGGGGGCCTCATGAGGCCAAGGAAGTTTTCCCACGCTGAGTTTGGAGGTTGCCCCAAACCACAAGGTTTCCTTCTGCGGGACATTCGAGTCCTGTTGCATGGCTCCAGAACATCCCATACGGAAGGACTGGAGAGCAGGGTTCGAAGGATGGATCCCTGTACAGCATGCCTCGCATTCCAATTGGCTATTAGCGATAAGATATGTTTGATAAGGGGCCTCTGGAACACGCGACCCAGGGGGCTGAGTTGAAATGGCCTCTCCTGAGGATGCGTCATAATGTGCGTTTGGGTCCATGGAGACCTTGGAATGTGCTGGTTGTTCAGTGGCCCTGCGGAACTCTCCTACCTGAAGGGTTTGATACATCCCCAGTAAGAAAGCTGCCCATGTGGAGACGAGAGATCCTTGGTTTGGTGCCTCAGAAAAGCCCCATGTGCTGGTCTATGAAAACAGTCCTCTGAGAACGGACACATGGAACAAAGCTAAGGTTCATATTAGGGCCTGGGGGCCTGTCCATTTCAACCTTCTGTCTCTTGGGACACTTTCTGAGAGTCTAAGTGGAGATAGTTGCTCCGCTGGTGTCAGAAAGCCCCTCTTAGTCCAGGGTGGCCTACACTATTGATGTCCTCAGGGGCCTTGGAGCTTTTCCCTAACCTGTAGGGTTGTGGTCAATGGATTGGGCACACTTTCCTTGGAGAGGGCAGGCACAAACTTTCGCTGTGGCTCCAGAGGCACTAGCCTGGAGGTGTGTGGGTCCAGGCTGTGGGCACAGAAGTCTGAAAACACAAACTCAGCTTATGAGTGGTGCCTAGGGTATGGCAGGCTGGAGGTACAGCCCGAGAGGGAACTCCTGGGCCTCTGAAAGAAGGGCGAGTGGGAGGCGTTCCTTCAGGCTTTTGTCTCTGGATGCTGTGTCCGGGATAGCCGTGGATTTGAGGGGTGGCCTCAGGGACTGTGGACGAGTATCCCTCTCTGGGGATTTGTCCCAGCTTCCAAGATTGGGGTCATTTTGTGGGAAGGGTGGAGTCGTGTTGTCTGGCTCATGTGTCTCTCTAAGAAAGGGATTCCAGATCAGAGCCCCAGGTACGGGCGGGGCGACTGGAAAACTCAAACCCTGGTGAGGATTGGGTGCATAGGGGCTTGGCAAGCCCCATATGCGGGCTCTTTGTCCAGGCCCTGACAGGCCTTTCTTTGACATGGGCTCATGCTAGGGTCACAGTGTGAATTTGTTCCCAATCAGCACTCAAGTGCTGCTTGGGCACTACCTGAAGGGTTTGATACATCCCCAGTAAGAAAGCTCCCCATGTGGAGACGAGAGGAGTTCTGTTCAGTGCCTCAGGAAAGCCCCATATCCTGTTCTTCGAACCAAAGCCTCTGAGGATTAACACCTGGAACCCAAAGCAAGAGTTGAGATTATGGCCCAAGGGCCTGTCCGGCTCAACCTTCTATCTCTGTTGACATCTGTGTGCATGCCTTCGTGGAGGTAGCTGCTCAGCTTGTGTCCGAATGCCCCTGTGTGTCCAGGGAGGCTCCCAGTAGTGGGATGTCCTCGGGGGCCTTGAGTTTTCTCATATTCTAGAGGTGTGTGTCCAAAGGAATGGACACAGTTTCCCAGGAGAGAGCAGGCACGGTCCCGTTGTATGGCTCCAGAGGACCCAGCCTAGAGGCTGTGTTTGCCAGCGCTGTGGGGACTGATGTCTGAAAAAGCAAACTTGGCTCAGGAAGGGGCCAAGGTAATGGCAGGCCTGATCTCCAGTCCGTGAGGGGAGATTCTCTGGATATCAAAGGAGGGCAAGTGGGAGGCAGTTGCTCAGGCTTTTGTCTCTGGGTGTTGCGTGCAGAGTGTCCGGTCAGGGTAGGGGTTGCCTCAGGGGCCGAGGAAGAACCTTCCTCTCGGGGGATTGTCCAAGCTCCCAAGTGTTTGGGTTCATTCTGTGGGAAGTGAAGAGTACTGTTTTCTGCCAGAAAGAACCCCCCAGAAGAGGGACTCTAGAGCACAGCAGTGGGTTCCTTCAACTGGAATACACACCATCTAGTTAGTCCTGGGTGCCTATGGGCATGGCAGGGACTATATGCAGAATCTTCGTCCCGAACCTGACAGGCCTTTCTTTGACATGGGGCTCATGCTAGGGTCACAGTGTGAATTTGTGCCCAAGCAGCACTCATGTTTTGGCGTGGCATCAGCGGCCATGAACGGTTCCCCACGTGAAGGTGTGACTCCATGTGAAGAACAAGCATTACAGCCATGTGGAAGGCATAGTTCTGATTGTGATTCCGATACACAAACTCAGCTTTTTTTGGGGACGTTGGTATGGCACGCCCAATATACAAACCATGAGAAGAACTCATGAAGATATGAATATAGAGCGAGTCTGAGGCGCTTGCTCAGGCATTTGTCTCTGGAATTTGTATCAGCAATGGCCGTAGAATGTCGGGGATGCTTCATGGGCCATGGACGAATCTACCTCTATGAGGATTTCGCCCGATTCCCAATTATTTTTCGTCAAACTGTGGGATGGGAGGACTCCTTTCAGTTTTGTTACCTCAGGTGTCCCACGAAAGAGGAATTCCAAAGCAAAGCCGTGGGGAAGACTGAAGGGACCACCAGAACTATGGTTCAAAATTGGGGACTAGGGGCATGGCAAGCCCAATATGCTATCTCTTCATCCAGCCACTGAGAGGCCTTACTTGAGGACTTTGGTCAGGCTGAGGGTCACAATGTGTGTTTGTGACCAATGTAGCCTGCGAGCATGGCGGGGCCTCATGGGCAACACTGGATTCAACTACACTGAACGTTGCAAAACATGCCAACCACAAGGTATCTTGCCATGGGGAAGGAGTTCTGATTTCTGCATCCCGTTCAACCCTGGGCAGTGATTGGAGGTAAGGTCTAGAAACTAAAGCCTGAAAACCGAGGTTGGGAAGAGATGACAACCTAAGCCATGGCGGCTCGATGTGCTCAGTGTGCGGCCAGCTGTCTGGTTGGGGCCAGGAAGTCCAGTCTCAGGCTGTGTCAGAAAGGGCATTAGTGCCCTGGTCAGCCTATGTATTTGGGGTACAGCCAAGGTCGGTGCAGGTTGATCCTCATTTGGGGTTACTGGGTAGCCCCAGAGGACAATGTTTTTCTTCTGGAGGGCAGGCAGAGTGCTGCATTGTAGTTCTGGATTGCCAAACTTGAGGGCTTGTGGGCCAGTAGTCTGACGACAAAAGTCTGAGAACACAAGCTAGGCTTAGGTTTCTGGGTGAGGCCATGGCAGGCACAATCTACAGACCTGAATCGAGATCTCGTGCATCTGAAGTCAGGGCGAGGATCAGACGATCGCTCAGGTTGGAGTTTCTGTCCCTTAAGGCCCCTTCATGAAGGGGGAGCATCACGAGGCCATGGGGGTTTTCCCACGATGGGATTTGTGAGAAGCTCCAAACTCCAAAGTGTCTTCTGCAGGACAATTGAGACCTGTTGTTTGGCTCCAGGCCAATGTATCTGAGCAGGGTTCTAAGGATGGATCGCTGGGTAGCCCACCTCGCATTCCAATTGTCTCCTAGCAACAAGACAGGTTAGATCTGCTGGACCTGGGGGAGCAACCGAGGAGGCTGAGTTGAAATGGACTCTCCTGGGGATGGGTCCTAGCGTGCTTTTGTGTGTAACGAGACCTTGGAATGAAGCGGTGGCACTGGAGCCCTAACGGGTTCTCCAAAACAGAGGCTTTGACAGAGCTCCAACGTGCAAGTTTCCCATGTGTAGATGAGTTGTTTTCTGATGGGTGGGTCAAGAAAAAGCCATTGCTGGTTTTGAAATCCAGGCGTCTGAGGAGAGATGCCTGGAAACCAAAGCAATGGATCTGATTAGCGCCTAGGGGCCTGTTCTTTCCTTTTTACATCTGGGGACAACTGTCTATGGGTCTGAGTGCAGTTAGGTGCACAGATGGGCTCTGATTGCCCTGTTTTTCCTGGGAAGCCTGCCCTTGTGAGATGGATCAGGGATTTGGGTGTTTATCCTATTAGAAGAGTTGTGGCCATTGGAAATGTCAAACACATTTCCCTTGCAGAGGGCAAGTACAGTCCTCAGGCTTGGCTCCAGGGTCCTGATCCTGTAGGTTGTGCAGGCCAGGGCTGTTTGGACAGTTGTCTGAAAACACAACCTCGGCTTGTGTTTCAGGTCATAGGTATGGTAGGACTGATCTACAGATCATGAGGAGAACTCTTCGGGATTTGAAAAAAGAGCGAGTGTGAGGCTCTTGCTCAAATTTTTGTCTCTCGATATCCTGTCACTCACGGTGGGGAAATTTCTGGGTGTCTTCATGGGAAATGGACGAGTCGTACTCTCTGGTGGTTTGGCCCGGTCCAAAGAGTTTGCGGTCATTCTGTGAGATGGAAGACATCCGTTTTTTTGTTGTTGTTGTTTTCTTTTTTAACCTCAAGTGTCGCACCAAATGAGGGATTCCAGAGTAGAGCCCTGGGGAGGGGCGACTGGACAATCAGAAATCTGGTTAAAAATCGGGGCCTAGGGACATGTCAAGCCCATTATGACATCTAATGGTCCAGCCACTGAGAGGACTTACTAGACGACAGGACTCATGCTGAGGGTCACAATGCGTGTGTATGCCCTCATCGCACTCAAGAATGGGCGGGGCCTCAAAGTGAATGCTGGTTTCTCCTACACTGAACGTTGGACAACGTGCCAACCACAAGGGTTCTTGCCATGGGTAAGGAGGAGTTCTTATTTCTGCATGACGCTCACCCCTGGGCAGTGATTGGAGATAAGGTCTCGGTTCTGAAGCCTGAAAACTGAGGTAGGGAAGAGATGATGACCTAAGGCCATGGCGGGTTTTATGTGCTCAGTGTGCGGTCAGCTTTCTGGGTGTTGGTCAGAAGGTCCGGGCTTAGGTTGTGTTTGACAGTGCATGAGTGCCCAGGTTAGAGTATATAATTTGGGTAAAGTCGAGTGCTGTGTAGGATTACCCTCATTTAAGGTGCCTGGGCAGCTCATGAGGCAATAATTTTTTTTCTAGAGGGCAGGCAGAGTGCTGCATTGTGGGTTCGGAATTGCCAAATTTTAGGAATTCGGGACAGGAGTGTGAGGACGGACGTCTGAGAAGACAAGCTAGACTTGGGTTTCAGGGCGAGGGCACGGCAGGTACCCCCTGCAGATCTGAACCAATATCTCATGCATCTGAAGTCAGGGCGAGGATCAGACGTTGGCTCAGGTTGGAGTTTCTGTGCATGACGGCCGCTTCATGAAGGGAGCGGAGTCTCGAGGCCATTGAGGGTTTCCCACGTTGGGAGTTGTGGGATGCCCCCTTCAAGGATTCCTTCTGCGGGAAAATTGAGACCTGTTGGACAGCTCCAGGACATCCCATATGGAATGACTGCAGAGCACCGTTCTCGGATGGATGTCTGGGAAGCCCGCCTCGCATTCCAATTGTCTCCTAGCAACAAGACAGTTTAGATCTGATGGCTCTGCGGGAGCAACCGGGGTGGCTGAGTTGAAATAGACTTTCCTGACGATGGGTCCTAATGTGTTTTTGTGTCCATGAGGGCCTTGGAATGGGGCGGTGGCACCGGGACCCTGAAGTACTCTCCTAAGCTTTGGACATGGCTCCCATGCACAGGTTTCCTTGTGGAGACGAGATGAGTTCTGATGGGTGCCTCAGGAAAACCCCTATGCTCGTATTGGAATCAGGCTTTTGAGGACACATGCCTGTAACCCAAAGCAATGGATCCTATTATGGCCTAGGGTCCTGTCTGGTTCAATCTTCTTCTCTGGGGACATCCATCTATGGTATGAGTGGAGGTCGATTATCAGCTGGTGTCAGACAGCCCTTGTTTGTTCCGGGCGACCTACACTATTGGGATGGCCTCAGGGACTTTGGAGGTTTCTCCTAATTTGTACGATTTTGGACCATGGAATGGGCAGAATTCCCATGGATTGGTAGGCACAGTCCTAATGTGTGGCTCCAGGGGCCCAGCCTGGAGGGTGTGTGGCCCCAGACTTTGAGGACAGAAGTCTGAAAACACAAACTCAGCTTAGGGTTGGGGACGTAGGTATGGCAGGTCCGATCTACAAACCATGAGAAGAACTCTTCAGGATATGAAGAAAGTGCGAGTCTGAGGCGCTTGCTCAGGCTTTTGTCTCTGGATTTTGTATCAACGATGGCCGTGAAATGTCGGGGAGGCCTCATGGGCCATGGAAGAATCTTCCTCTCTGAAGATTTGGCCCGATTCCCAAATGCTTTTCGTCAATCTGTGGGATGGGAGGTCTCCTTTCAGGTTTGTTACCTCAGGTGTCCCACCAAAAGAGGAATTCCAAAGCCAAGCCGTGGGGAAGACTGAAGGGACAACCCGAACTATGGATAAAAATTGGGGCCTAGGGGAATGGCAAGCCCAATATGCTATCTCTTCATCCAGCCACTGAGTGGCCTTACTTGAGGACCGGGCTCAGCCTGAGGGTCACAATGTGTGTTTGTGACCAATGTGGCCCGCGACATGGGCGGGGTATCATGGGCCACACTGGTTTCAACAACACTGAACGTTGGAAAACATGCCAACCACAAGATTTCTTGCCATGGGGAAGGAGTTCTGATTTCTGCATCACCTTCACCTTTGGCAGTATTGGAGGTAAGTTCTAGGTTCTGAAACCTCAAAACCGAGGTTGGGAAGAGATGACGACCTAAGGCCAATATGGCTCGATGTGCTCAGTGTGCGGCCAGCTGTCTGGGATGGGCCAGGGGGTCCAGGCTCAGGCTGTGTCAGAAAGGGCATTAGTGCCCTGGTCAGCCTATGTATTTGGGGTACAGCCAGGGTCGTTGCAGGTTGATCCTCATTTGGGGTTACTGGGTAGCCCCAGAGGACAATGTTTTTCTTCTGGAGGGCAGGCAGAGTGCTGCATTGTAGTTCTAGATTGCCAAACTGGAGGGCTTGTGGGCCAGTAGTCTGACGACAAAAGTCTGAGAACACAAGCTAGGCTTAGGTTTCTTGGTGAGGCCATGGCAGGCACAATCTACAGACCTGAATCGAGATCTCGTGAATCTAATGTCAGGGCGAGGATCAGAGGATCGCTCAGGTTGGAGTTTCTGTCCCTGATGGCCCCTTCATGAATGGGGGGGCATCACGAGTCCATGGGGGTTTTCCCACGATGGGAGTTGTGAGAAGCTCCAAACTGCAGAGAGTCTTCTGCAGGACAATTGAGACCTGTTGTTTGGCTCCAGGCCAATGATTCTGAGTAGGGTTCTAAGGATGGATGGCTGGGTAGCCCACCTCGCATTCCAATTGTCTCCTAGCAACAAGACAGGTTAGATCTCCTGGATCTGTGGGGAGCAACCGAGGACGGTGCATTGAAATGGACACCCCTGGGGATGGGTCCTAATGTGCTTTTGTGTCTATGGAGACCTTGGAATGAAGCGGTGGCACTGGGGCCCTAAAGGGTTCTCCTAAACAGAGGCCTTGACACAGCTCCAATGTGCAAGTTTCCCATGTGTAGATGAGATGTTGTCTGATGGGTGAGTCAAGAAACAGCTAGATGCTGCTTTGGAAATCCAGGCCTCTGAGGAGAGATGCCTGGAAACCAAAGCAATGGATCTGATGAGTGCCTAGGGGCCTGTTCTTTCCTTTTTACCTCTGGGGACATCTGTCTATGGGTCTGAGTGCAGGTAGGTGCTCAGTTGGGCTCAGATTGCCCCTGTTTTTTCCTGGGAAGCCACCACTATTGAGATGGATCAGGGACTTTGGAGGTTTATCCTATTAGAAGGGCTGTGGCCATTGGAATGGGCACACACAATACCTTGGAGAGGGCAAGTACAGTCCTCAGGTTTGGCTCCACGGGACTGAGCCTGTAGGTTGTGTAGGCCAGGGCTGTTTGGACAGTTTTCTAAAAACACAAACTCGGCTTATGTTTTGGGTCATAGGTATGGCAGGACTGATCTACAGACCATGAGGAGAACTCTTCGGGATTTTAAAGAAGGGCGAGTGTGAGGCTCCTGCTCAAGTTTTTGTCTCTGGATATCGTGTCACTCATGGTCGTGGAATATCTGGGTGACTTTATGGGAAATGGACGAGTCTTACTCTCTGGTGGTTTGGCCCCGTCGAAAGAGTTTGGTGTCATTCTGTGGGCTGGATGAAGTCCGTTTTTTTTTTTGTTGTTGTTGTTGTTTTCTTTTTTAAGCTCAGGTGTCCCACCAAATGAGGGATTCCAGAGTAGAGCCCTGGGGAGGGGCGACTGGACAATCAGAAATCTGGTTAAAAATCGGGGCCTAGGGACATGTCAAGCCCATTATGACATCTAATGGTCCAGCCACTGAGAGGACTTACTAGAGGACAGGACTCATGCTGAGGGTAACAATGCGTGTGTATGCCCTCATCGTACCCAAGAATTGGCGGGGCCTCAGGGTGAATGCTGATTTCTCCTACACTGAATGTTGTACAACGTGCCAACCACAGGGTTCTTGCCATGGGTAGGAGGAGTTCTTATTTCTGCATGACGCTCACCCCTGGGCAGTGATTGGAGATAAGGACTCGGTTCTGAAGCCTGAAAACTGAGGTAGGGAAGAGATGATGACCTAAGGCCATGGCGGGTTTTATGTGCTCAGTGTGCGGTCAGCTTTCTGGGTGTTGGTCAGGAGGTCCGTGCTCAGGTTGTGTTCGACAGTGCAGTAGTGCCCAGGTTAGACTATATAATTTGGGTAAAGTCGAGTGCTGTGTAGGTTTACCCTCATTTAAGGTGCCTGGGCAGCTCATGAGGCAATAATTTTTTTTCTAGAGGGCAGGCAGAGTGCTGCATTGTGGGTCCGGAATTGCCAAACTTGAGGGCTTCGGGGCCAGGAGTGTGAGGACGGACGTCTGAGAAGACAAGCTAGACTTGGGTTTCAAGGCGAGGGCACGGCAGGTACCCCCTGCAGATCTGAACCAATATCTCATGCATCTGAAGTCAGGGCGAGGATCAGACGTTGGCTCAGGTTGGAGTTTCTGAGCATGACGGGCGCTTCATGAAGGGAGCGGAGTCTCGAGGCCATTGAGGTTTTCCCACGTTGGGAGTTGTGGGATGCCCCCTTCTAGGATTCCTTCTGCGGGACAATTGAGACCTGTTGGACAGCTCCAGGACATCCCATATGGAATGAATGCAGAGCACCGTTCGCGGATGGATGCCTGGAAAGCCCGCCTCGCATTCCAATTGTCTCCTAGCAACAAGACACTTTAGATCTGATGGCTCTGCCGGAGCAACCGGGGTGGCTGAGTTGAAATGGACTATCGTGAGGATGGGTCATAATGTGTTTTTGTGTCCATGAGGGCCTTGGAATGGGGCGGTGGCACCGGGACCCTGAAGTACTCTCCTAACCTTGGACATGGCTCCCATGCACAGGTTTCCTTGTGGAGACGAGAAGAGGTCTGATGGGTGCCTCAGGAAAACCCCTATGCTCGTATTGGAATCAGGCTTTTGAGGACACATGCCTGTAACCCAAAGCAATGGATCCTATTATGGCCTAGGGTCCTGTCTGGTTCAATCTTCTTCTCTGGGGACATCCATCTATGGTATGAGTGGAGGTCGATTATCAGCTGGTGTCAGACAGCCCTTGTTTGTTCCGGGCGACCTACACTATTGGGATGGCCTCAGGGACTTTGGAGGTTTCTCCTAATTTGTACGATTTTGGACCATGGAATGGGCAGAATTCCCATGGATTGGTAGGCACAGTCCTAATGTGTGGCTCCAGGGGCCCAGCCTGGAGGGTGTGTGGCCCCAGACTTTGAGGACAGAAGTCTGAAAACACAAACTCAGCTTAGGGTTGGGGACGTAGGTATGGCAGGTCCGATCTACAAACCATGAGAAGAACTCTTCAGGATATGAAGAAAGTGCGAGTCTGAGGCGCTTGCTCAGGCTTTTGTCTCTGGATTTTGTATCAGCGATGGCCGTGGAATGTCGGGGAGGTCTCATGGGCCATGGACGAATCTTCCTCTCTGAGGATTTGGCCCGATTCTCAATTGCTTTTCGTCAATCTCTGGGATGGGAGAACTCATTTCAGGTTTGTTACATCAGGTGTCCCACCAAAAGAGGAATTCCAAAGCCAAACTGTGGGGAAGACTGAAGGGACAACCTGAACTATGGTTAAAAATTGGGGCCTTGGGGCATGGCAAGCCCAATATGCTATCTCTTCATCCAGCCACTGAGTGGCCTTACTTGAGGACTGGGCTCAGACTGAGGGTCACAATGTGTTTATGTGACCAATGTGGCCCGGGAGCATGGGCGGGGCCTCATGGGCCACACTGGTTTCAACGACACTGAACGTTGGAAAACATGCCAACCACAAGGTTTCTTGCCATGGGGAAGGAGTTCTGATTTCTGCATCACCTTCAACCTGGGCAGAGATTGGAGGTAAGGTCTAGGTTCTGGAACCTGAAAACCGAGTTTGGGAAGAGATGAGGACCTAAGGCCATGGCGGCTCGATGTGCTCAGTTTGCGGCCAGCTGTCTGGGAGGGGACAGGGGGTCTAGGCTCAGGCTGTGTCAGAAAGGGCATTAGTGCCCTGGTCAGCCTATGTATTTGGGGTACAGCCAAGGTCGGTGCAGGTTGATCCTCGTTTGGGATTACTGGGTAGCCCCAGAGGACAACGTTTTTCTTCTGGAGGGCAGGCAGAGTGCTGCATTGTAGTTCTTGATTGCCAAACTGGAGGGCTTGTGGGCCAGTAGTCTGACGACAAAAGTCTGAGAACACAAGCTAGGCTTAGTGTTCTGGGTGAGGCCATGGCAGGCACAATCTACAGACCTGAATCGAGATCTCGTGAATCTGAAGTCAGGGCGAGGATCAGACGATCGCTCAGGTTGGAGTTTCTGTCCCTGATGGCCCCTTCATGAATGGGGGGGCATCACGAGGCCATGGGTGTTTTCCCACGATGGGAGTTGTGAGAAGCTCCAAACTGCAGAGAGTCTTCTGCAGGACAATTGAGATCTGTTGTTTGGCTCCAGGCCAATGATTCTGAGCAGGGTTCTAAGGATGGATGGCTGGGTAGCCCACCTCGCATTCCAATTGTCTCCTAGCAACAAGACAGGTTAGATCTCCTGGATCTGTGGGGAGCAACCGAGGATGCTGAGTTGAAATGGACACTCCTGGGGATGGGTCCTAATGTGCTTTTGTGTCTATGGAGACCTTGGAATGAAGCGGTGGCACTGGGGCCCTAAAGGGTTCTCCTAAACAGAGGCTTTGACACAGCTCCAACGTGTAAGTTTCCCATGTGTAGATGAGATGTTTTCTGAGGATGAGTCAAGAAACAGCTATTTGCTGCTTTTGAAATCCAGGCCTCTGAGGAGAGATGTCTGGAAACCAAAGCAATGGATCTGATTAGTGCCTAGAGGCCTGTTCTTTCCTTTTTACCTCTGGGGACATCTGTCTATGGGTCTGATTGCAAGTAGGTGCTCAGTTGGGCTCAGATTGCCCCTGTTTTTTCCTGGGATGCCACCACTATTGAGATGGATCAGGGACTTTGGAGGTTTATCCTATTAGAAGGGCTGTGGCCATTGGAATGGGCACACACAATTCCCTTGGAGAGGGCAAGTACAGTCCTCAGGTTTGGCTCCAGGGGCCTGAGCCTGTAGGTTGTGTAGGCCAGGGCTGTTTGGACAGTTGTCTGAAAACACAAACTCGGCTTATGTTTCGGGTCATAGGTATGGCAGGACTGATCTACAGACCATGAGGAGAACTCTTCGGGATTTGAAAGAAGGGCGAGTGTGAGGCTCCTGCTCAAGTTTTTGTCTCTGGATATCGTGTCACTCATGGTCGTGGAATATCTGGGTGACTTCATGGGAAATGGACGAGTCTTACTCTCTGGTGGTTTGGCCCCGTAGAAAGAGTTTGGTGTCATTCTGAGGGCTGGATGAAGTCCGTTTTTTTTTTTTTTGGTTGTTGTTGTTTTCTTTTTTAAGCTCAGGTGTCCCACCAAATGATGGATTCCAGAGTAGAGCCCTGGTGAGGGGCGACTGGACAATCAGAAATCTGGTTAAAAATTGGGGCCTAGGGACATGTCAAGCCCATTATGACATCTAATGGTCCAGCCACTGAGAGGACTTACTAGACGACAGGACTCATGCTGAGGGTCACAATGCGTGTGTATGCCCTCGTCGCACTCAAGAATGGGCGGGGCCTCAGGGTGAATGCTGGTTTCTCCTACACTGAAAGTTGGACAACGTGCCAACCACAGGGTTCTTGCCATGGGTAAGGAGGAGTTCTGATTTCTGCATCACACTCACCCCTGGGCAGTGATTGGAGATAAGGTCTCGGTTCTGAAGCCTGAAAACTGAGGAAGGAAAGAGATGATGCCCTTAGGCCATGGCGGGTTTTATGTGCTCAGTGTGCGGTCACCTTTCTGGGTGTTGGACAGGAGGTCCGGGCTCAGGTTGTGTTCCACAGTGCAGTAGTGCCCAGGTTAGACTATATAATTTGGGTAAAGTCGAGTGCTGTGTAGGTTTACCCTCATTTAAGGTGCCTGGGCAGCTCATGAGGCAATAATTTTTTTTTCTAGAGGGCAGGCAGAGTGCTGCATTGTGGGTCCGGAATTGCCAAACTTGAGGGCTCGGGGCCAGGAGTGTGAGGACGGACGTCTGAGAAGACAAGCTAGACTTGGGTTTCAGGGCGAGGGCACGGCAGTACCCCCTGCAGATCTGAACCAATATCTCATGCATCTGAAGTCAGGGCGAGGATCAGACGTTGGCTCAGGTTGGAGTTTCTGAGCATTACGGCCGCTTCATGAAGGGAGCGGAATCTCGAGTCCATTGAGGTTTTCCCACGTTGGGAGTTGTGGGATGCCCCCTTCAAGGATTCCTTCTGCGGGACAATTGAGACCTGTTGGACAGCTCCAGGACATCCCATATGGAATGACTGCAGAGCACCGTTCGCGGATGGATGCCTGGGAAGCCCGCCGAACATTCCAATTGTCTCCTAGCAACAAGACAGTTTAGATCTGATGGCTCTGCCGGAGCAACCGGGGTGGCTGAGTTGAAATGGACTTTCCTGAGGACGGGTCCTAATGTGTTTATGTGTCCATGAGGGCCTTGGAATGGGGCGGTGGCACCGGGACCCTGAAGTACTCTCCTAAGATTTGGACATGGCTCCCATGCACAGGTTTCCTTGTGGAGATGAGATGAGTTCTGATGGGTGCCTCAGGAAAACCCCTATGCTCGTATTGGAATCAGGCTTTTGAGGACACATGCCTGTAACCCAAAGCAATGGATCCTATTATGGCCTAGGGTCCTGTCTGGTTCAATCTTCTTCTCTTTGGACATCCATCTATGGTATGAGTGGAGGTCGATTATCAGCTGGAGTCAGACAGACCTTGTTTGTTCCGGGCGACCTACACTATTGGGATGGCCTCAGGGACTTTGCAGGTTTCTCCTAATTTGTACGATTTTGGACCATGGAATGGGCAGAATTCCCATGGATTGGTAGGCACAGTCCTAATGTGTGGCTCCAGGGGCCCAGCCTGGAGGGTGTGGGGCCCAAGACTTTGAGGATAGAAGTCTGAAAACACAAACTCAGCTTAGGTTTGGGGACGTAGGTATGGCTGGCCCGATCTACAAACCATGAGAAGAACTCTTCAGGATATGAAGAAAGTGCGAGTCTGAGGCGCTTGCTCAGGCTTTTGTCTCTGGATTTTGTATCAGCGATGGCCGTGGAATGTCGGGGAGGCCTCATGGGCCATGGACGAATCTTCCCCTCTGAGGATTTGGCCTGATTCCCAATTGCTTTTCGTCAATCTCTGGGATGGGAGGACTCATTTCAGTTTTGTTACCTCAGGTGTCCCACCAAAAGAGGAATTCCAAAGCCAAGCTGTGGGGAAGACTGAAGGGACAACCCGAACTATGGTTAAAAATTGGGGCCTAGGGGCATGGCAAGCCCAATATGCTATCTCTTCATCCAGCCACTGAGTGGCCTTACTTTAGGACTGGGCTCAGCCTGAGCGTCATAATGTGTGTTTGTGACCAATGTGACCTGTGAGCATGGGCGGGGCCTCATGGGCCACACTGGTTTCAACAACACTGAACGTTGGACAACATGCCAACCACAAGGTTTCTTGCCATGGGGAAGGAGTTCTCATTTCTGAATCACCATCAACCCTGGACAGTGATTGGAGATAAGGTCTAGGTTCTGAAACCTGATAACCGAGGTTGGGAAGAGATGACGACCTAAGGCCATGGCGGCTCGATGTGCTCAGTGTGCGGCCAGCTGTCTGGGAGGGTCCAGGGGGTCCAGGCTCAGGCTGTGTCAGAAAGGGCATTAGTGCCCTGGTCAGCCTATGTATTGGGGTACAGCCAAGGTCGGTGCAGGTTGATCCTCATTTGGGGTTACTGGGTAGCCCCAGAGGACAATGTTTTTCTTCTGGAGGGCAGGCAGAGTGCTGCATTGTAGTTCTGGATTGCCAAACTGGAGGGCTTGTGGGCCAGTAGTCTGACGACGAAAGTCTGAGAACACAAGCTTGGCTTAGGTTTCTGGGTGAGGCCATGGAAGGCACAATCTACAGACCTGAATCGAGATCTCGTGCATCTGAAGTCAGGGCGAGGATCAGAGGATCGCTCAGGTTGGAGTTTCTGTCCCTGATGGCCCCTTCATGAATGGGGGGGGCATCACGAGGCCATGGGTGTTTTCCCACGATGGGAGTTGTGAGAAGCTCCAAACTGCAGAGAGTCTTCTTCAGGACAATTGAGACCTGTTGTTTGGTCCAGGCCAATGATTCTGAGCAGGGTTCTAAGGATGGATGGCTGGGTAGCCCACCTCGCATTCCAATTGTCTCCTAGCAACCAGACTGGTTAGATCTCCTGGACCTGTGGGGAGCAACCGAGGACGCTGAGTTGAAATGGACACCCCTGGGGATGGGTCCTAACGTGCTTTTGTGCCTATGGAGACCTTGGAATGAAGCGGTGGCACTGGGGACCTAAAGGGTTCTCCTAAACAGAGGCTTTGACACAGCTCCAACGTGCAAGTTTCCCATGTGTAGATGAGATGTTTTCTGATGGGTGAGTCAAGAAACAGCTATATGCTGCTTTTGAAATCCAGGCCTCTGAGGAGAGATGCCTGGAAACCAAAGCAATGGATCTGATGAGTGCCTAGATGCCTGTTCTTTCCTTTTTAACTCTGGGGACATCTGTCTATGGGTCTGAGTGCAGGTAGGTGCTCAGTTGGGCTCAGATTGCCCCTGTCTTTCCTGGAAAGCCACCACTATTGAGATGGAGCAGGGACTTTGGAGGTTTATCCTATTAGAAGGGTTGTGGCCATTGGAATGGGCACACACAATTCCCTTGGAGAGGGCAAGTACAGTCCTCAGGTTTGGCTCCAGGGGCCTGAGCCTGTAGGTTGTGTAGGCCAGGGCTGTTTGGACAGTTGTCTGAAAACACAAACTCGGCTTATGTTTCGGGTCATAGGTATGGCAGGACTGATCTACAGACCATGAGGAGAACTCTTCGGGAATTGAAAGAAGGGCGAGTGTGAGGCTCCTGCTCAAGTTTTTGTCTCTGGATATCGTGTCACTCATGGTCGTGCAATTTCTGGGTGACTTCATGGGAAATGGACGAGTCTTACTCTCTGGTGGTTTGGTCCGGTCCAAAGAGTTTTGGGTCATTCTGTGGGATGGAAGAAGTCCGTTTTTTGTTGTTGTTGTTGTTGTTGTTGTTGTTGTTGTTTTCTTTTTTAACCTCAAGTGTCCCACCAAATGATGGATTCCAGAGTAGAGCCCTGGGGAGGGGCGACTGGACAATCAGAAATCTGGTTAAAATTGGGGCCTAGGGACATGTCAAGCCCATTATGACATCTAATGGTCCAGCCACTGAGAGGACTTACTAGAGGACAGGACTCATGCTGAGGGTCACAATGCGTGTGTATGCCCTCGTCGCACTCAAGAATGGGCGGGGCCTCAGGGTGAATGCTGGTTTCTCCTACACTGAACGTTGGACAAGGGTTCTTGCCATGGGTAAGGAGGAGTTCTGATTTCTGCATCACACTCAACCCTGGGCGGTGATTGGAGATAAGGTCTCGGTTCTGAAGCCTGAAAACTGAGGTAGGGAAGAGATGATGAACTAAGGCCATGGCGGGTTTTATGTGCTCAGTGTGCGGTCAGCTTTCTGGGTGTTGGTCAGGAGGTCCGGGCTCAGGTTGTGTTCGACAGTGCATTAGTGCCCAGGTTAGACTATATAATTTGGGTAAAGTCGAGTGCTGTGTAGGTTTACCCGCATTTAAGGTGCCTGGGCAGGTCATGAGGCAATAATTTTTTTTTTTAGAGGGCAGGCAGAGTGCTGCATTGTGGGTCCGGAATTGCCAAACTTGAGGGCTTCGGGGCCAGGAGTGTGAGGACGGAAGTCTGAGAAGACAAGCTAGACTTGGGTTTCAGGGCGAGGGCACGGCAGGTACCCCCTGCAGATCTGAACCCATATCTCATGCATCTGAAGTCAGGGCGAGGATCAGACGTTGGCTCAGGTGGGAGTTTCTGAGCATGACGGCCGCTTCATGAAGGGAGCGGAATCTCGAGGCCATTGAGTTTTTCCCACGTTCGGAGTTGTGGGATGCCCCCTTCAAGGATTCCTTCTTCGGGACAATTGAGACCTGTTGGACAGCTCCAGGACATCCCATTTGGAATGACTCCAGAGCACCGTTCGCGGATGGATGCCTGGGAAGCCCGCCTCACATTCCAATTGTCTCCTAGCAACAAGACAGTTTAGATCTGATGGCTCTGCGGGAGCAACCGGGGTGGCTGAGTTGAAATGGACTTTCTTGAGGATGGGTCCTAATGTGTTTTTGTGTCCATGAGGACCTTGGAATGGGGCGGTGGCACCGGGACCCTGAAGTACTCTCCTAAGTTTTGGACATGGCTCCCATGCACAGGTTTCCTTGTGGAGACGAGATGAGTTCTGATGGGTGCCTCAGGAATACCCCTATGCTCGTATTGGAATCAGGCTTTTGAGGACACATGCCTGTAACCCAAAGCAATGGATCCTATTATGGCCTAGGGTCCTGTCTGGTTCAATCTTCTTCTCTGTGGATATCCATCTATGGTATGATTGGAGGTCGATTATCAGCTGGTGTCAGACAGCCCTTGTTTGTTCCGGGCGAACTACACTATTGGGATGGCCTCAGGGACTTTGGAGGTTTCTCCTAATTTGTACGATTTTGGACCATGGAATGGGCAGAATTCCCATGGATTGGTAGGCACAGTCCTAATGTGTGGCTCCAGGGGCCCAGCCTGGAGGGTGTGTGGCCCCAGACTTTGAGGACAGAAGTCTGAAAACACAAACTCAGCTTAGGTTTGGGGACGTAGGTATGGCAGGCCCGATCTACAAACCATGAGAAGAACTCTTCAGGATATGAAGAAAGTGCGAGTCTGAGGCGCTTGCTCAGGCTTTTGTCTCTGGATTTTGTATCAGCGATGGCCGTGGAATGTCGGGGAGGCCTCATGGGCCATGGACGAATCTTCCTCTCTGAGGATTTGTCCTGATTCCCAATTGCTTTTCGTCAATCTCTGGGATGAGAGGACTCATTTCAGTTTTGTTACCTCAGGTGTCCCACCAAAAGAGGAATTCCAAAGCCAAGCTGTGGGGAAGACTGAAGGGACAACCCGAACTATGGTTAAAAATTGGGGCCTAGGGGCATGGCAAGCCCAATATGCTATCTCTTCATCCAGCCACTGAGTGGCCTTACTTTAGGACTGGGCTCAGCCTGAACGTCATAATGTGTGTTTGTGACCAATGTGACCCGTGAGCATGGGCGGGGCCTCATGGGCCACACTGGTTTCAACTACACTGAACGTTGGACAACATGCCAACCACAAGGTTTCTTGCCATGGGGAAGGAGTTCTGATTCCTGCATCACATTCAACCCTGGGCAGTGATTGGAGATAAGGTCTAGGTTCTGAAACCTGAAAACCGAGGTTGGGAAGAGATGACGACCTAAGGCCATGGCGGCTCGATGTGCTCAGTGTGCGGCCAGCTGTCTGGGAGGGTCCAGGGGGTCCAGGCTCAGGCTGTGTCAGAAAGGGCATTAGTGCCCTGGTCAGCCTATGTATTGGGGGTACAGCCAATGTCGGTGCAGGTTGATCCTCATTTGGGGTTACTGGGTAGCCCCAGAGGACAATGTTTTTCTTCTGGAGGGCAGGCAGAGTGCTGCATTGTAGTTCTGGATTGCCAAACTGGAGGGCTTGTGGGCCAGTAGTCTGACGACAAAAGTCTGAGAACACAAGCTTGGCTTAGGTTTCTGGGTGAGGCCATGGCAGGCACAATCTACAGACCTGAATCGAGATCTCGTGCATCTGAAGTCAGGGCGAGGATCAGAGGATCGCTCAGGTTGGAGTTTCTGTCCCTGATGGCCCCTTCATGAATGGGGGGGGCATCACGAGGCCATGGGTGTTTTCCCACGATGGGAGTTGTGAGAAGCTCCAAACTGCAGAGAGTCTTCTGCAGGACAATTGAGACCTGTTGTTTGGGTTCAGGCCAATGATTCTGAGCAGGGTTCTAAGGATGGATGGCTGGGTAGCCCACCTCGCATTCCAATTGTCTCCTAGCAACCAGACAGGTTAGATCTCCTGGAACTGTGGGGAGCAACCGAGGACGCTGAGTTGAAATGGACACCCCTGGGGATGGGTCCTAACGTGCTTTTGTGTCTATGGAGACCTTGGAATGAAGCGGTGGCACTGGGGCCCTAAAGGGTTCTCCTAAACAGAGGCTTTGACACAGCTCCAACGTGCAAGTTTCCCATGTGTAGATGAGATGTTTTCTGATGGGTGAGTCAAGAAACAGCTATATGCTGCTTTTGAAATCCAGGCCTCTGAGGAGAGATGCCTGGAAACCAAAGCAATGGATCTGATGAGTGCCTAGGGGCCTGTTCTTTCCTTTTTAACTCTGGGGACATCTGTCTATGGGTCTGAGTGCAGGTAGGTGCTCAGTTGGGCTCAGATTGCCCCTGTCTTTCCTGGGAAGCCACCACTATTGAGATGGATCAGGGAATTTGGAGGTTTATCCTATTAGAAGGGTTGTGGCCATTGGAATGGGCACACACAATTCCCTTGGAGAGGGCAAGTACAGTCCTCAGGTTTGGCGCCAGGGGCCTGAGCCTGTAGGTTGTGTAGGCCAGGGCTGTTTGGACAGTTGTCTGAAAACACAAACTCGGCTTATGTTTCGGGTCATAGGTATGGCAGGACTGATCTACAGACCATGAGGAGAACTCTTCAGGAATTGAAAGAAGGGCGAGTGTGAGGCTCCTGCTCAAGTTTTTGTCTCTGGATATCGTGTCACTCATGGTCGTGCAATTTCTGGGTGACTTCATGGGAAATGGACGAGTCTTACTCTCTGGTGGTTTGGCCCGGTCCAAAGAGTTTTGGGTCATTCTGTAGGATGGGAGAAGTCCGTTTTTTGTTGTTGTTGTTGTTGTTGTTGTTGTTGTTGTTTTCTTTTTTAACCTCAAGTGTCCCACCAAATGATGGATTCCAGAGTAGAGCCCTGGGGAGGGGCGACTGGACAATCAGAAATCTGGTTAAAAATTGGGGCCTAGGGACATGTCAAGCCCATTATGACATCTAATGGTCCAGCCACTGAGAGGACTTACTAGACGACAGGACTCATGCTGAGGGTCACAATGCGTGTGTATGCCCTCGTCGCACTCAAGAATGGGCGGGGCCTCAGGGTGAATGCTGGTTTCTCCTACACTGAACGTTGGACAACGTGCCAACCACAAGGGTTCTTGCCATGGGTAAGGAGGAGTTCTGATTTCTGCATCACACTCAACCCTGGGCAGTGATTGGAGATAAGGTCTCGGTTCTGAAGCCAGAAAACTGAGGTAGGGAAGAGATGATGACCTAAGGCCATGGCGGGTTTTATGTGCTCAGTGTGCGGTCAGCTTTCTGGGTGTTGGTCAGGAGGTCCGGGCTCAGGTTGTGTTCGACAGTGCATTAGTGCCCAGGTTAGACTATATAATTTGGGTAAAGTCGAGTGCTGTGTAGGTTTACCCGCATTTAAGGTGCCTGGGCAGGTCATGAGGCAATAATTTTTTTTTTAGAGGGCAGGCAGAGTGCTGCATTGTGGGTCCGGAATTGCCAAACTTGAGGGCTTCGGGGCCAGGAGTGTGAGGACGGAAGTCTGAGAAGACAAGCTAGACTTGGGTTTCAGGGCGAGGGCACGGCAGGTACCCCCTGCAGATCTGAACCCATATCTCATGCATCTGAAGTCAGGGCGAGGATCAGACGTTGGCTCAGGTGGGAGTTTCTGAGCATGACGGCCGCTTCATGAAGGGAGCGGAATCTCGAGGCCATTGAGTTTTTCCCACGTTCGGAGTTGTGGGATGCCCCCTTCAAGGATTCCTTCTGCGGGACAATTGAGACCTGTTGGACAGCTCCAGGACATCCCATATGGAATGACTCCAGACCATCGTTCGCGGATGGATGCCTGGAAAGCCCGCCTCACATTCCAATTGTCTCCTAGCAACAAGACAGTTTAGATCTGATGGCTCTGCGGGAGCAACCGGGGTGGCTGAGTTGAAATGGACTTTCCTGAGGATGGGTCTTAATGTGTTTTTGTGTCCATGAGGGCCTTGGAATGGGGAGGTGGCACCGGGACCCTGAAGTACTCTACTAAGCTTTGGACATGGCTCCCATGCACAGGTTTCCTGGTGGAGACGAGATGAGTTCTGATGGGTGCCTCAGGAAAACCCCTATGCTCGTATTGGAATCAGGCTTTTGAGGACACATGCCTGTAACCCAAAGCAATGGATCCTATTATGGCCTAGGGTCCTGTCTGGTTCAATCTTCTTCTCTTTGGACATCCATCTATGGTATGAGTGGAGGTCGATTATCAGCTGGTGTCAGACAGCCCTTGTTTGTTCCGGGCGAACTACACTATTGGGATTGCGTCAGGGACTTTGGAGGTTTCTCCTAATTTGTACGATTTTGGACCATGGAATGGGAAGAATTCCCATGGGTTGGTAGGCACAGTCCTAATGTGTGGCTCCAGGGGCCCAGCCTGGAGGGTGTGGGGCCCAAGACTTTGAGGACAGAAGTCTGAAAACACAAACTCAGCTTAGGTTTGGGGACGTATGTATGGCAGGCCCGATCTACAAACCATGAGAAGAACTCTTCAGGATATGAAGAAAGTGCGAGTCTGAGGCCCTTGCTCAGGCTTTTGTCTCTGGATTTTGTATCAGTGATGGCCGTGGAATGTCGGGGAGGCCTCATGGGCCATGGACGAATCTTCCTCTCTGAGGATTTGGCCCGATTCCCAATTGCTTTTCGTCAATCTGTGGGATGGGAGGTCTCCTTTCAGTTTTGTTACCTCAGGTGTCCCACCAAATGAGGAATTCCAAAGCCAAGCTGTGGGGAAGACTGAAGGGACAACCCGAACTATGGTTAAAAATTGGGGCCTAGGGGCATGGCAAGCCCAATATGCTATCTCTTCATCCAGCCACTGAGTGACCTTACTTGAGGACTGGGCTCAGCCTGAGCGTCACAATGTGTGTTTGTGACCAATGTGGCCCGCGAGCATGGGCGGGGCCTCATGGGCCACACTGGTTTCAACTACACTGAACGTTGGAGAACATGCCAACCACAAGGTTTCTTGCCATGGGGAAGGAGTTCTGATTCCTGCAACACCTTCAACCCTGGGCAGTGATTGGAGGTAAGGTTTAGGTTCTGAAACCTGAAAACCGAGGTTGGGAAGAGATGACGACCTAAGGCCATGGTGGCTCGATGTGCTCAGTGTGCGGCCAGCTGTCTGGGAGGGTCCAGGGGGTCCAGGCTCAGGCTGTGTCAGAAAGGGCATTAGTGCCCTGGTCAGCCTATGTATTTGGGGTACAGCCAAGGTCAGTGCAGGTTGATCCTCATTTGGAGTTACTGGGTAGCCCCAGAGGACAATGTTTTTCTTCTGGAGGGCCGGCAGAGTGCTGCATTGTAGTTCTGGATTGCCAAACTGGAGGGCTTGTGGGCCAGTAGTCTGACGACAAAAGTCTGAGGACACAAGCTTGGCTTAGGTTTCTGGGTGAGGCCATGGCAGGCACAATCTACAGACCTGAATCGAGATCTCGTGCATCTGAAGTCAGGGCGAGGATCAGAGGATCGCTCAGGTTGGAGTTTCTGTCCCTGATGGCCCCTTCATGAATGGGGGGGGCATCACGAGGCCATGGGTGTTTTCCCACGATGGGAGTTGTGAGAAGCTCCAAACTGCAGAGAGTCTTCTGCAGGACAATTGAGACCTGTTGTTTGGCTCCAGGCCAATGATTCTGAGCAGGGTTCTAAGGATGGATGGCGGGGTAGCCCACCTCGCATTCCAATTGTCTCCTAGCAACCAGACAGGTTAGATCTCCTGGATCTGTGGGGAGCAACCGAGGACGCTGAGTTGAAATGGACACCCCTGGGGATGGGTCCTAACGTGCTTTTGTGTCTATGGAGACCTTGGAATGAAGCGGTGGCACTGGGGCCCTAAAGGGTTCTCCTAATCAGAGGCTTTGACACAGCTCCAACGTGCGAGTTTCCCATGTGTAGATGAGATGTTTTCTGATGGGTGAGTCAAGAAACAGCTATATGCTGCTTTTGAAATCAAGGCCTCTGAGGAGAGATGCCTGGAAACCAAAGCAATGGATCTGATGAGTGCCCAGGGGCCTTTTATTTCCTTTTTAACTCTGGGGACATCTGTCTATGGGTCTGAGTGCAGGTAGGTGCTCAGTTGGGCTCAGATTGCCCCTGTCTTTCCTGGGAAGCCACCACTATTGAGATGGAGCAGGGACTTTGGAGGTTTATCCTATTAGAAGGGTTGTGGCCATTGGAATGGGCACACACAATTCCCTTGGAGAGGGCAAGTACAGTCCTCAGGTTTGGCTCCAGGGGCCTGAGCCTGTAGGTTGTGTAGGCCAGGGCTGTTTGGACAGTTGTCTGAAAACACAAACTCGGCTTATGTTTCGGGTCATAGGTATGGCAGGACTGATCTACAGACCATGAGGAGAACTCTTCGGGAATTGAAAAAAGGGCGAGTGTGAGGCCCCTACTCAAGTTTTTGTCTCTGGATATCGTGTCACTCATGGTCGTGGAATTTCTGGGTGACTTCTTGGGAAATGGACGAGTCTTACTCTCTGGTGGTTTGGCCACGTCCAAAGAGTTTTGGGTCATTCTGTGGGCTGGAAGAAGTCCGTTTTTTTTTTGTTGTTGTTGTTGTTTTTTTTTTTTTCTTTTTTAACCTCAAGTCTCCCACCAAATGATGGATTCCAGAGTAGAGCCCTGGGGAGGGGCGACTGGACAATCAGAAATCTGGTTAAAAATTGGGGCCTAGGGACATGTCAAGCCCATTATGACATCTAATGGTCCAGCCACTGAGAGGACTTACTAGAGGACAGGACTCATGCTGAGGGTCACAATGCGTGTGTATGCCCTCGTCGCACTCAAGAATGGGCGGGGCCTCAGGGTGAATGCTGGTTTCTCCTACACTGAACGTTGGACAACGTGCCAACCACAAGGGTTCTTGCCATGGGTAAGGAGGAGTTCTGATTTCTGCATCACACTCAACCCTGGGCAGTGATTGGAGATAAGGTCTCGGTTCTGAAGCCTGAAAACTGAGGTAGGGAAGAGATGATGACCTAAGGCCATGGCGGGTTTTATGTGCTCAGTGTGCGGTCAGCTTTCTGGGTGTTGGTCAGGAGGTCCAGGCTCAGGTTGTGTTCGACAGTGCATTAGTGCCCAAGTTAGACTATATAATTTGGGTAAAGTCGAGTGCTGTGTAGGTTTACCCGCATTTAAGGTGCCTGGGCAGGTCATGAGGCAATAATTTTTTTTTTACAGGGCAGGCAGAGTGCTGCATTGTGGGTCCGGAATTGCCAAACTTGAGGGCTTCGGGGCCAGGAGTGTGAGGACGGAAGTCTGAGAAGACAAGCTAGACTTGGGTTTCAGGGCGAGGGCACGGCAGGTACCCCCTGCAGATCTGAACCCATATCTCATGCATCTGAAGTCAGGGCGAGGATCAGACGTTGGCTCAGGTGGGAGTTTCTGAGCATGACGGCCGCTTCATGAAGGGAGCGGAATCTCGAGGCCATTGAGTTTTTCCCACGTTCGGAGTTGTGGGATGCCCCCTTCAAGGATTCCTTCTGCGGGACAATTGAGACCTGTTGGACAGCTCCAGGACATCCCATATGGAATGACTCCAGACCATCGTTCGCGGATGGATGCCTGGAAAGCCCGCCTCACATTCCAATTGTCTCCTAGCAACAAGACAGTTTAGATCTGATGGCTCTGCGGGAGCAACCGGGGTGGCTGAGTTGAAATGGACTTTCCTGAGGATGGGTCTTAATGTGTTTTTGTGTCCATGAGGGCCTTGGAATGGGGCGGTGGCACCGGGACCCTGAAGTACTCTCCTAAGCTTTGGACATGGCTCCCATGCACAGGTTTCCTTGTGGAGACGAGATGAGTTCTGATGGGTGCCTCAGGAAAACCCCTATGCTCGTATTGGAATCAGGCTTTTGAGGACACATGCCTGTAACCCAAAGCAATGGATCCTATTATGGCCTAGGGTCCTGTCTGGTTCAATCTTCTTCTCTTTGGACATCCATCTATGGTATGAGTGGAGGTCGATTATCAGCTGGTGTCAGACAGCCCTTGTTTGTTCCGGGCGAACTACACTATTGGGATTGCGTCAGGGACTTTGGAGGTTTCTCCTAATTTGTACGATTTTGGACCATGGAATGGGAAGAATTCCCATGGGTTGGTAGGCACAGTCCTAATGTGTGGCTCCAGGGGCCCAGCCTGGAGGGTGTGGGGCCCAAGACTTTGAGGACAGAAGTCTGAAAACACAAACTCAGCTTAGGTTTGGGGACGTATGTATGGCAGGCCCGATCTACAAACCATGAGAAGAACTCTTCAGGATATGAAGAAAGTGCGAGTCTGAGGCCCTTGCTCAGGCTTTTGTCTCTGGATTTTGTATCAGTGATGGCCGTGGAATGTCGGGGAGGCCTCATGGGCCATGGACGAATCTTCCTCTCTGAGGATTTGGCCCGATTCCCAATTGCTTTTCGTCAATCTGTGGGATGGGAGGTCTCCTTTCAGTTTTGTTACCTCAGGTGTCCCACCAAAAGAGGAATTCCAAAGCCAAGCTGTGGGGAAGACTGAAGGGACAACCCGAACTATGGTTAAAAATTGGGGCCTAGGGGCATGGCAAGCCCAATATGCTATCTCTTCATCCAGCCACTGAGTGACCTTACTTGAGGACTGGGCTCAGCCTGAGCGTCACAATGTGTGTTTGTGACCAATGTGGCCCGCGAGCATGGGCGGGGCCTCATGGGCCACACTGGTTTCAACTACACTGAACGTTGGAGAACATGCCAACCACAAGGTTTCTTGCCATGGGGAAGGAGTTCTGATTCCTGCAACACCTTCAACCCTGGGCAGTGATTGGAGGTAAGGTTTAGGTTCTGAAACCTGAAAACCGAGGTTGGGAAGAGATGACGACCTAAGGCCATGGCGGCTCGATGTGCTCAGTGTGCGGCCAGCTGTCTGGGAGGGTCCAGGGGGTCCAGGCTCAGGCTGTGTCAGAAAGGGCATTAGTGCCCTGGTCAGCCTATGTATTTGGGGTACAGCCAAGGTCAGTGCAGGTTGATCCTCATTTGGAGTTACTGGGTAGCCCCAGAGGACAATGTTTTTCTTCTGGAGGGCCGGCAGAGTGCTGCATTGTAGTTCTGGATAGCCAAACTGGAGGGCTTGTGGGCCAGTAGTCTGACGACAAAAGTCTGAGGACACTAGCTTGGCTTAGGTTTCTGGGTGAGGCCATGGCAGGCACAATCTACAGACCTGAATCGAGATCTCGTGCATCTGAAGTCAGGGCGAGGATCAGAGGATCGCTCAGGTTGGAGTTTCTGTCCCTGATGGCCCCTTCATGAATGGGGGGGGCATCACGAGGCCATGGGTGTTTTCCCACGATGGGAGTTGTGTGAAGCTCCAAACTGCAGAGAGTCTTCTGCAGGACAATTGAGACCTGTTGTTTGGCTCCAGGCCAATGATTCTGAGCAGGGTTCTAAGGATGGATGGCGGGGTAGCCCACCTCGCATTCCAATTGTCTCCTAGCAACCAGACAGGTCAGATCTCCTGGATCTGTGGGGAGCAACCGAGGACGCTGAGTTGAAATGGACACCCCTGGGGATGGGTCCTAACGTGCTTTTGTGTCTATGGAGACCTTGGAATGAAGCGGTGGCACTGGGGCCCTAAAGGGTTCTCCTAATCAGAGGCTTTGACACAGCTCCAACGTGCGAGTTTCCCATGTGTAGATGAGATGTTTTCTGATGGGTGAGTCAAGAAACAGCTATATGCTGCTTTTGAAATCCAGGCCTCTGAGGAGAGATGCCTGGAAACCAAAGCAATGGGTCTGATGAGTGCCTAGGGGCCTGTTCTTTCCTTTTTAACTCTGGGGACATCTGTCTATGGGTCTGAGTGCAGGTAGGTGCTCAGTTGGGCTCAGATTGCCCCTGTCTTTCCTGGGAAGCCACCACTATTGAGATGGATCAGGGACTTTGGAGGTTTATCCTATTAGAAGGGTTGTGGCCATTGGAATGGGCACACACAATTCCCTTGGAGAGGGCAAGTACAGTCCTCAGGTTTGGCGCCAGGGGCCTGAGCCTGTAGGTTGTGTAGGCCAGGGCTGTTTGGACAGTTGTCTGAAAACACAAACTCGGCTTATGTTTCGGGTCATAGGTATGGCAGGACTGATCTACAGACCATGAGGAGAACTCTTCGGGATTTGAAAGAAGGGCGAGTGTGAGGCTCCTGCTCAAGTTTTTGTCTCTGGATATCGTGTCACTCATGGTCGTGCAATTTCTGGGTGACTTCATGGGAAATGGACGAGTCTTACTCTCTGGTGGTTTGGCACTGTCCAAAGAGTTTGGGGTCATTCTGTGGGCTGGAAGAAGTCCGTTTTTTTTTTGTTGTTGTTGTTGTTGTTGTTTTTTCTTTTTTAACCTCAAGTCTCCCACCAAATGATGGATTCCAGAGTAGAGCCCTGGGGAGGGGCGACTGGACAATCAGAAATCTGGTTAAAAATTGGGGCCTAGGGACATGTCAAGCCCATTATGACATCTAATGGTCCAGCCACTGAGAGGACTTACTAGAGGACAGGACTCATGCTGAAGGTCACAATGCGTGTGTATGCCCTCGTCGCACTCAAGAATGGGCGGGGCCTCAGGGTGAATGCTGGTTTCTCCTACACTGAACGTTGGACAACGTGCCAACCACAAGGGTTCTTGCCATGGGTAAGGAGGAGTTCTGATTTCTGCATCACACTCAACCCTGGGCAGTGATTGGAGATAAGGTCTCGGTTCTGAAGCCTGAAAACTGAGGTAGGGAAGAGATGATGACCTAAGGCCATGGCGGGTTTTATGTGCTCAGTGTGCGGTCAGCTTTCTGGGTGTTGGTCAGGAGGTCCAGGCTCAGGTTGTGTTCGACAGTGCATTAGTGCCCAAGTTAGACTATATAATTTGGGTAAAGTCGAGTGCTGTGTAGGTTTACCCGCATTTAAGGTGCCTGGGCAGGTCATGAGGCAATAATTTTTTTTTTAGAGGGCAGGCAGAGTGCTGCATTGTGGGTCCGGAATTGCCAAACTTGAGGGCTTCGGGGCCAGGAGTGTGAGGACGGAAGTCTGAGAAGACAAGCTAGACTTGGGTTTCAGGGCGAGGGCACGGCAGGTACCCCCTGCAGATCTGAACCCATATCTCATGCATCTGAAGTCAGGGCGAGGATCAGACGTTGGCTCAGGTGGGAGTTTCTGAGCATGACGGCCGCTTCATGAAGGGAGCGGAATCTCGAGGCTTTTGAGTTTTTCCCACGTTCGGAGTTGTGGGATGCCCCCTTCAAGGATTCCTTCTGCGGGACAATTGAGACCTGTTGGACAGCTCCAGGACATCCCATATGGAATGACTCCAGACCATCGTTCGCGGATGGATGCCTGGAAAGCCCGCCTCACATTCCAAATGTCTCCTAGCAACAAGACAGTTTATCTGATGGCTCTGCGGGAGCAACTGGGGTGGCTGAGTTGAAATGGACTTTCCTGAGGATGGGTCTTAATGTGTTTTTGTGTCCATGAGGGCCTTGGAATGGGGCGGTGGCACCGGGACCCTGAAGTACTCTCCTAAGCTTTGGACATGGCTCCCATGCACAGGTTTCCTTGTGGAGACGAGATGAGTTCTGATGGGTGCCTCAGGAAAACCCCTATGCTCGTATTGGAATCAGGCTTTTGAGGACACATGCCTGTTACCCAAAGCAATGGATCCTATTATGGCCTAGGGTCCTGTCTGGTTCAATCTTCTTCTCTTTGGACATCCATCTATGGTATGAGTGGAGGTCGATTATCAGCTGGTGTCAGACAGCCCTTGTTTGTTCCGGGCGAACTACACTATTGGGATTGCATCAGGGACTTTGGTGTTTCTCCTAATTTGTACGATTTTGGACCATGGAATGGGAAGAATTCCCATGGGTTGGTAGGCACAGTCCTAATGTGTGGCTCCAGGGGCCCAGCCTGGAGCGTGTGGGGCCCAAGACTTTGAGGACAGAAGTCTGAAAACACAAACTCAGCTTAGGTTTGGGGACGTATGTATGGCAGGCCCGATCTACAAACCATGAGAAGAACTCTTCAGGATATGAAGAAAGTGCGAGTCTGAGGCCCTTGCTCAGGCTTTTGTCTCTGGATTTTGTATCAGTGATGGCCGTGGAATGTCGGGGAGGCCTCATGGGCCATGGACGAATCTTCCTCTCTGAGGATTTGGCCCGATTCCCAATTGCTTTTCGTCAATCTGTGGGATGGGAGGTCTCCTTTCAGTTTTGTTACCTCAGGTGTCCCACCAAAAGAGGAATTCCAAAGCCAAGCTGTGGGGAAGACTGAAGGGACAACCCGAACTATGGTTAAAAATTGGGGCCTAGGGGCATGGCAAGCCCAATATGCTATCTCTTCATCCAGCCACTGAGTGACCTTACTTGAGGACTGGGCTCAGCCTGAGCGTCACAATGTGTGTTTGTGACCAATGTGGCCCGCGAGCATGGGCGGGGCCTCATGGGCCACACTGGTTTCAACTACACTGAACGTTGGAGAACATGCCAACCACAAGGTTTCTTGCCATGGGGAAGGAGTTCTGATTCCTGCAACACCTTCAACCCTGGGCAGTGATTGGAGATAAGGTTTAGGTTCTGAAACCTGAAAACCGAGGTTGGGAAGAGATGACGACCTAAGGCCATGGCGGCTCGATGTGCTCAGTGTGCGGCCAGCTGTCTGGGAGGGTCCAGGGGGTCCAGGCTCAGGCTGTGTCAGAAAGTGCATTAGTGCCCTGGTCAGCCTATGTATTTGGGGTACAGCCAAGGTCAGTGCAGGTTGATCCTCATTTGGAGTTACTGGGTAGCCCCAGAGGACAATGTTTTTCTTCTGGAGGGCCGGCAGAGTGCTGCATTGTAGTTCTGGATTGCCAAACTGGAGGGCTTGTGGGCCAGTAGTCGGACGACAAAAGTCTGAGAACACAAGCTTGGCTTAGGTTTCTGGGTGAGGCCATGGCAGGCACAATCTACAGACCTGAATCGAGATCTCGTGCATCTGAAGTCAGGGCGAGGATCAGAGGATCGCTCAGGTTGGAGTTTCTGTCCCTGATGGCCCCTTCATGAATGGGGGGGGCATCACGAGGCCATGGGTGTTTTCCCACGATGGGAGTTGTGAGAAGCTCCAAACTGCAGAGAGTCTTCTGCAGGACAATTGAGACCTGTTGTTTGGCTCCAGGCCAATGATTCTGAGCAGGGTTCTAAGGATGGATGGCGGGGTAGCCCACCTCGCATTCCAATTGTCTCCTAGCAACCAGACAGGTTAGATCTCCTGGATCTGTGGGGAGCAACCGAGGACGCTGAGTTGAAATGGACACCCCTGGGGATGGGTCCTAACGTGCTTTTGTGTCTATGGAGACCTTGGAATGAAGCGGTGGCACTGGGGCCCTAAAGGGTTCTCCTAATCAGAGGCTTTGACACAGCTCCAACGTGCGAGTTTCCCATGTGTAGATGAGATGTTTTCTGATGGGTGAGTCAAGAAACAGCTATATGCTGCTTTTGAAATCAAGGCCTCTGAGGAGAGATGCCTGGAAACCAAAGCAATGGATCTGATGAGTGCCCAGGGGCCTTTTATTTCCTTTTTAACTCTGGGGACATCTGTCTATGGGTCTGAGTGCAGGTAGGTGCTCAGTTGGGCTCAGATTGCCCCTGTCTTTCCTGGGAAGCCACCACTATTGAGATGGAGCAGGGACTTTGGAGGTTTATCCTATTAGAAGGGTTGTGGCCATTGGAATGGGCACACACAATTCCCTTGGAGAGGGCAAGTACAGTCCTCAGGTTTGGCTCCAGGGGCCTAAGCCTGTAGGTTGTGTAGGCCAGGGCTGTTTGGACAGTTGTCTGAAAACACAAACTCGGCTTATATTTCGGGTCATAGGTATGGCAGGACTGATCTACAGACCATGAGGAGAACTCTTCGGGAATTGAAAGAAGGGCGAGTGTGAGGCTCCTGCTCAAGTTTTTGTCTCTGGATATTGTGTCACTCATGGTCGTGGAATTTCTGGGTGACTTCTTGGGAAATGGACGAGTCTTACTCTCTGGTGGTTTGGCCCCGTCCAAAGAGTTTTGGGTCATTCTGTGGGCTGGAAGAAGTCCGTTTTTTTTTTTTTTGTTGTTGTTTTTTTTTTTTTTTTTCTTTTTTAACCTCAAGTCTCCCACCAAATGATGGATTCCAGAGTAGAGCCCTGGGGAGGGGCGACTGGACAATCAGAAATCTGGTTAAAAATTGGGGCCTAGGGACATGTCAAGCCCATTATGACATCTAATGGTCCAGCCACTGAGAGGACTTACTAGAGGACAGGACTCATGCTGAGGGTCACAATGCGTGTGTATGCCCTCGTCGCACTCAAGAATGGGCGGGGCCTCAGGGTGAATGCTGGTTTCTCCTACACTGAACGTTGGACAACGTGCCAACCACAAGGGTTCTTGCCATGGGTAAGGAGGAGTTCTGATTTCTGCATCACACTCAACCCTGGGCAGTGATTGGAGATAAGGTCTCGGTTCTGAAGCCTGAAAACTGAGGTAGGGAAGAGATGATGACCTAAGGCCATGGCGGGTTTTATGTGCTCAGTGTGCGGTCAGCTTTCTGGGTGTTGGTCAGGAGGTCCAGGCTCAGGTTGTGTTCGACAGTGCATTAGTGCCCAAGTTAGACTATATAATTTGGGTAAAGTCGAGTGCTGTGTAGGTTTACCCGCATTTAAGGTGCCTGGGCAGGTCATGAGGCAATAATTTTTTTTTTAGAGGGCAGGCAGAGTGCTGCATTGTGGGTCCGGAATTGCCAAACTTGAGGGCTTCGGGGCCAGGAGTGTGAGGACGGAAGTCTGAGAAGACAAGCTAGACTTGGGTTTCAGGGCGAGGGCACGGCAGGTACCCCCTGCAGATCTGAACCCATATCTCATGCATCTGAAGTCAGGGCGAGGATCAGACGTTGGCTCAGGTGGGAGTTTCTGAGCATGACGGCCGCTTCATGAAGGGAGCGGAATCTCGAGGCCATTGAGTTTTTCCCACGTTCGGAGTTGTGGGATGCCCCCTTCAAGGATTCCTTCTGCGGGACAATTGAGACCTGTTGGACAGCTCCAGGACATCCCATATGGAATGACTCCAGACCATCGTTCGCGGATGGATGCCTGGAAAGCCCGCCTCACATTCCAATTGTCTCCTAGCAACAAGACAGTTTAGATCTGATGGCTCTGCGGGAGCAACCGGGGTGGCTGAGTTGAAATGGACTTTCCTGAGGATGGGTCTTAATGTGTTTTTGTGTCCATGAGGGCCTTGGAATGGGGCGGTGGCACCGGGACCCTGAAGTACTCTCCTAAGCTTTGGACATGGCTCCCATGCACAGGTTTCCTTGTGGAGACGAGATGAGTTCTGATGGGTGCCTCAGGAAAACCCCTATGCTCGTATTGGAATCAGGCTTTTGAGGACACATGCCTGTAACCCAAAGCAATGGATCCTATTATGGCCTAGGGTCCTGTCTGGTTCAATCTTCTTCTCTTTGGACATCCATCTATGGTATGAGTGGAGGTCGATTATCAGCTGGTGTCAGACAGCCCTTGTTTGTTCCGGGCGAACTACACTATTGGGATTGCGTCAGGGACTTTGGAGGTTTCTCCTAATTTGTACGATTTTGGACCATGGAATGGGAAGAATTCCCATGGGTTGGTAGGCACAGTCCTAATGTGTGGCTCCAGGGGCCCAGCCTGGAGGGTGTGGGGCCCAAGACTTTGAGGACAGAAGTCTGAAAACACAAACTCAGCTTAGGTTTGGGGACGTATGTATGGCAGGCCCGATCTACAAACCATGAGAAGAACTCTTCAGGATATGAAGAAAGTGCGAGTCTGAGGCCCTTGCTCAGGCTTTTGTCTCTGGATTTTGTATCAGTGATGGCCGTGGAATGTCGGGGAGGCCTCATGGGCCATGGACGAATCTTCCTCTCTGAGGATTTGGCCCGATTCCCAATTGCTTTTCGTCAATCTGTGGGATGGGAGGTCTCCTTTCAGTTTTGTTACCTCAGGTGTCCCACCAAAAGAGGAATTCCAAAGCCAAGCCGTGGGGAAGACTGAAGGGACAACCCGAACTATGGTTAAAAATTGGGGCCTAGGGGCATGGCAAGCCCAATATGCTATCTCTTCATCCAGCCACTGAGTGACCTTACTTGAGGACTGGGCTCAGCCTGAGCGTCACAATGTGTGTTTGTGACCAATGTGGCCCGCGAGCATGGGCGGGGCCTCATGGGCCACACTGGTTTCAACTACACTGAAAGTTGGAGAACATGCCAACCACAAGGTTTCTTGCCATGGGGAAGGAGTTCTGATTCCTGCATCACCTTCAACCCTGGGCAGTGATTGGAGATAAGGTCTAGGTTCTGAAACCTGAAAACCGAGGTTGGGAAGAGATGACGACCTAAGGCCATGGCGGCTCGATGTGCTCAGTGTGCGGCCAGCTGTCTGGGAGGGTCCAGGGAGTCCAGGCTCAGGCTGTGTCAGAAAGGGCATTAGTGCCCTGGTCAGCCTATGTATTTGGGGTACAGCCAAGGTCAGTGCAGGTTGATCCTCATTTGGAGTTACTGGGTAGCCCCAGAGGACAATGTTTTTCTTCTGGAGGGCCGGCAGAGTGCTGCATTGTAGTTCTGGATTGCCAAACTGGAGGGCTTGTGGGCCAGTAGTCTGACGACAAAAGTCTGAGAACACAAGCTTGGCTTAGGTTTCTGGGTGAGGCCATGGCAGGCACAATCTACAGACCTGAATCGAGATCTCGTGCATCTGAAGTCAGGGCGAGGATCAGAGGATCGCTCAGGTTGGAGTTTCTGTCCCTGATGGCCCCTTCATGAATGGGGGGGGTCATCACGAGGCCATGGGTGTTTTCCCACGATGGGAGTTGTGAGAAGCTCCAAACTGCAGAGAGTCTTCTGCAGGACAATTGAGACCTGTTGTTTGGCTCCAGGCCAATGATTCTGAGCAGGGTTCTAAGGATGGATGGCGGGGTAGCCCACCTCGCATTCCAATTGTCTCCTAGCAACCAGACAGGTTAGATCTCCTGGATCTGTGGGGAGCAACCGAGGACGCTGAGTTGAAATGGACACCCCTGGGGATGGGTCCTAACGTGCTTTTGTGTCTATGGAGACCTTGGAATGAAGCGGTGGCACTGGGGCCCTAAAGGGTTCTCCTAATCAGAGGCTTTGACACAGCTCCAACGTGCGAGTTTCCCATGTGTAGATGAGATGTTTTCTGATGGGTGAGTCAAGAAACAGCTATATGCTGCTTTTGAAATCCAGGCCTCTGAGGAGAGATGCCTGGAAACCAAAGCAATGGATCTGATTAGTGCCTAGGGGCCTGTTCTTTCCTTTTTAACTCTGGGGACATCTGTCTATGGGTCTGAGTGCAGGTAGGTGCTCAGTTGGGCTCAGATTGCCCCTGTCTTTCCTGGGAAGCCACCACTATTGAGATGGATCAGGGACTTTGGAGGTTTATCCTATTAGAAGGGTTGTGGCCATTGGAATGGGCACACACAATTCCCTTGGAGAGGGCAAGTACAGTCCTCAGGTTTGGCTCCAGGGGCCTGAGCCTGTAGGTTGTGTAGGCCAGGGCTGTTTGGACAGTTGTCTGAAAACAGAAACTCGGCTTATATTTCGGGTCATAGGTATGGCAGGACTGATCTACAGACCATGAGGAGAACTCTTCGGGAATTGAAAGAAGGGCGAGTGTGAGGCTCCTGCTCAAGTTTTTGTCTCTGGATATCGTGTCACTCATGGTCGTGGAATTTCTGGGTGACTTCTTGGGAAATGGACGAGTCTTACTCTCTGGTGATTTGGCCCCGTCCAAAGAGTTTTGGGTCATTCTGTGGGCTGGAAGAAGTCCGTTTTTTTTTTTGTTGTTGTTGTTTTTTTTTTTTTTTTTTTTCTTTTTTAACCTCAAGTCTCCCACCAAATGATGGATTCCAGAGTAGAGCCCTGGGGAGGGGCGACTGGACAATCAGAAATCTGGTTAAAAATTGGGGCCTAGGGACATGTCAAGCCCATTATGACATCTAATGGTCCAGCCACTGAGAGGACTTACTAGAGGACAGGACTCATGATGAGGGTCACAATGCGTGTGTATGCCCTCGTCGCACTCAAGAATGGGCGGGGCCTCAGGGTGAATGCTGGTTTCTCCTACACTGAACGTTGGACAACGTGCCAACCACAAGGGTTCTTGCCATGGGTAAGGAGGAGTTCTGATTTCTGCATCACACTCAACCCTGGGCAGTGATTGGAGATAAGGTCTCGGTTCTGAAGCCTGAAAACTGAGGTAGGGAAGAGATGATGACCTAAGGCCATGGCGGGTTTTATGTGCTCAGTGTGCGGTCAGCTTTCTGGGTGTTGGTCAGGAGGTCCGGGCTCAGGTTGTGTTCGACAGTGCATTAGTGCCCAAGTTAGACTATATAATTTGGGTAAAGTCGAGTGCTGTGTAGGTTTACCCGCATTTAAGGTGCCTGGGCAGGTCATGAGGCAATAATTTTTTTTTTAGAGGGCAGGCAGAGTGCTGCATTGTGGGTCCGGAATTGCCAAACTTGAGGGCTTCGGGGCCAGGAGTGTGAGGACGGAAGTCTGAGAAGACAAGCTAGACTTGGGTTTCAGGGCGAGGGCACGGCAGGTACCCCCTGCAGATCTGAACCCATATCTCATGCATCTGAAGTCAGGGCGAGGATCAGACGTTGGCTCAGGTGGGAGTTTCTGAGCATGACGGCCGCTTCATGAAGGGAGCGGAATCTCGAGGCCATTGAGTTTTTCCCACGTTCGGAGTTGTGGGATGCCCCCTTCAAGGATTCCTTCTGCGGGACAATTGAGACCTGTTGGACAGCTCCAGGACATCCCATATGGAATGACTCCAGACCATCGTTCGCGGATGGATGCCTGGAAAGCCCGCCTCACATTCCAATTGTCTCCTAGCAACAAGACAGTTTAGATCTGATGGCTCTGCGGGAGCAACCAGGGTGGCTGAGTTGAAATGGACTTTCCTGAGGATGGGTCTTAATGTGTTTTTGTGTCCATGAGGGCCTTGGAATGGGGCGGTGGCACCGGGACCCTGAAGTACTCTCCTAAGCTTTGGACATGGCTCCCATGCACAGGTTTCCTTGTGGAGACGAGATGAGTTCTGATGGGTGCCTCAGGAAAACCCCTATGCTCGTATTGGAATCAGGCTTTTGAGGACACATGCCTGTAACCCAAAGCAATGGATCCTATTATGGCCTAGGGTCCTGTCTGGTTCAATCTTCTTCTCTTTGGACATCCATCTATGGTATGAGTGGAGGTCGATTATCAGCTGGTGTCAGACAGCCCTTGTTTGTTCCGGGCGAACTACACTATTGGGATTGCGTCAGGGACTTTGGAGGTTTCTCCTAATTTGTACGATTTTGGACCATGGAATGGGAAGAATTCCCATGGGTTGGTAGGCACAGTCCTAATGTGTGGCTCCAGGGGCCCAGCCTGGAGGGTGTGGGGCCCAAGACTTTGAGGACAGAAGTCTGAAAACACAAACTCAGCTTAGGTTTGGGGACGTATGTATGGCAGGCCCGATCTACAAACCATGAGAAGAACTCTTCAGGATATGAAGAAAGTGCGAGTCTGAGGCCCTTGCTCAGGCTTTTGTCTCTGGATTTTGTATCAGTGATGGCCGTGGAATGTCGGGGAGGCCTCATGGGCCATGGACGAATCTTCCTCTCTGAGGATTTGGCCCGATTCCCAATTGCTTTTCGTCAATCTGTGGGATGGGAGGTCTCCTTTCAGTTTTGTTACCTCAGGTGTCCCACCAAAAGAGGAATTCCAAAGCCAAGCTGTGGGGAAGACTGAAGGGACAACCCGAACTATGGTTAAAAATTGGGGCCTAGGGGCATGGCAAGCCCAATATGCTATCTCTTCATCCAGCCACTGAGTGACCTTACTTGAGGACTGGGCTCAGCCTGAGCGTCACAATGTGTGTTTCTGACCAATGTGGCCCGCGAGCATGGGCGGGGCCTCATGGGCCACACTGGTTTCAACTACACTGAACGTTGGAGAACATGCCAACCACAAGGTTTCTTGCCATGGGGAAGGAGTTCTGATTCCTGCATCACCTTCAACCCTGGGCAGTGATTGGAGATAAGGTCTAGGTTCTGAAACCTGAAAACCGAGGTTGGGAAGAGATGACGACCTAAGGCCATGGCGGCTCGATGTGCTCAGTGTGCGGCCAGCTGTCTGGGAGGGTCCAGGGGGTCCAGGCTCAGGCTGTGTCAGAAAGGGCATTAGTGCCCTGGTCAGCCTATGTATTTGGGGTACAGCCAAGGTCAGTGCAGGTTGATCCTCATTTGGAGTTACTGGGTAGCCCCAGAGGACAATGTTTTTCTTCTGGAGGGCCAGCAGAGTGCTGCATTGTAGTTCTGGATTGCCAAACTGGAGGGCTTGTGGGCCAGTAGTCTGACGACAAAAGTCTGAGAACACAAGCTTGGCTTAGGTTTCTGGGTGAGGCCATGGCAGGCACAATCTACAGACCTGAATCGAGATCTCGTGCATCTGAAGTCAGGGCGAGGATCAGAGGATCGCTCAGGTTGGAGTTTCTGTCCCTGATGGCCCCTTCATGAATGGGGGGGGTCATCACGAGGCCATGGGTGTTTTCCCACGATGGGAGTTGTGAGAAGCTCCAAACTGCAGAGAGTCTTCTGCAGGACAATTGAGACCTGTTGTTTGGCTCCAGGCCAATGATTCTGAGCAGGGTTCTAAGGATGGATGGCGGGGTAGCCCACCTCGCATTCCAATTGTCTCCTAGCAACCAGACAGGTTAGATCTCCTGGATCTGTGGGGAGCAACCGAGGACGCTGAGTTGAAATGGACACCCCTGGGGATGGGTCCTAACGTGCTTTTGTGTCTATGGAGACCTTGGAATGAAGCGGTGGCACTGGGGCCCTAAAGGGTTCTCCTAATCAGAGGCTTTGACACAGCTCCAACGTGCGAGTTTCCCATGTGTAGATGAGATGTTTTCTGATGGGTGAGTCAAGAAACAGCTATATGCTGCTTTTGAAATCCAGGCCTCTGAGGAGAGATGCCTGGAAACCAAAGCAATGGATCTGATTAGTGCCTAGGGGCCTGTTCTTTCCTTTTTAACTCTGGGGACATCTGTCTATGGGTCTGAGTGCAGGTAGGTGCTCAGTTGGGCTCAGATTGCCCCTGTCTTTCCTGGGAAGCCACCACTATTGAGATGGATCAGGGACTTTGGAGGTTTATCCTATTAGAAGGGTTGTGGCCATTGGAATGGGCACACACAATTCCCTTGGAGAGGGCAAGTACAGTCCTCAGGTTTGGCTCCAGGGGCCTGAGCCTGTAGGTTGTGTAGGCCAGGGCTGTTTGGACAGTTGTCTGAAAACAGAAACTCGGCTTATATTTCGGGTCATAGGTATGGCAGGACTGATCTACAGACCATGAGGAGAACTCTTCGGGAATTGAAAGAAGGGCGAGTGTGAGGCTCCTGCTCAAGTTTTTGTCTCTGGATATCGTGTTACTCATGGTCGTGGAATTTCTGGGTGACTTCTTGGGAAATGGACGAGTCTTACTCTCTGGTGATTTGGCCCCGTCCAAAGAGTTTTGGGTCATTCTGTGGGCTGGAAGAAGTCCGTTTTTTTTTTTGTTGTTGTTGTTTTTTTTTTTTTTTCTTTTTTAACCTCAAGTCTCCCACCAAATGATGGATTCCAGAGTAGAGCCCTGGGGAGGGGCGACTGGACAATCAGAAATCTGGTTAAAAATTGGGGCCTAGGGACATGTCAAGCCCATTATGACATCTAATGGTCCAGCCACTGAGAGGACTTACTAGAGGACAGGACGCATGCTGAGGGTCACAATGCGTGTGTATGCCCTCGTCGCACTCAAGAATGGGCGGGGCCTCAGGGTGAATGCTGGTTTCTCCTACACTGAACGTTGGACAACGTGCCAACCACAAGGGTTCTTGCCATGGGTAAGGAGGAGTTCTGATTTCTGCATCACACTCAACCCTGGGCAGTGATTGGAGATAAGGTCTCGGTTCTGAAGCCTGAAAACTGAGGTAGGGAAGAGATGATGACCTAAGGCCATGGCGGGTTTTATGTGCTCAGTGTGCGGTCAGCTTTCTGGGTGTTGGTCAGGAGGTCCGGGCTCAGGTTGTGTTCGACAGTGCATTAGTGCCCAAGTTAGACTATATAATTTGGGTAAAGTCGAGTGCTGTGTAGGTTTACCCGCATTTAAGGTGTCTGGGCAGGTCATGAGGCAATAATTTTTTTTTTAGAGGGCAGGCAGAGTGCTGCATTGTGGGTCCGGAATTGCCAAACTTGAGGGCTTCGGGGCCAGGAGTGTGAGGACGGAAGTCTGAGAAGACAAGCTAGACTTGGGTTTCAGGGCGAGGGCACGGCAGGTACCCCCTGCAGATCTGAACCCATATCTCATGCATCTGAAGTCAGGGCGAGGATCAGACGTTGGCTCAGGTGGGAGTTTCTGAGCATGACGGCCGCTTCATGAAGGGAGCGGAATCTCGAGGCCATTGAGTTTTTCCCACGTTCGGAGTTGTGGGATGCCCCCTTCAAGGATTCCTTCTGCGGGACAATTGAGACCTGTTGGACAGCTCCAGGACATCCCATATGGAATGACTCCAGACCATCGTTCGCGGATGGATGCCTGGAAAGCCCGCCTCACATTCCAATTGTCTCCTAGCAACAAGACAGTTTAGATCTGATGGCTCTGCGGGAGCAACCGGGGTGGCTGAGTTGAAATGGACTTTCCTGAGGATGGGTCTTAATGTGTTTTTGTGTCCATGAGGGCCTTGGAATGGGGCGGTGGCACCGGGACCCTGAAGTACTCTCCTAAGCTTTGGACATGGCTCCCATGCACAGGTTTCCTTGTGGAGACGAGATGAGTTCTGATGGGTGCCTCTGGAAAACCCCTATGCTCGTATTGGAATCAGGCTTTTGAGGACACATGCCTGTAACCCAAAGCAATGGATCCTATTATGGCCTAGGGTCCTGTCTGGTTCAATCTTCTTCTCTTTGGACATCCATCTATGGTATGAGTGGAGGTCGATTATCAGCTGGTGTCAGACAGCCCTTGTTTGTTCCGTGCGAACTACACTATTGGGATTGCGTTAGGGACTTTGGAGGTTTCTCCTAATTTGTACGATTTTGGACCATGGAATGGGAAGAATTCCCATGGGTTGGTAGGCACAGTCCTAATGTGTGGCTCCAGGGGCCCAGCCTGGAGGGTGTGGGGCCCAAAACTTTGAGGACAGAAGTCTGAAAACACAAACTCAGCTTAGGTTTGGGGACGTATGTATGGCAGGCCCGATCTACAAACCATGAGAATAACTCTTCAGGATATGAAGAAAGTGCGAGTCTGAGGCCCTTGCTCAGGCTTTTGTCTCTGGATTTTGTATCAGTGATGGCCGTGGAATGTCGGGGAGGCCTCATGGGCCATGGACGAATCTTCCTCTCTGAGGATTTGGCCCGATTCCCAATTGCTTTTCGTCAATCTGTGGGATGGGAGGTCTCCTTTCAGTTTTGTTACCTCAGGTGTCCCACCAAAAGAGGAATTCCAAAGCCAAGCTGTGGGGAAGACTGAAGGGACAACCCGAACTATGGTTAAAAATTGGGGCCTAGGGGCATGGCAAGCCCAATATGCTATCTCTTCATCCAGCCACTGAGTGGCCTTACTTGAGGACTTGGCTCAGCCATAGCGTCACAATGTGTGTTTGTGACCAATGTGGCCCGCGAGCATGGGCGGGGCCTCATGGGCCACACTGGTTTCAACTACACTGAACGTTGGAGAACATGCCAACCACAAGGTTTCTTGCCATGGGGAAGGAGTTCTGATTCCTGCATCACCTTCAACCCTGGGCAGTGATTGGAGATAAGGTCTAGGTTCTGAAACCTGAAAACCGAGTTTGGGAAGAGATGACGACCTAAGGCCATGGCGGCTCGATGTGCTCAGTGTGCGGCCAGCTGTCTGGGAGGGTCCAGGGGGTCCAGGCTCAGGCTGTGTCAGAAAGGGCATTAGTGCCCTGGTCAGCCTATGTATTTGGGGTACAGCCAAGGTCAGTGCAGGTTGATCCTCATTTGGGGTTACTGGGTAGCCCCAGAGGACAATGTTTTTCTTCTGGAGGGCCGGCAGAGTGCTGCATTGTAGTTCTGGATTGCCAAACTGGAGGGCTTGTGGGCCAGTAGTCGGACGACAAAAGTCTGAGAACACAAGCTTGGCTTAGGTTTCTGGGTGAGGCCATGGCAGGCACAATCTACAGACCTGAATCGAGATCTCGTGCATCTGAAGTCAGGGCGAGGATCAGAGGATCGCTCAGGTTGGAGTTTCTGTCCCTGATGGCCCCTTCATGAATGGGGGGGGCATCACGAGGCCATGGGTGTTTTCCCACGATGGGAGTTGTGAGAAGCTCCAAACTGCAGAGATTCTTCTGCAGGACAATTGAGACCTGTTGTTTGGCTCCAGTCCAATGATTCTGAGCAGGGTTCTAAGGATGGATGGCGGGGTAGCCCACCTCGCATTCCAATTGTCTCCTAGCAACCAGACAGGTTAGATCTCCTGGATCTGTGGGGAGCAACCGAGGACGCTGAGTTGAAATGGACACCCCTGGGGATGGGTCCTAACGTGCTTTTGTGTCTATGGAGACCTTGGAATGAAGCGGTGGCACTGGGGCCCTAAAGGGTTCTCCTAATCAGAGGCTTTGACACAGCTCCAACGTGCGAGTTTCCCATGTGTAGATGAGATGTTTTCTGATGGGTGAGTCAAGAAACAGCTATATGCTGCTTTTGAAATCCAGGCCTCTGAGGAGAGATGCCTGGAAACCAAAGCAATGGATCTGATTAGTGCCTAGGGGCCTGTTCTTTCCTTTTTAACTCTGGGGACATCTGTCTATGGGTCTGAGTGCAGATAGGTGCTCAGTTGGGCTCAGATTGCCCCTGTCTTTCCTGGGAAGCCACCACTATTGAGATGGATCAGGGACTTTGGAGGTTTATCCTATTAGAAGGGATGTGGCCATTGGAATGGGCACACACAATTCCCTTGGAGAGGGCAAGTACAGTCCTCAGGTTTGGCTCCAGGGGCCTGAGCCTGTAGGTTGTGTAGGCCAGGGCTGTTTGGACAGTTGTCTGAAAACACAAACTCGGCTTATGTTTCGGGTCATAGGTATGGCAGGACTGATCTACAGACCATGAGGAGAACTCTTCGGGATTTGAAAGAAGGGCGAGTGTGAGGCTCCTGCTCAAGTTTTTGTCTCTGGATATCGTGTCACTCATGGTCGTGGAATTTCTGGGTGACTTCTTGGGAAATGGACGAGTCTTACTCTCTGGTGGTTTGGCCCTGTCCAAAGAGTTTGGGGTCATTCTGTGGGCTGGAAGAAGTCCGTTTTTTTTTTTGTTGTTGTTGTTGTTTTTTTTTTTTTCTTTTTTAACCTCAAGTCTCCCACCAAATGATGGATTCCAGAGTAGAGCCCTGGGGAGGGGCGACTGGACAATCAGAAATCTGGTTAAAAATTGGGGCCTAGGGACATGTCAAGCCCATTATGACATCTAATGGTCCAGCCACTGAGAGGACTTACTAGAGGACAGGACTCATGCTGAGGGTCACAATGCGTGTGTATGCCCTCGTCGCACTCAAGAATGGGCGGGGCCTCAGGGTGAATGCTGGTTTCTCCTACACTGAACGTTGGACAACGTGCCAACCACAAGGGTTCTTGCCATGGGTAAGGAGGAGTTCTGATTTCTGCATCACACTCAACCCTGGGCAGTGATTGGAGATAAGGTCTCGGTTCTGAAGCCTGAAAACTGAGGTAGGGAAGAGATGATGACCTAAGGCCATGGCGGGTTTTATGTGCTCAGTGTGCGGTCAGCTTTCTGGGTGTTGGTCAGGAGGTCCAGGCTCAGGTTGTGTTCGACAGTGCATTAGTGCCCAAGTTAGACTATATAATTTGGGTAAAGTCGAGTGCTGTGTAGGTTTACCCGCATTTAAGGTGCCTGGGCAGGTCATGAGGCAATAATTTTTTTTTTAGAGGGCAGGCAGAGTGCTGCATTGTGGGTCCGGAATTGCCAAACTTGAGGGCTTCGGGGCCAGGAGTGTGAGGACGGAAGTCTGAGAAGACAAGCTAGACTTGGGTTTCAGGGCGAGGGCACGGCAGGTACCCCCTGCAGATCTGAACCCATATCTCATGCATCTGAAGTCAGGGCGAGGATCAGACGTTGGCTCAGGTGGGAGTTTCTGAGCATGACGGCCGCTTCATGAAGGGAGCGGAATCTCGAGGCCATTGAGTTTTTCCCACGTTCGGAGTTGTGGGATGCCCCCTTCAAGGATTCCTTCTGCGGGACAATTGAGACCTGTTGGACAGCTCCAGGACATCCCATATGGAATGACTCCAGACCATCGTTCGCGGATGGATGCCTGGAAAGCCCGCCTCACATTCAAATTGTCTCCTAGCAACAAGACTGTTTAGATCTGATGACTCTGCGGGAGCAACCGGGGTGGCTGAGTTGAAATGGACTTTCCTGAGGATGGGTCTTAATGTGTTTTTGTGTCCATGAGGGCCTTGGAATGGGGCGGTGGCACCGGGACCCTGAAGTACTCTCCTAAGCTTTGGACATGGCTCCCATGCACAGGTTTCCTTGTGGAGACGAGATGAGTTCTGATGGGTGCCTCAGGAAAACCCCTATGCTCGTATTGGAATCAGGCTTTTGAGGACACATGCCTGTAACCCAAAGCAATGGATCCTATTATGGCCTAGGGTCCTGTCTGGTTCAATCATCTTCTCTTTGGACATCCATCTATGGTATGAGTGGAGGTCGATTATCAGCTGGTGTCAGACAGCCCTTGTTTGTTCCGGGCGAACTACACTATTGGGATTGCGTCAGGGACTTTGGAGGTTTCTCCTAATTTGTACGATTTTGGACCATGGAATGGGAAGAATTCCCATGGGTTGGTAGGCACAGTCCTAATGTGTGGCTCCAGGGGCCCAGCCTGGAGGGTGTTGGGCCCAAGACTTTGAGGACAGAAGTCTGAAAACACAAACTCAGCTTAGGTTTGGGGACGTATGTATGGCAGGCCCGATCTACAAACCATGAGAAGAACTCTTCAGGATATGAAGAAAGTGCGAGTCTGAGGCCCTTGCTCAGGCTTTTGTCTCTGGATTTTGTATCAGTGATGGCCGTGGAATGTCGGGGAGGCCTCATGGGCCATGGACGAATCTTCCTCTCTGAGGATTTGGCCCGATTCCCAATTGCTTTTCGTCAATCTGTGGGATGGGAGGTCTCCTTTCAGTTTTGTTACCTCAGGTGTCCCACCAAAAGAGGAATTCCAAAGCCAAGCTGTGGGGAAGACTGAAGGGACAACCCGAACTATGGTTAAAAATTGGGGCATAGGGGCATGGCAAGCCCAATATGCTATCTCTTCATCCAGCCACTGAGTGACCTTACTTGAGGACTGGGCTCAGCCTGAGCGTCACAATGTGTGTTTGTGACCAATGTGGCCCGCGAGCATGGGCGGGGCCTCATGGGCCACACTGGTTTCAACTACACTGAACGTTGGAGAACATGCCAACCACAAGGTTTCTTGCCATGGGGAAGGAGTTCTGATTCCTGCATCACCTTCAACCCTGGGCAGTGATTGGAGATAAGGTCTAGGTTCTGAAACCTGAAAACCGAGGTTGGGAAGAGATGACGACCTAAGGCCATGGCGGCTCGATGTGCTCAGTGTGCGGCCAGCTGTCTGGGAGGGTCCAGGGGGTCCAGGCTCAGGCTGTGTCAGAAAGGGCATTAGTGCCCTGGTCAGCCTATGTATTTGGGGTACAGCCAAGGTCAGTGCAGGTTGATCCTCATTTGGAGTTACTGGGTAGCCCCAGAGGACAATGTTTTTCTTCTGGAGGGCCGGCAGAGTGCTGCATTGTAGTTCTGGATTGCCAAACTGGAGGGCTTGTGGGCCAGTAGTCTGACGACAAAAGTCTGAGAACACAAGCTTGGCTTAGGTTTCTGGGTGAGGCCATGGCAGGCACAATCTACAGACCTGAATCGAGATCTCGTGCATCTGAAGTCAGGGCGAGGATCAGAGGATCGCTCAGGTTGGAGTTTCTGTCCCTGATGGCCCCTTCATGAATGGGGGGGGTCATCACGAGGCCATGGGTGTTTTCCCACGATGGGAGTTGTGAGAAGCTCCAAACTGCAGAGAGTCTTCTGCAGGACAATTGAGACCTGTTGTTTGGCTCCAGGCCAATGATTCTGAGCAGGGTTCTAAGGATGGATGGCGGGGTAGCCCACCTCGCATTCCAATTGTCTCCTAGAAACCAGACAGGTTAGATCTCCTGGATCTGTGGGGAGCAACCGAGGACGCTGAGTTGAAATGGACACCCCTGGGGATGGGTCCTAACGTGCTTTTGTGTCTATGGAGACCTTGGAATGAAGCGGTGGCACTGGGGCCCTAAAGGGTTCTCCTAATCAGAGGCTTTGACACAGCTCCAACGTGCGAGTTTCCCATGTGTAGATGAGATGTTTTCTGATGGGTGAGTCAAGAAACAGCTATATGCTGCTTTTGAAATCCAGGCCTCTGAGGAGAGATGCCTGGAAACCAAAGCAATGGATCTGATTAGTGCCTAGGGGCCTGTTCTTTCCTTTTTAACTCTGGGGACATCTGTCTATGGGTCTGAGTGCAGGTAGGTGCTCAGTTGGGCTCAGATTGCCCCTGTCTTTCCTGGGAAGCCACCACTATTGAGATGGATCAGGGACTTTGGAGGTTTATCCTATTAGAAGGGTTGTGGCCATTGGAATGGGCACACACAATTCCCTTGGAGAGGGCAAGTACAGTCCTCAGGTTTGGCTCCAGGGGCCTGAGCCTGTAGGTTGTGTAGGCCAGGGCTGTTTGGACAGTTGTCTGAAAACACAAACTCGGCTTATGTTTCGGGTCATAGGTATGGCAGGACTGATCTACAGACCATGAGGAGAACTCTTTTGGAATTGAAAGAAGGGCGAGTGTGAGGCTCCTGCTCAAGTTTTTGTCTCTGGATATCGTGTCACTCATGGTCGTGCAATTTCTGGGTGACTTCATGGGAAATGGACGAGTCTTACTCTCTGGTGGTTTGGCCCCGTCCAAAGAGTTTTGGGTCATTCTGTGGGATGGAAGAAGTCCGTTTTTTTGTTGTTGTTGTTGTTGTTGTTGTTGTTGTTTTCTTTTTTAACCTCAGGTGTCCCACCAAATGATGGATTCCAGAGTAGAGCCCTGGGGAGGGCGACTGGACAATCAGAAATCTGGTTAAAAATTGGGGCATAGGGACATTTCAAGCCCATTATGACATCTAATGGTCCAGCCACTGAGAGGACTTACTAGAGGACAGGACTCATGCTGAGGGTCACAATGCGTGTGTATCCCTCGTCGCACTCAAGAATGGGCGGGGCTTCAGGGTGAATGCTGGATTCTCCTACACTGAACGTTGGACAACCTGCCAACCACAAGTGTTCTTGCCATGGGTAAGGAGGAGTTCTGATTTCTGCATCACACTCACCCCTGGGCAGTGATTGGAGATAAGGTCTCGGTTCTGAAGCCTGAAAACTGAGGTAGGGAAGACATGATGACCTAAGGCCATTGGGTTTAATGTGCTCAGTGTGCGGTCAGCTTTCTGGGTGTTGGTCAGGAGGTCCGGGCTCAGGTTGTGTTCGACAGTGCAGTAGTGCCCGGTTAGACTATATAATTTGGGTAAAGTCGAGTGCTGTGTAGGTTTACCTGCATTTAAGGTGCCTGGGCAGCTCATGAGGCAATAATTTTTTTTCTAGAGGGCAGGCAGAGTGCTGCATTGTGGGTCCGGCATTGCCAAACTTGAGGGCTTCGAAGCCAGGAGTGTGAGGACGGACGTCTGAGAAGACAAGCTAGACTTGGGTTTCAGGGCGAGGGCACGGCAGGTACCCCCTGCAGATCTGAACCAATATCTCATGCATCTGAAGTCAGGGCGAGGATCAGACGTTGGCTCAGGTTGGAGTTTCTGAGCATGACGGCTGCTTCATGAAGGGAGCGGAATCTCGAGGCCATTGAGGTTTTCCCACGTTGGGAGTTGTGGGATGCACCCTTCAAGGATCCCTTCTGCGGGACAATTGAGACCTGTTGGACAGCTCCAGGACATCCCATATGGAATGACTCCAGAGCACCGTTCGCGGATGGATGCCTGGGAAGTCGGCCTCGCATTCCAATTGTCTCCTAGCAACAAGACAGTTTAGATCTGATGGCTCTGCGGGAGCAACCGGGTTGGCTGAGTTTAAATGGACTTTCGTGAGGATGGGTCCTAATGTGTTTTTGTGTCCATGAGGACCTTCGAATGGGGCGGTGGCACCGGGACCCTGAAGTACTCTCCTAAGCTTTGGACATGGCTCCCATGCACAGGTTTCCTTGTGGAGACGAGATGAGTTCTTATGGGTGCCTCAGGAAAAACCCTATTCTCATATTGGAATCAGGCTTTTGAGGACACATGCCTGTAACCCAAAGCAATGGATCCTATTATGGCCTAGGGTCCTGTCTGGTTCAATCTTCTTCTCTTTGGACATCCATCTATGGTATGAGTGGAGGTCGATTATCAGCTGGTGTCAGACAGACCTTGTTTGTTCCGGGCGACCTACACTATTGGGATGGCCTCAGGCACTTTGGAGGTTTCTCATAATTTTTACGATTTTGGACCATGGAATAGGGAGAATTCCCATGGATTGGTAGGCACAGTCCTAATGTGTGGCTCCAGGGGCCCAGCCTGGAGGGTGTGTGGCCCAAGACTTTGAGGACAGAAGTCTGAAAGCACAAACTCAGCTTAGGTTTGGGGACGTATGTATGGTAGGCCCGATCTACAAACCATGAGAAGAACTCTTCAGGATATGAAGAAAGTGCGAGTCTGAGGCGCTTGCTCAGGCTTTTGTCTCTGGATTTTGTATCAGTGATGGCCGTGGAATGACGGGGAGGCCTCATGGGCCATTGACGAATCTTCCTCTCTGAGGATTTGGCCCGATTCCAATTGCTTTTCGTCAATCTGTGGGATGGGAGGTCTCCTTTCAGTTTTGTTACCTCAGGTGTCCCACCAAAAGAGGAATTCCAAAGCCAAGCCGTGGGGAAGACTGAAGGGACAACCCGAACTATGGTTAAATTTGGGGCCTAGGGGCATGGCAAGCCCAATATTCTATCTATTCATCCAGCCACAGAGTGGCCTTACTTGTGGACTGGGCTCAGCCTGAGCGTCACAATGTGTTATTGTGACCAATTGGCCCGGGAGCATGGGCGGGGCCTCATGGGCCACACTGGTTTCAACTACACTGAACGTTGGACAACATGCCAACCACAAGGTTTGTTGCCATGGGGAAGGAGTTCTGATTTCTGCATCACCTTCAACCCTGGGCAGTGATTGGAGATAAGGTCTAGGTTCTGAAACCTGAAAACCGAGGTTGGGAAGAGATGACGACCTAAGACCATGGCGGCTCGATGTGCTCAGTGTGCGGCCAGCTGTCTGGGAGGGTCCAGGGGGTCCAGGCTCAGGCTGTGTCAAAAAGGGCATTAGTGCCCTGGTCAGCCTAAGTATTTGGGGTACAGCCAAGGTCGGTGCAGGTTGATCCTCATTTGGAGTTACTGGGTAGCCCCAGAGGACAATGTTTTTCTTCTGGAGGGCCGGCAGAGTGCTGCATTGTAGTTCTGGATTGCCAAACTGGAGGGCTTGTGGGCCAGTAGTCTGAAGACAAAACTCTGAAATCACAAGCTAGGATTAGGTTTCTGGGTGAGGCAATGGCCGGCACAATCTACAGACCTGAATCGAGATCTCGTGCATCTGAAGTCAGGGCGAGGATCAGACGATCGCTCAGGTTGGAGTTTCTGTCCCTGATGTCCCCTTCATGAATGGGGGGTGCATCACGAGGCCATGGGGGTTTTCCCACGATGGGAGTTGTGAGAAGCTCCAAACTGCAGAGAGTCTTCTGCAGGACAATTGAGTCCTGTTGTTTGGCTCCAGGCCAATGATTCTGAGCAGGGTTCTAAGGATGGATGGCTGGGTAGCCCACCTCGCATTCCAATTGTCTCCTAGCAACCAGACAGGTTAGATCTCCTGGATCTGTGGGGAGCAACCGAGGACACTGAGTTGAAATGGACACCCCTGGGGATGGGTCCTAACGTGCTTTTGTGTCTATGGAGACCTTGGAATGAAGCGCTGGCACTGGGGCCCTAAAGGGTTCTCCTAAACAGAGGCTTTGACACAGCTCCAACGTGCAAGTTTCCCATGTGTAGATGAGATGTTTTCTGATGGGTGAGTCAAGAAACAGCTATATGCTGCTTTTGAAATCCAGGCCTCTGAGGAGAGATGCCTGGAAACCAAAGCAATGGATCTGATGAGTGCCTAGGGGTCTGTTCTTTCCTTTTTAACTCTGGGGACATCTGTCTATGGGTCTGAGTGCAGTTAGGTGCTCAGTTGGGCTCAGATTGCTCCTGTCTTTCCTGGGAAGCCACCACTATTGAGATGGATCAGGGACTTTGGAGGATTATCCTATTAGAAGGGTTGTGGCCATTGGAATGGGCACACACAATTCCCTTGGAGAGGGCAAGTACAGTCCTCAGGTTTGGCTCCAGGGGCCTGAGCCTGTAGGTTGTGTAGGCCAGGGCTGTTTGGACAGTTGTCTGAAAACACAAACTCGGCTTATGTTTCGGGTCATAGGTATGGCAGGACTGATCTACAGACCATGAGGAGAACTCTTTTGGAATTGAAAGAAGGGCGAGTGTGAGGCTCCTGCTCAAGTTTTTGTCTCTGGATATCGTGTCACTCATGGTCGTGCAATTTCTGGGTGACATCATGGGAAATGGACGAGTCTTACTCTCTGGTGGTTTGGCCCGGTCCAAAGAGATTTGGGTCATTCTGTGGGCTGGAAGAAGTCCGTTTTTTTTTTTGTTGTTGTTGTTGTTGTTGTTGTTGTTTTCTTTTTTAACCTCAGGTGTCCCACCAAATGATGGATTCCAGAGTAGAGCCCTGGGGAGGGGCGACTGGACAATCAGAAATCTGGTTAAAAATTGGGGCCTAGGGACATGTCAAGCCCATTATGACATCTAATGATCCAGCCACTGAGAGGACTTACTAGAGGACAGGATTCATGCTGAGGGTCATAATGCGTGTGTATGCCCTCGTCGCACTCAAGAATGGGCGGGGCCTCAGGGTGAATGCTGGTTTCTCCTACACTGAACGTTGGACAACCTGCCACCCACAAGGGTTTTTGCCATGAGTAAGGAGGAGTTCTGATTTCTGCATCACACTCACCCCTGGGCAGTGATTGGAAATAAGGTCTCGGTTCTGAAGCCTGAAAACTGATGTAGGGAAGACATGATGACCTAAGGCCATGGGGGGTTTTATGTGCTCAGTGTGCGGTCAGCTTTCTGGGTGTTGGTCAGGAGGTCCGGGCTCAGGTTTTGTTCGACAGTGCAGTTGTGCCCAGGTTAGACTATATAATTTGGGTAAAGTCGAGTGCTGTGTAGGTTTACCTGCATTTAAGGTGCCTGGGCAGCTCATGAGGCATTAATTTTTTTTCTAGAGGGCAGGCAGAGTGCTGCATTGTGGGTCCAGAATTGCCAAACTTGAGGGCTTCGGGGCCAGGAGTGGGAGGACGGAAGTCTGAGAAGACTAGCTAGACTTGGGTTTCAGGGCGAGGGCACGGCATGTACCCCCTGTAGATCTGAACCAATATCTCATGCATCTTAAGTCAGGGCGAGGATCAGACGTTGGCTCAGGTGGGAGTTACTGAGCATGACGGCCGCTTCATGAAGGGAGCGGAATCTCGAGGCCATTGAGGTTTTCCCACATTGGGAGTTGTGGGAAGCCCCCTTCAAGGATTCCTTCTGCAGGACAATTGAGACCTGTTGGACAGCTCCAGGACATCCCATATGGAATGACTCCCGAGCACCGTTCGCGGATGGATGCCTGGGAAGCCCGCCTCGCATTCCAATTGTCTCCTAGCAACAAGACAGTTTAGATCAGATGGCTCTGCGGGAGCAACCGGGTTGGCTGAGTTGAAATGGAATTTCCTGAGGATGGGTCCTAATGTGTTTTTGTGTCCATGAGGGCTTTGGAATGGGGCGGTGTCACCGGGACCCTGAAGTACTCTCCTAAGCTTTGGACATGGCTCCCATGCACAGGTTTCCTTGTGGAGACGAGATGAGTTCTGATGGGTGCCTCAGGAAAAACCCTATTCTCGTATTGGAATCAGGCTTTTGAGGACACATGCCTGTAACCCAAAGCAATGGATCCTATTATGGCCTAGGGTCCTGTCTGGTTCAATCTTCTTCTCTGGGGACATCCATCTATGGTATGAGTGGAGGTCGATTATCAGCTGGTGTCAGACAGCCCTTGTTTGTTCCGGGCGACCTATACTATTGGGATGGCCTCAGGGACTTTGGAGGTTTCCCCTATTTGTATGATTTTGGACCCTGGAATGGGCAGAATTCCCATGGATTGGTAGGCACAGTCCTAATGTGTGGCTCCAGGGGCCCAGCCTGGAGGGTGTGGGGCCCAAGACTTTGAGGACAGAAGTCTGAAAACACAAACTCAGCTTAGGTTTGGGGATGTAGGTATGGCAGGCCCGATCTACAAACCATGAGAAGAACTCTTCAGGATATGAAGAAAGTGCGAGTCTGAGGCTCTTGCTCAGGCTTTTGTCTCTGGATTTTGTATCAGCGAAGGCCATGGAATGACGGGGAGGCCTCAGGGGCCATGGACGAATCTTCCTCTCTGAGGATTTGGCCCAATTCCCAATTGCTTTTCGACAATCTGTGGGATGGGACGACTCATTTCAGGTTTGTTACCTCAGGTGTCTTACCAAAAGAGGAATTCCAAAGCCAAGCCGTGGGGAAGACTGAAGGGACAACCCGAACTATGGTTAAAAATTGGGGCCTAGGGGCATGGCAAGCCCAATATGCTATCTCTTCATCCAGCCACTGAGTGGCCTTACTTGAGGACTGGGCTCAGCCTGAGTGTCACAATGTGTGTTTGTGACCAATGTGGCCCGCGACCATGGGCGGGGACTCAGGGCCACACTGGTTTAAACTACACTGAACGTTGGACAACATGCCAACCACAAGGTTTCTTGCCATGGGGAAGGAGTTCTGATTTCTGCATCACCTTCAACCCTGGGCAGTGATTGGAGATAAGGATGAGGTTCTGAAACCTGAAAACCGATGTTGGGAAGAGATGACGACCTAAGGCCATGGTGGCTCGATGTGCTCAGTGTTCGGCCAGCTGTCTGGGAGGTTCCAGGGGGTCCAGGCTCAAGCTGTGTTAGAAAGGGCATTAATGCCCTGGTCAGCCTATGTATTTGGGGTACAGCCAAGGTCGGTGCAGGTTGATCCTCATTTGGGGTTACTGGGTAGCCCCAGAGGACAACGTTTTTCTTCTGGAGGGCCGGCAGAGTGCTGCTTTGTAGTTCTGGATTGCCAAACTGGAGGGCTTGTGGGCCAGTAGTCGGACGACAAAAGTCTGAGAACACAAGCTAGGCTTAAGTTTCTGGGTGAGGCCATGGCAGGCAAAATCTACAGACATGAATCGAGATCTCGTGCATCTGAAGTCAGGGCGAGGATCAGACGATCGCTCAGGTTGGAGTTTCTGTCCCTGATGGCCCCTTCATGAATGGGGGGGGCATCACGTGGCCATTGGTGTTTTCCCACGATGGGAGTTGTGAGAAGCTCCAAACTGCAGAGAGTCTTCTGCAGGACAATTGAGACCTGTTGTTTGGGTCCAGGCCAATGATTCTGAGCAGGGTTCTAAGGATGGATGGCTGGGTAGCCCACCTCGCATTCCAATTGTCTCCTAGCAACCAGACAGGTTAGATCTCCTGGATCTGTGGCGAGCAGCCAAGGACGCTGAGTTGAAATGGACACCCCTGGGGATGGGTCCTAACGTGCTTTTGTGTCTATGGAGACCTTGGAATGAAGCGCTGGCACTGGGGCCCTAAAGGGTTCTCCTAAACAGAGGCTTTGACACAGCTCCAACGTGCAAGTTTCCCATGTGTAGATGAGATGTTTTCTGATGGGTGAGTCAAGAAACAGCTATATGCTGCTTTTGAAATCCAGGCCTCTGAGGAGAGATGCCTGGAAACCAAAGCAATGGATCTGATTAGTGCCTAGGGGCCTGTTCTTTCCTTTTTACCTCTGGGGACATCTGTCTATGGGTCTGAGTGCAGGTAGGTGCTCAGTTGGGCTCAGATTGCCCCTGTCTTTCCTGGGAAGCCACCACTATTGTGATGGATCAGGGACTTTGGAGGTTTATCCTATTAGAAGGGTTGTGGCCATTGGAATGGGCACACACAATTCCCTTGGAGAGGGCAAGTACAGTCCTCAGGTTTGGCTCCAGGGGCCTGAGCCTGTAGGTTGTGTAGGCCAGGGCTGTTTGGACAGTTGTCTGAAAACACAAACTCGGCTTATGTTTCGGGTCATAGGTATGGCAGGACTGATCTACAGACCATGAGGAGAACTCTTCGGGATTTGAAAGAAGGGCGAGTGTGAGGCTCCTGCTCAAGTTTTTGTCTCTGGATATCGTGTCACTCATGGTCGTGCAATTTCTGGGTGACTTCATGGGAAATGGACGAGTCTTACTCTCTGGTGGTTTGGCCCCGTCCAAAGAGTTTGGGGTCATTCTGTGGGCTGGAAGAAGTCCGTTTTGTTGTTGTTGTTGTTGTTGTTGTTGTTTTCTTTTTTAACCTCAGGTGTCCCTCCAAATGATGGATTCCAGAGTAGAGCCCTGGAGAGGGGCGACTGGACAATCAGAAATCTGGTTAAAAATTGGGGCCTTAGGGACATGTCAAGCCCATTATGACATCTAATGGTCCAGCCACTGAGAGGACTTACTAGAGGACAGGACTCATGCTGAGGGTCATAATGCGTGTGTATGCCCTCGTCGCACTCAAGAATGGGCGGGGCCTCAGGGTGAATGCTGGTTTCTCCTACACTGAACGTTGGACAACGTGCCAACCACAAGGGTTCTTGCCATGGGTAAGGAGGAGTTCTGATTTCTGCATCACACTCACCCCTGGGCAGTGATTGGAGATAAGGTCTCGGTTCTGAAGCCTGAAAGCTGAGGTAGGGAAGAGATGATGACCTAAGGCCATGGAGGGTTTTATGTGCTCAGTGTGCGGTCAGCTTTCTGGGTGTTGGTCAGGAGGTCCGGGCTCAGGTTGTGTTCGACAGTGCATTAGTGCCCAGGTTAGACTATATAATTTGGGTAAAGTCGAGTGCTGCGTAGGTTTACCCGCATTTAAGGTGCCTGGGCAGGTTGAGGCAATAATTTTTTTTCTAGAGGGCAGGCAGAGTGCTGCATTGTGGGTCCGGAATTGCCAAACTTGAGGGCTTCGGGGCCAGTAGTGTGAGGACGGAAGTCTGAGAAGACAAGCTAGACTTGGGTTTCAGGGCGAGGGCACGGCAGGTTCCCCCTGCAGATCTGAACCAATATCTCATGCATCTGAAGTCAGGGCGAGGATCAGACGTTGGCTCAGGTGGGAGTTTCTGAGCATGACGGCCGCTTCATGAAGGGAGCGGAATCTCGAGGCCATTGAGGTTTTCCCGCGTTCGGAGTTGTGGGATGCCCCCTTCAAGGATTCCTTCTGCGGGACAATTGAGACCTGTTGGAAAGCTCCAGACATCCCATATGGAATGAATCCAGAGGACCGTTCGCGGATGGATGCCTGGGAAGCCCGCCTCGCATTCCAATTGTCTCCTAGCAACAAGACAGTTTAGATCAGATGGCTCTGCGGGAGCAACCGGGTTGGCTGAGTCGAAATGGAATTTCCTGAGGATGGGTCCTAATGTGTTTTTGTGTCCATGAGGGCTTTGGAATGGGGCGGTGGCACCGGGACCCTGAAGTACTCTCCTAAGCTTTGGACATGGCTCCCATGCACAGGTTTCCTTGTGGAGACGAGATGAGTTCTGATGGGTGCCTCAGGAAAAACCCTATTCTCGTATTGGAATCAGGCTTTTGAGGACACATGCCTGTAACCCAAAGCAATGGATCCTATTATGGCCTAGGGTCCTGTCTGGTTCAATCTTCTTCTCTGGGGACATCCATCTATGGTATGAGTGGATGTCGATTATCAGCTGGTGTCAGACAGCCCTTGTTTGTTCCGGGCGACCTATACTATTGGGATGGCCACAGGGACTTTGGAGGTTTCTCCTAATTTGTATGATTTTGGACCATGGAATGGGCAGAATTCCCATGGATTGGTAGGCACAGTCCTAATGTGTGGCTCCAGGGGCCCAGCCTGGAGGGTGTGGGGCCCAAGACTTTGAGGACAGAAGTCTGAAAACACAAACTCAGCTTAGGTTTGGGGATGTAGGTATGGCAGGCCCGATCTACAAACCATGAGAAGAACTCTTCAGGATATGAAGAAAGTGCGAGTCTGAGGCGCTTTCTCAGGCTTTTGTCTCTGGATTTTGTATCAGCGAAGGCCATGGAATGACGGGGAGGCCTCAGGGGCCATGGACGAATCTTCCTCTCTGAGGATTTGGCCCGATTCCCAATTGCTTTTCGACAATCTGTGGGATGGGACGACTCATTTCAGGTTTGTTACCTCAGGTGTCCTACCAAAAGAGGAATTCCAAAGCCAAGCCGTGGGGAAGACTGAAGGGACAACCCGAACTATGGTTAAAAATTGGGGCCTAGGGGCATGGCAAGCCCAATATGCTATCTCTTCATCCAGCCACTGAGTGGCCTTACTTGAGGACTGGGCTCAGCCTGAGCGTCACAATGTGTGTTTGTGACCAATGTGGCCCACGACCATGGGCGGGGACTCAGGGCCACACTGGTTTAAACTACACTGAACGTTGGACAACATGCCAACCACAAGGTTTCTTGCCATGGGGAAGGAGTTCTGATTTCTGCATCACCTTCAACCCTGGGCAGTGATTGGAGATAAGGATGAGGTTCTGAAACCTGAAAACCGATGTTGGGAAGAGATGACGACCTAAGGCCATGGCGGCTCGATGTGCTCAGTGTTCGGCCAGCTGTCTGGGAGGTTCCAGGGGGTCCAGGCTCAAGCTGTGTTAGAAAGGGCATTAATGCCCTGGTCAGCCTATGTATTTGGGGTACAGCCAAGGTCGGTGCAGGTTGATCCTCATTTGGGGTTACTGGGTAGCCCCAGAGGACAACGTTTTTCTTCTGGAGGGCCGGCAGAGTGCTGCTTTGTAGTTCTGGATTGCCAAACTGGAGGGCTTGTGGGCCAGTAGTCGGACGACAAAAGTCTGAGAACACAAGCTAGGCTTAAGTTTCTGGGTGAGGCCATGGCAGGCAAAATCTACAGACATGAATCGAGATCTCGTGCATCTGAAGTCAGGGCGAGGATCAGACGATCGCTCAGGTTGGAGTTTCTGTCCCTGATGGCCCCTTCATGAATGGGGGGGGCATCACGAGGCCATGGGGGTTTTCCCACGATGGGAGTTGTGAGAAGCTCCCAACTGCAGAGAGTCTTCTGCAGGACAATTGAGACCTGTTGTTTGGCTCCAGGCCAATGATTCTGAGCAGGGTTCTAAAGATGGATGGCTGGGTAGCCCACCTCGCATTCCAATTGTCTCCTAGCAACCAGACAGGTTAGATCTCCTGGATCTGTGGGGAGCAACCGAGGACGCTGAGTTGAAATGGACACCCCTGGGGATGGGTCCTAACGTGCTTTTGTGTCTATGGAGACCTTGGAATGAAGCGCTGGCACTGGGGCCCTAAAGGGTTCTCCTAAACAGAGGCTTTGACACAGCTCCAACGTGCAAGTTTCCCATGTGTAGATGAGATGTTTTCTGATGGGTGAGTCAAGAAACAGCTATATGCTGCTTTTGAAATCCAGGCCTCTGAGGAGAGATGCCTGGAAACCAAAGCAATGGATCTGATTAGTGCCTAGGGGCCTGTTCTTTCCTTTTTACCTCTGGGGACATCTGTCTATGGGTCTGAGTGCAGGTAGGTGCTCAGTTGGGCTCAGATTGCCCCTGTCTTTCCTGGGAAGCCACCACTATTGAGATGGATCAGGGACTTTGGAGGTTTATCCTATTAGAAGGGTTGTGGCCATTGGAATGGGCACACACAATTCCCTTGGAGAGGGCAAGTACAGTCCTCAGGTTTGGCTCCAGGGGCCTGAGCCTGTAGGTTGTGTAGGCCAGGGCTGTTTGGACAGTTGTCTGAAAACACAAACTCGGCTTATGTTTCGGGTCATAGGTATGGCAGGACTGATCTACAGACCATGAGGAGAACTCTTCGGGATTTGAAAGAAGGGCGAGTGTGAGGCTCCTGCTCAAGTTTTTGTCTCTGGATATCGTGTCACTCATGGTCGTGCAATTTCTGGGTGACTTCATGGGAAATGGACGAGTCTTACTCTCTGGTGGTTTGGCCCCGTCCAAAGAGTTTGGGGTCATTCTGTGGGCTGGAAGAAGTCCGTTTTTTTGTTGTTGTTGTTGTTGTTGTTGTTTTCTTTTTTAACCTCAGGTGTCCCTCCAAATGATGGATTCCAGAGTAGAGCCCTGGAGAGGGGCGACTGGACAATCAGAAATCTGGTTAAAAATTGGGGCCTTAGGGACATGTCAAGCCCATTATGACATCTAATGGTCCAGCCACTGAGAGGACTTACTAGAGGACAGGACTCATGCTGAGGGTCATAATGCGTGTGTATGCCCTCGTCGCACTCAAGAATGGGCGGGGCCTCAGGGTGAATGCTGGTTTCTCCTACACTGAACGTTGGACAACGTGCCAACCACAAGGGTTCTTGCCATGGGTAAGGAGGAGTTCTGATTTCTGCATCACACTCACCCCTGGGCAGTGATTGGAGATAAGGTCTCGGTTCTGAAGCCTGAAAGCTGAGGTAGGGAAGAGATGATGACCTAAGGCCATGGAGGGTTTTATGTGCTCAGTGTGCGGTCAGCTTTCTGGGTGTTGGTCAGGAGGTCCGGGCTCAGGTTGTGTTCGACAGTGCATTAGTGCCCAGGTTAGACTATATAATTTGGGTAAAGTCGAGTGCTGCGTAGGTTTACCCGCATTTAAGGTGCCTGGGCAGGTTGAGGCAATAATTTTTTTTCTAGAGGGCAGGCAGAGTGCTGCATTGTGGGTCCGGAATTGCCAAACTTGAGGGCTTCGGGGCCAGTAGTGTGAGGACGGAAGTCTGAGAAGACAAGCTAGACTTGGGTTTCAGGGCGAGGGCACGGCAGGTTCCCCCTGCAGATCTGAACCAATATCTCATGCATCTGAAGTCAGGGCGAGGATCAGACGTTGGCTCAGGTGGGAGTTTCTGAGCATGACGGCCGCTTCATGAAGGGAGCGGAATCTCGAGGCCATTGAGGTTTTCCCGCGTTCGGAGTTGTGGGATGCCCCCTTCAAGGATTCCTTCTGCGGGACAATTGAGACCTGTTGGAAAGCTCCAGACATCCCATATGGAATGAATCCAGAGGACCGTTCGCGGATGGATGCCTGGGAAGCCCGCCTCGCATTCCAATTGTCTCCTAGCAACAAGACAGTTTAGATCAGATGGCTCTGCGGGAGCAACCGGGTTGGCTGAGTCGAAATGGAATTTCCTGAGGATGGGTCCTAATGTGTTTTTGTGTCCATGAGGGCTTTGGAATGGGGCGGTGGCACCGGGACCCTGAAGTACTCTCCTAAGCTTTGGACATGGCTCCCATGCACAGGTTTCCTTGTGGAGACGAGATGAGTTCTGATGGGTGCCTCAGGAAAAACCCTATTCTCGTATTGGAATCAGGCTTTTGAGGACACATGCCTGTAACCCAAAGCAATGGATCCTATTATGGCCTAGGGTCCTGTCTGGTTCAATCTTCTTCTCTGGGGACATCCATCTATGGTATGAGTGGATGTCGATTATCAGCTGGTGTCAGACAGCCCTTGTTTGTTCCGGGCGACCTATACTATTGGGATGGCCACAGGGACTTTGGAGGTTTCTCCTAATTTGTATGATTTTGGACCATGGAATGGGCAGAATTCCCATGGATTGGTAGGCACAGTCCTAATGTGTGGCTCCAGGGGCCCAGCCTGGAGGGTGTGGGGCCCAAGACTTTGAGGACAGAAGTCTGAAAACACAAACTCAGCTTAGGTTTGGGGATGTAGGTATGGCAGGCCCGATCTACAAACCATGAGAAGAACTCTTCAGGATATGAAGAAAGTGCGAGTCTGAGGCGCTTTCTCAGGCTTTTGTCTCTGGATTTTGTATCAGCGAAGGCCATGGAATGACGGGGAGGCCTCAGGGGCCATGGACGAATCTTCCTCTCTGAGGATTTGGCCCGATTCCCAATTGCTTTTCGACAATCTGTGGGATGGGACGACTCATTTCAGGTTTGTTACCTCAGGTGTCCTACCAAAAGAGGAATTCCAAAGCCAAGCCGTGGGGAAGACTGAAGGGACAACCCGAACTATGGTTAAAAATTGGGGCCTAGGGGCATGGCAAGCCCAATATGCTATCTCTTCATCCAGCCACTGAGTGGCCTTACTTGAGGACTGGGCTCAGCCTGAGCGTCACAATGTGTGTTTGTGACCAATGTGGCCCACGACCATGGGCGGGGACTCAGGGCCACACTGGTTTAAACTACACTGAACGTTGGACAACATGCCAACCACAAGGTTTCTTGCCATGGGGAAGGAGTTCTGATTTCTGCATCACCTTCAACCCTGGGCAGTGATTGGAGATAAGGATGAGGTTCTGAAACCTGAAAACCGATGTTGGGAAGAGATGACGACCTAAGGCCATGGCGGCTCGATGTGCTCAGTGTTCGGCCAGCTGTCTGGGAGGTTCCAGGGGGTCCAGGCTCAAGCTGTGTTAGAAAGGGCATTAATGCCCTGGTCAGCCTATGTATTTGGGGTACAGCCAAGGTCGGTGCAGGTTGATCCTCATTTGGGGTTACTGGGTAGCCCCAGAGGACAACGTTTTTCTTCTGGAGGGCCGGCAGAGTGCTGCTTTGTAGTTCTGGATTGCCAAACTGGAGGGCTTGTGGGCCAGTAGTCGGACGACAAAAGTCTGAGAACACAAGCTAGGCTTAAGTTTCTGGGTGAGGCCATGGCAGGCAAAATCTACAGACATGAATCGAGATCTCGTGCATCTGAAGTCAGGGCGAGGATCAGACGATCGCTCAGGTTGGAGTTTCTGTCCCTGATGGCCCCTTCATGAATGGGGGGGGCATCACGAGGCCATGGGGGTTTTCCCACGATGGGAGTTGTGAGAAGCTCCCAACTGCAGAGAGTCTTCTGCAGGACAATTGAGACCTGTTGTTTGGCTCCAGGCCAATGATTCTGAGCAGGGTTCTAAAGATGGATGGCTGGGTAGCCCACCTCGCATTCCAATTGTCTCCTAGCAACCAGACAGGTTAGATCTCCTGGATCTGTGGGGAGCAACCGAGGACGCTGAGTTGAAATGGACACCCCTGGGGATGGGTCCTAACGTGCTTTTGTGTCTATGGAGACCTTGGAATGAAGCGCTGGCACTGGGGCCCTAAAGGGTTCTCCTAAACAGAGGCTTTGACACAGCTCCAACGTGCAAGTTTCCCATGTGTAGATGAGATGTTTTCTGATGGGTGAGTCAAGAAACAGCTATATGCTGCTTTTGAAATCCAGGCCTCTGAGGAGAGATGCCTGGAAACCAAAGCAATGGATCTGATTAGTGCCTAGGGGCCTGTTCTTTCCTTTTTACCTCTGGGGACATCTGTCTATGGGTCTGAGTGCAGGTAGGTGCTCAGTTGGGCTCAGATTGCCCCTGTCTTTCCTGGGAAGCCACCACTATTGAGATGGATCAGGGACTTTGGAGGTTTATCCTATTAGAAGGGTTGTGGCCATTGGAATGGGCACACACAATTCCCTTGGAGAGGGCAAGTACAGTCCTCAGGTTTGGCTCCAGGGGCCTGAGCCTGTAGGTTGTGTAGGCCAGGGCTGTTTGGACAGTTGTCTGAAAACACAAACTCGGCTTATGTTTCGGGTCATAGGTATGGCAGGACTGATCTACAGACCATGAGGAGAACTCTTCGGGATTTGAAAGAAGGGCGAGTGTGAGGCTCCTGCTCAAGTTTTTGTCTCTGGATATCGTGTCACTCATGGTCGTGCAATTTCTGGGTGACTTCATGGGAAATGGACGAGTCTTACTCTCTGGTGGTTTGGCCCCGTCCAAAGAGTTTGGGGTCATTCTGTGGGCTGGAAGAAGTCCGTTTTTTTGTTGTTGTTGTTGTTGTTGTTGTTTTCTTTTTTAACCTCAGGTGTCCCTCCAAATGATGGATTCCAGAGTAGAGCCCTGGAGAGGGGCGACTGGACAATCAGAAATCTGGTTAAAAATTGGGGCCTTAGGGACATGTCAAGCCCATTATGACATCTAATGGTCCAGCCACTGAGAGGACTTACTAGAGGACAGGACTCATGCTGAGGGTCATAATGCGTGTGTATGCCCTCGTCGCACTCAAGAATGGGCGGGGCCTCAGGGTGAATGCTGGTTTCTCCTACACTGAACGTTGGACAACGTGCCAACCACAAGGGTTCTTGCCATGGGTAAGGAGGAGTTCTGATTTCTGCATCACACTCACCCCTGGGCAGTGATTGGAGATAAGGTCTCGGTTCTGAAGCCTGAAAGCTGAGGTAGGGAAGAGATGATGACCTAAGGCCATGGAGGGTTTTATGTGCTCAGTGTGCGGTCAGCTTTCTGGGTGTTGGTCAGGAGGTCCGGGCTCAGGTTGTGTTCGACAGTGCATTAGTGCCCAGGTTAGACTATATAATTTGGGTAAAGTCGAGTGCTGCGTAGGTTTACCCGCATTTATGGTGCCTGGGCAGGTTGAGGCAATAATTTTTTTTCTAGAGGGCAGGCAGAGTGCTGCATTGTGGGTCCGGAATTGCCAAACTTGAGGGCTTCGGGGCCAGTAGTGTGAGGACGGAAGTCTGAGAAGACAAGCTAGACTTGGGTTTCAGGGCGAGGGCACGGCAGGTTCCCCCTGCAGATCTGAACCAATATCTCATGCATCTGAAGTCAGGGCGAGGATCAGACGTTGGCTCAGGTGGGAGTTTCTGAGCATGACGGCCGCTTCATGAAGGGAGCGGAATCTCGAGGCCATTGAGGTTTTCCCGCGTTCGGAGTTGTGGGATGCCCCCTTCAAGGATTCCTTCTGCGGGACAATTGAGACCTTTGGAAAGCTCCAGACATCCCATATGGAATGAATCCAGAGGACCGTTCGCGGATGGATGCCTGGGAAGCCCGCCTCGCATTCCAATTGTCTCCTAGCAACAAGACAGTTTAGATCAGATGGCTCTGCGGGAGCAACCGGGTTGGCTGAGTCGAAATGGAATTTCCTGAGGATGGGTCCTAATGTGTTTTTGTGTCCATGAGGGCTTTGGAATGGGGCGGTGGCACCGGGACCCTGAAGTACTCTCCTAAGCTTTGGACATGGCTCCCATGCACAGGTTTCCTTGTGGAGACGAGATGAGTTCTGATGGGTGCCTCAGGAAAAACCCTATTCTCGTATTGGAATCAGGCTTTTGAGGACACATGCCTGTAACCCAAAGCAATGGATCCTATTATGGCCTAGGGTCCTGTCTGGTTCAATCTTCTTCTCTGGGGACATCCATCTATGGTATGAGTGGAGGTCGATTATCAGCTGGTGTCAGACAGCCCTTGTTTGTTCCGGGCGACCTATACTATTGGGATGGCCACAGGGACTTTGGAGGTTTCTCCTAATTTGTATGATTTTGGACCATGGAATGGGCAGAATTCCCATGGATTGGTAGGCACAGTCCTAATGTGTGGCTCCAGGGGCCCAGCCTGGAGGGTGTGGGGCCCAAGACTTTGAGGACAGAAGTCTGAAAACACAAACTCAGCTTAGGTTTGGGGATGTAGGTATGGCAGGCCCGATCTACAAACCATGAGAAGAACTCTTCAGGATATGAAGAAAGTGCGAGTCTGAGGCGCTTTCTCAGGCTTTTGTCTCTGGATTTTGTATCAGCGAAGGCCATGGAATGACGGGGAGGCCTCAGGGGCCATGGACGAATCTTCCTCTCTGAGGATTTGGCCCGATTCCCAATTGCTTTTCGACAATCTGTGGGATGGGACGACTCATTTCAGGTTTGTTACCTCAGGTGTCCTACCAAAAGAGGAATTCCAAAGCCAAGCCGTGGGGAAGACTGAAGGGACAACCCGAACTATGGTTAAAAATTGGGGCCTAGGGGCATGGCAAGCCCAATATGCTATCTCTTCATCCAGCCACTGAGTGGCCTTACTTGAGGACTGGGCTCAGCCTGAGCGTCACAATGTGTGTTTGTGACCAATGTGGCCCACGACCATGGGCGGGGACTCAGGGCCACACTGGTTTAAACTACACTGAACGTTGGACAACATGCCAACCACAAGGTTTCTTGCCATGGGGAAGGAGTTCTGATTTCTGCATCACCTTCAACCCTGGGCAGTGATTGGAGATAAGGATGAGGTTCTGAAACCTGAAAACCGATGTTGGGAAGAGATGACGACCTAAGGCCATGGCGGCTCGATGTGCTCAGTGTTCGGCCAGCTGTCTGGGAGGTTCCAGGGGGTCCAGGCTCAAGCTGTGTTAGAAAGGGCATTAATGCCCTGGTCAGCCTATGTATTTGGGGTACAGCCAAGGTCGGTGCAGGTTGATCCTCATTTGGGGTTACTGGGTAGCCCCAGAGGACAACGTTTTTCTTCTGGAGGGCCGGCAGAGTGCTGCTTTGTAGTTCTGGATTGCCAAACTGGAGGGCTTGTGGGCCAGTAGTCGGACGACAAAAGTCTGAGAACACAAGCTAGGCTTAAGTTTCTGGGTGAGGCCATGGCAGGCAAAATCTACAGACATGAATCGAGATCTCGTGCATCTGAAGTCAGGGCGAGGATCAGACGATCGCTCAGGTTGGAGTTTCTGTCCCTGATGGCCCCTTCATGAATGGGGGGGGCATCACGAGGCCATGGGGGTTTTCCCACGATGGGAGTTGTGAGAAGCTCCAAACTGCAGAGAGTCTTCTGCAGGACAATTGAGACCTGTTGTTTGGCTCCAGGCCAATGATTCTGAGCAGGGTTCTAAAGATGGATGGCTGGGTAGCCCACCTCGCATTCCAATTGTCTCCTAGCAACCAGACAGGTTAGATCTCCTGGATCTGTGGGGAGCAACCGAGGACACTGAGTTGAAATGGACACCCCTGGGGATGGGTCCTAACGTGCTTTTGTGTCTATGGAGACCTTGGAATGAAGCGCTGGCACTGGGGCCCTAAAGGGTTCTCCTAAACAGAGGCTTTGACACAGCTCCAACGTGCAAGTTTCCCATGTGCAGATGAGATGTTTTCTGATGGGTGAGTCAAGAAACAGCTATATGCTGCTTTTGAAATCCAGGCCTCTGAGGAGAGATGCCTGGAAACCAAAGCAATGGATCTGATTAGTGCCTAGGGGCCTGTTCTTTCCTTTTTACCTCTGGGGACATCTGTCTATGGGTCTGAGTGCAGGTAGGTGCTCAGTTGGGCTCAGATTGCCCCTGTCTTTCCTGGGAAGCCACCACTATTGAGATGGATCAGGGACTTTGGAGGTTTATCCTATTAGAAGGGTTGTGGCCATTGGAATGGGCACACACAATTCCCTTGGAGAGGGCAAGTACAGTCCTCAGGTTTGGCTCCAGGGGCCTGAGCCTGTAGGTTGTGTAGGCCAGGGCTGTTTGGACAGTTGTCTGAAAACACAAACTCGGCTTATGTTTCGGGTCATAGGTATGGCAGGACTGATCTACAGACCATGAGGAGAACTCTTCGGGATTTGAAAGAAGGGCGAGTGTGAGGCTCCTGCTCAAGTTTTTGTCTCTGGATATCGTGTCACTCATGGTCGTGCAATTTCTGGGTGACTTCATGGGAAATGGACGAGTCTTACTCTCTGGTGGTTTGGCCCCGTCCAAAGAGTTTGGGGTCATTCTGTGGGCTGGAAGAAGTCCGTTTTGTTGTTGTTGTTGTTGTTGTTGTTGTTTTCTTTTTTAACCTCAGGTGTCCCTCCAAATGATGGATTCCAGAGTAGAGCCCTGGAGAGGGGCGACTGGACAATCAGAAATCTGGTTAAAAATTGGGGCCTTAGGGACATGTCAAGCCCATTATGACATCTAATGGTCCAGCCACTGAGAGGACTTACTAGAGGACAGGACTCATGCTGAGGGTCATAATGCGTGTGTATGCCCTCGTCGCACTCAAGAATGGGCGGGGCCTCAGGGTGAATGCTGGTTTCTCCTACACTGAACGTTGGACAACGTGCCAACCACAAGGGTTCTTGCCATGGGTAAGGAGGAGTTCTGATTTCTGCATCACACTCACCCCTGGGCAGTGATTGGAGATAAGGTCTCGGTTCTGAAGCCTGAAAGCTGAGGTAGGGAAGAGATGATGACCTAAGGCCATGGAGGGTTTTATGTGCTCAGTGTGCGGTCAGCTTTCTGGGTGTTGGTCAGGAGGTCCGGGCTCAGGTTGTGTTCGACAGTGCATTAGTGCCCAGGTTAGTCTATATAATTTGGGTAAAGTCGAGTGCTGCGTAGCTTTACCCGCATTTAAGGTGCCTGGGCAGGTTGAGGCAATAATTTTTTTTCTAGAGGGCAGGCAGAGTGCTGCATTGTGGGTCCGGAATTGCCAAACTTGAGGGCTTCGGGGCCAGTAGTGTGAGGACGGAAGTCTGAGAAGACAAGCTAGACTTGGGTTTCAGGGCGAGGGCACGGCAGGTACCCCCTGCAGATCTGAACCCATATCTCATGCATCTGAAGTCAGGGCGAGGATCAGACGTTGGCTCAGGTGGGAGTTTCTGAGCATGACGGCCGCTTCATGAAGGGAGCGGAATCTCGAGGCCATTGAAGTTTTCCCACGTTCGGAGTTGTGGGATGCCCCCTTCAAGGATTCCTTCTGCGGGACAATTGAGACCTGTTGGAAAGCTCCAGACATCCCATATGGAATGAATCCAGAGCACCGTTCGCGGATGGATGCCTGGGAAGCCCGCCTCGCATTCCAGTTGTCTCCTAGCAACAAGACAGTTTAGATCAGATGGCTCTGCGGGAGCAACCGGGTTGGCTGAGTCGAAATGGAATTTCCTGAGGATGGGTCCTAATGTGTTTTTGTGTCCATGAGGGCTTTGGAATGGGGCGGTGGCACCGGGACCCTGAAGTACTCTCCTAAGCTTTGGACATGGCTCCCATGCACAGGTTTCCTTGTGGAGACGAGATGAGTTCTGATGGGTGCCTCAGGAAAAACCCTATTCTCGTATTGGAATCAGGCTTTTGAGGACACATGCCTGTAACCCAAAGCAATGGATCCTATTATGGCCTAGGGTCCTGTCTGGTTCAATCTTCTTCTCTGGGGACATCCATCTATGGTATGAGTGGAGGTCGATTATCAGCTGGTGTCAGACAGCCCTTGTTTGTTCCGGGCGACCTATACTATTGGGATGGCCTCAGGGACTTTGGAGGTTTCTCCTAATTTGTATGATTTTGGACCATGGAATGGGCAGAATTCCCATGGATTGGTAGGCACAGTCCTAATGTGTGGCTCCAGGGGCCCAGCCTGGAGGGTGTGGGGCCCAAGACTTTGAGGACAGAAGTCTGAAAACACAAACTCAGCTTAGGTTTGGGGATGTATGTATGGCAGGCCCGATCTACAAACCATGAGAAGAACTCTTCAGGATATGAAGAAAGTGCGAGTCTGAGGCGCTTTCTCAGGCTTTTGTCTCTGGATTTTGTATCAGCGAAGGCCATGGAATGACGGGGAGGCCTCAGGGGCCATGGACGAATCTTCCTCTCTGAGGATTTGGCCCGATTCCCAATTGCTTTTCGACAATCTGTGGGATGGGACGACTCATTTCAGGTTTGTTACCTCAGGTGTCCTACCAAAAGAGGAATTCCAAAGCCAAGCCGTGGGGAAGACTGAAGGGACAACCCGAACTATGGTTAAAAATTGGGGCCTAGGGGCATGGCAAGCCCAATATGCTATCTCTTCATCCAGCCACTGAGTGGCCTTACTTGAGGACTGAGCTCAGCCTGAGCGTCACAATGTGTGTTTGTGACCAATGTGGCCCGCGACCATGGGCGGGGCCTCAGGGCCACACTGGTTTAAACTACACTGAACGTTGGACAACATGCCAACCACAAGGTTTCTTGCCATGGGGAAGGAGTTCTGATTTCTGCATCACCTTCAACCCTGGGCAGTGATTGGAGATAAGGATGAGGTTCTGAAACCTGAAAACCGATGTTGGGAAGAGATGACGACCTAAGGCCATGGCGGCTCGATGTGCTCAGTGTTCGGCCAGCTGTCTGGGAGGTTCCAGGGGGTCCAGGCTCAAGCTGTGTTAGAAAGGGCATTAATGCCCTGGTCAGCCTATGTATTTGGGGTACAGCCAAGGTCGGTGCAGGTTGATCCTCATTTGGGGTTACTGGGTAGCCCCAGAGGACAACGTTTTTCTTCTGGAGGGCCGGCAGAGTGCTGCTTTGTAGTTCTGGATTGCCAAACTGGAGGGCTTGTGGGCCAGTAGTCGGACGACAAAAGTCTGAGAACACAAGCTAGGCTTAAGTTTCTGGGTGAGGCCATGGCAGGCAAAATCTACAGACATGAATCGAGATCTCGTGCATCTGAAGTCAGGGCGAGGATCAGACGATCGCTCAGGTTGGAGTTTCTGTCCCTGATGGCCCCTTCATGAATGGGGGGGGCATCACGAGGCCATGGGGGTTTTCCCACGATGGGAGTTGTGAGAAGCTCCCAACTGCAGAGAGTCTTCTGCAGGACAATTGAGACCTGTTGTTTGGCTCCAGGCCAATGATTCTGAGCAGGGTTCTAAAGATGGATGGCTGGGTAGCCCACCTCGCATTCCAATTGTCTCCTAGCAACCAGACAGGTTAGATCTCCTGGATCTGTGGGGAGCAACCGAGGACGCTGAGTTGAAATGGACACCCCTGGGGATGGGTCCTAACGTGCTTTTGTGTCTATGGAGACCTTGGAATGAAGCGCTGGCACTGGGGCCCTAAAGGGTTCTCCTAAACAGAGGCTTTGACACAGCTCCAACGTGCAAGTTTCCCATGTGTAGATGAGATGTTTTCTGATGGGTGAGTCAAGAAACAGCTATATGCTGCTTTTGAAATCCAGGCCTCTGAGGAGAGATGCCTGGAAACCAAAGCAATGGATCTGATTAGTGCCTAGGGGCCTGTTCTTTCCTTTTTACCTCTGGGGACATCTGTCTATGGGTCTGAGTGCAGGTAGGTGCTCAGTTGGGCTCAGATTGCCCCTGTCTTTCCTGGGAAGCCACCACTATTGAGATGGATCAGGGACTTTGGAGGTTTATCCTATTAGAAGGGTTGTGGCCATTGGAATGGGCACACACAATTCCCTTGGAGAGGGCAAGTACAGTCCTCAGGTTTGGCTCCAGGGGCCTGAGCCTGTAGGTTGTGTAGGCCAGGGCTGTTTGGACAGTTGTCTGAAAACACAAACTCGGCTTATGTTTCGGGTCATAGGTATGGCAGGACTGATCTACAGACCATGAGGAGAACTCTTCGGGATTTGAAAGAAGGGCGAGTGTGAGGCTCCTGCTCAAGTTTTTGTCTCTGGATATCGTGTCACTCATGGTCGTGCAATTTCTGGGTGACTTCATGGGAAATGGACGAGTCTTACTCTCTGGTGGTTTGGCCCCGTCCAAAGAGTTTGGGGTCATTCTGTGGGCTGGAAGAAGTCCGTTTTGTTGTTGTTGTTGTTGTTGTTGTTGTTTTCTTTTTTAACCTCAGGTGTCCCTCCAAATGATGGATTCCAGAGTAGAGCCCTGGAGAGGGGCGACTGGACAATCAGAAATCTGGTTAAAAATTGGGGCCTTAGGGACATGTCAAGCCCATTATGACATCTAATGGTCCAGCCACTGAGAGGACTTACTAGAGGACAGGACTCATGCTGAGGGTCATAATGCGTGTGTATGCCCTCGTCGCACTCAAGAATGGGCGGGGCCTCAGGGTGAATGCTGGTTTCTCCTACACTGAACGTTGGACAACGTGCCAACCACAAGGGTTCTTGCCATGGGTAAGGAGGAGTTCTGATTTCTGCATCACACTCACCCCTGGGCAGTGATTGGAGATAAGGTCTCGGTTCTGAAGCCTGAAAGCTGAGGTAGGGAAGAGATGATGACCTAAGGCCATGGAGGGTTTTATGTGCTCAGTGTGCGGTCAGCTTTCTGGGTGTTGGTCAGGAGGTCCGGGCTCAGGTTGTGTTCGACAGTGCATTAGTGCCCAGGTTAGTCTATATAATTTGGGTAAAGTCGAGTGCTGCGTAGCTTTACCCGCATTTAAGGTGCCTGGGCAGGTTGAGGCAATAATTTTTTTTCTAGAGGGCAGGCAGAGTGCTGCATTGTGGGTCCGGAATTGCCAAACTTGAGGGCTTCGGGGCCAGTAGTGTGAGGACGGAAGTCTGAGAAGACAAGCTAGACTTGGGTTTCAGGGCGAGGGCACGGCAGGTACCCCCTGCAGATCTGAACCCATATCTCATGCATCTGAAGTCAGGGCGAGGATCAGACGTTGGCTCAGGTGGGAGTTTCTGAGCATGACGGCCGCTTCATGAAGGGAGCGGAATCTCGAGGCCATTGAAGTTTTCCCACGTTCGGAGTTGTGGGATGCCCCCTTCAAGGATTCCTTCTGCGGGACAATTGAGACCTGTTGGAAAGCTCCAGACATCCCATATGGAATGAATCCAGAGCACCGTTCGCGGATGGATGCCTGGGAAGCCCGCCTCGCATTCCAGTTGTCTCCTAGCAACAAGACAGTTTAGATCAGATGGCTCTGCGGGAGCAACCGGGTTGGCTGAGTCGAAATGGAATTTCCTGAGGATGGGTCCTAATGTGTTTTTGTGTCCATGAGGGCTTTGGAATGGGGCGGTGGCACCGGGACCCTGAAGTACTCTCCTAAGCTTTGGACATGGCTCCCATGCACAGGTTTCCTTGTGGAGACGAGATGAGTTCTGATGGGTGCCTCAGGAAAAACCCTATTCTCGTATTGGAATCAGGCTTTTGAGGACACATGCCTGTAACCCAAAGCAATGGATCCTATTATGGCCTAGGGTCCTGTCTGGTTCAATCTTCTTCTCTGGGGACATCCATCTATGGTATGAGTGGAGGTCGATTATCAGCTGGTGTCAGACAGCCCTTGTTTGTTCCGGGCGACCTATACTATTGGGATGGCCTCAGGGACTTTGGAGGTTTCTCCTAATTTGTATGATTTTGGACCATGGAATGGGCAGAATTCCCATGGATTGGTAGGCACAGTCCTAATGTGTGGCTCCAGGGGCCCAGCCTGGAGGGTGTGGGGCCCAAGACTTTGAGGACAGAAGTCTGAAAACACAAACTCAGCTTAGGTTTGGGGATGTATGTATGGCAGGCCCGATCTACAAACCATGAGAAGAACTCTTCAGGATATGAAGAAAGTGCGAGTCTGAGGCGCTTTCTCAGGCTTTTGTCTCTGGATTTTGTATCAGCGAAGGCCATGGAATGACGGGGAGGCCTCAGGGGCCATGGACGAATCTTCCTCTCTGAGGATTTGGCCCGATTCCCAATTGCTTTTCGACAATCTGTGGGATGGGACGACTCATTTCAGGTTTGTTACCTCAGGTGTCCTACCAAAAGAGGAATTCCAAAGCCAAGCCGTGGGGAAGACTGAAGGGACAACCCGAACTATGGTTAAAAATTGGGGCCTAGGGGCATGGCAAGCCCAATATGCTATCTCTTCATCCAGCCACTGAGTGGCCTTACTTGAGGACTGAGCTCAGCCTGAGCGTCACAATGTGTGTTTGTGACCAATGTGGCCCGCGACCATGGGCGGGGCCTCAGGGCCACACTGGTTTAAACTACACTGAACGTTGGACAACATGCCAACCACAAGGTTTCTTGCCATGGGGAAGGAGTTCTGATTTCTGCATCACCTTCAACCCTGGGCAGTGATTGGAGATAAGGATGAGGTTCTGAAACCTGAAAACCGATGTTGGGAAGAGATGACGACCTAAGGCCATGGCGGCTCGATGTGCTCAGTGTTCGGCCAGCTGTCTGGGAGGTTCCAGGGGGTCCAGGCTCAAGCTGTGTTAGAAAGGGCATTAATGCCCTGGTCAGCCTATGTATTTGGGGTACAGCCAAGGTCGGTGCAGGTTGATCCTCATTTGGGGTTACTGGGTAGCCCCAGAGGACAACGTTTTTCTTCTGGAGGGCCGGCAGAGTGCTGCTTTGTAGTTCTGGATTGCCAAACTGGAGGGCTTGTGGGCCAGTAGTCGGACGACAAAAGTCTGAGAACACAAGCTAGGCTTAAGTTTCTGGGTGAGGCCATGGCAGGCAAAATCTACAGACATGAATCAAGATCTCGTGCATCTGAAGTCAGGGCGAGGATCAGACGATCGCTCAGGTTGGAGTTTCTGTCCCTGATGGCCCCTTCATGAATGGGGGGGGCATCACGAGGCCATGGGGGTTTTCCCACGATGGGAGTTGTGAGAAGCTCCAAACTGCAGAGAGTCTTCTGCAGGACAATTGAGACCTGTTGTTTGGCTCCAGGCCAATGATTCTGAGCAGGGTTCTAAGGATGGATGGCTGGGTAGCCCACCTCGCATTCCAATTGTCTCCTAGCAACCAGACAGGTTAGATCTCCTGGATCTGTGGTGAGCAACCGAGGACGCTGAGTTGAAATGGACACCCCTGGGGATGGGTTCTAACGTGCTTTTGTGTCTATGGAGACCTTGGAATGAAGCGCTGGCACTGGGGCCCTAAAGGGTTCTCCTAAACAGAGGCTTTGACACAGCTCCAACGTGCAAGTTTCCCATGTGTAGATGAGATGTTTTCTGATGGGTGAGTCAAGAAACAGCTATATGCTGCTTTTGAAATCCAGGCCTCTGAGGAGAGATGCCTGGAAACCAAAGCAATGGATCTGATTAGTGCCTAGGGGCCTGTTCTTTCCTTTTTACCTCTGGGGACATCTGTCTATGGGTCTGAGTGCAGGTAGGTGCTCAGTTGGGCTCAGATTGCCCCTGTCTTTCCTGGGAAGCCACCACTATTGAGATGGATCAGGGACTTTGGAGGTTTATCCTATTAGAAGGGTTGTGGCCATTGGAATGGGCACACACAATTCCCTTGGAGAGGGCAAGTACAGTCCTCAGGTTTGGCTCCAGGGGCCTGAGCCTGTAGGTTGTGTAGGCCAGGGCTGTTTGGACAGTTGTCTGAAAACACAAACTCGGCTTATGTTTCGGGTCATAGGTATGGCAGGACTGATCTACAGACCATGAGGAGAACTCTTCGGGATTTGAAAGAAGGGCGAGTGTGAGGCTCCTGCTCAAGTTTTTGTCTCTGGATATCGTGTCACTCATGGTCGTGCAATTTCTGGGTGACTTCATGGGAAATGGACGAGTCTTACTCTCTGGTGGTTTGGCCCCGTCCAAAGAGTTTGGGGTCATTCTGTGGGCTGGAAGAAGTCCGTTTTTTTGTTGTTGTTGTTGTTGTTGTTGTTTTCTTTTTTAACCTCAGGTGTCCCTCCAAATGATGGATTCCAGAGTAGAGCCCTGGGGAGGGGCGACTGGACAATCAGAAATCTGGTTAAAAATTGGGGCCTTAGGGACATGTCAAGCCCATTATGACATCTAATGGTCCAGCCACTGAGAGGACTTACTAGAGGACAGGACTCATGCTGAGGGTCATAATGCGTGTGTATGCCCTCGTCGCACTCAAGAATGGGCGGGGCCTCAGGGTGAATGCTGGTTTCTCCTACACTGAACGTTGGACAACGTGCCAACCACAAGGGTTCTTGCCATGGGTAAGGAGGAGTTCTGATTTCTGCATCACACTCACCCCTGGGCAGTGATTGGAGATAAGGTCTCGGTTCTGAAGCCTGAAAGCTGAGGTAGGGAAGAGATGATGACCTAAGGCCATGGAGGGTTTTATGTGCTCAGTGTGCGGTCAGCTTTCTGGGTGTTGGTCAGGAGGTCCGGGCTCAGGTTGTGTTCGACAGTGCATTAGTGCCCAGGTTAGTCTATATAATTTGGGTAAAGTCGAGTGCTGCGTAGCTTTACCCGCATTTAAGGTGCCTGGGCAGGTTGAGGCAATAATTTTTTTTCTAGAGGGCAGGCAGAGTGCTGCATTGTGGGTCCGGAATTGCCAAACTTGAGGGCTTCGGGGCCAGTAGTGTGAGGACGGAAGTCTGAGAAGACAAGCTAGACTTGGGTTTCAGGGCGAGGGCACGGCAGGTACCCCCTGCAGATCTGAACCCATATCTCATGCATCTGAAGTCAGGGCGAGGATCAGACGTTGGCTCAGGTGGGAGTTTCTGAGCATGACGGCCGCTTCATGAAGGGAGCGGAATCTCGAGGCCATTGAGGTTTTCCCACGTTCGGAGTTGTGGGATGCCCCCTTCAAGGATTCCTTCTGCGGGACAATTGAGACCTGTTGGAAAGCTCCAGACATCCCATATGGAATGAATCCAGAGCACCGTTCGCGGATGGATGCCTGGGAAGCCCGCCTCGCATTCCAGTTGTCTCCTAGCAACAAGACAGTTTAGATCAGATGGCTCTGAGGGAGCAACCGGGTTGGCTGAGTTGAAATGGAATTTCCTGAGGATGGGTCCTAATGTGTTTTTGTGTCCATGAGGGCTTTGGAATGGGGCGGTGGCACCGGGACCCTGAAGTACTCTCCTAAGCTTTGGACATGGCTCCCATGCACAGGTTTCCTTGTGGAGACGAGATGAGTTCTGATGGGTGCCTCAGGAAAAACCCTATTCTCGTATTGGAATCAGGCTTTTGAGGACACATGCCTGTAACCCAAAGCAATGGATCCTATTATGGCCTAGGGTCCTGTCTGGTTCAATCTTCTTCTCTGGGGACATCCATCTATGGTATGAGTGGAGGTCGATTATCAGCTGGTGTCAGACAGCCCTTGTTTGTTCCGGGCGACCTATACTATTGGGATGGCCTCAGGGACTTTGGAGGTTTCTCCTAATTTGTATGATTTTGGACCATGGAATGGGCAGAATTCCCATGGATTGGTAGGCACAGTCCTAATGTGTGGCTCCAGGGGCCCAGCCTGGAGGGTGTGGGGCCCAAGACTTTGAGGACAGAAGTCTGAAAACACAAACTCAGCTTAGGTTTGGGGATGTAGGTATGGCAGGCCCGATCTACAAACCATGAGAAGAACTCTTCAGGATATGAAGAAAGTGCGAGTCTGAGGCGCTTTCTCAGGCTTTTGTCTCTGGATTTTGTATCAGCGAAGGCCATGGAATGACGGGGAGGCCTCAGGGGCCATGGACGAATCTTCCTCTCTGAGGATTTGGCCCGATTCCCAATTGCTTTTCGACAATCTGTGGGATGGGACGACTCATTTCAGGTTTGTTACCTCAGGTGTCCTACCAAAAGAGGAATTCCAAAGCCAAGCCGTGGGGAAGACTGAAGGGACAACCCGAACTATGGTTAAAAATTGGGGCCTAGGGGCATGGCAAGCCCAATATGCTATCTCTTCATCCAGCCACTGAGTGGCCTTACTTGAGGACTGGGCTCAGCCTGAGCGTCACAATGTGTGTTTGTGACCAATGTGGCCCGCGACCATGGGCGGGGCCTCAGGGCCACACTGGTTTAAACTACACTGAACGTTGGACAACATGCCAACCACAAGGTTTCTTGCCATGGGGAAGGAGTTCTGATTTCTGCATCACCTTCAACCCTGGGCAGTGATTGGAGATAAGGATGAGGTTCTGAAACCTGAAAACCGATGTTGGGAAGAGATGACGACCTAAGGCCATGGCGGCTCGATGTGCTCAGTGTTCGGCCAGCTGTCTGGGAGGTTCCAGGGGGTCCAGGCTCAAGCTGTGTTAGAAAGGGCATTAATGCCCTGGTCAGCCTATGTATTTGGGGTACAGCCAAGGTCGGTGCAGGTTGATCCTCATTTGGGGTTACTGGGTAGCCCCAGAGGACAACGTTTTTCTTCTGGAGGGCCGGCAGAGTGCTGCTTTGTAGTTCTGGATTGCCAAACTGGAGGGCTTGTGGGCCAGTAGTCGGACGACAAAAGTCTGAGAACACAAGCTAGGCTTAAGTTTCTGGGTGAGGCCATGGCAGGCAAAATCTACAGACATGAATCAAGATCTCGTGCATCTGAAGTCAGGGCGAGGATCAGACGATCGCTCAGGTTGGAGTTTCTGTCCCTGATGGCCCCTTCATGAATGGGGGGGGCATCACGAGGCCATGGGGGTTTTCCCACGATGGGAGTTGTGAGAAGCTCCAAACTGCAGAGAGTCTTCTGCAGGACAATTGAGACCTGTTGTTTGGCTCCAGGCCAATGATTCTGAGCAGGGTTCTAAAGATGGATGGCTGGGTAGCCCACCTCGCATTCCAATTGTCTCCTAGCAACCAGACAGGTTAGATGTCCTGGATCTGTGGTGAGCAACCGAGGACGCTGAGTTGAAATGGACACCCCTGGGGATGGGTCCTAACGTGCTTTTGTGTCTATGGAGACCTTGGAATGAAGCGCTGGCACTGGGGCCCTAAAGGGTTCTCCTAAACAGAGGCTTTGACACAGCTCCAACGTGCAAGTTTCCCATGTGTAGATGAGATGTTTTCTGATGGGTGAGTCAAGAAACAGCTATATGCTGCTTTTGAAATCCAGGCCTCTGAGGAGAGATGCCTGGAAACCAAAGCAATGGATCTGATTAGTGCCTAGGGGCCTGTTCTTTCCTTTTTACCTCTGGGGACATCTGTCTATGGGTCTGAGTGCAGGTAGGTGCTCAGTTGGGCTCAGATTGCCCCTGTATTTCCTGGGAAGCCACCACTATTGAGATGGATCAGGGACTTTGGAGGTTTATCCTATTAGAAGGGTTGTGGCCATTGGAATGGGCACACACAATTCCCTTGGAGAGGGCAAGTACAGTCCTCAGGTTTGGCTCCAGGGGCCTGAGCCTGTAGGTTGTGTAGGCCAGGGCTGTTTGGACAGTTGTCTGAAAACACAAACTCGGCTTATGTTTCGGGTCATAGGTATGGCAGGACTGATCTACAGACCATGAGGAGAACTCTTCGGGATTTGAAAGAAGGGCGAGTGTGAGGCTCCTGCTCAAGTTTTTGTCTCTGGATATCGTGTCACTCATGGTCGTGCAATTTCTGGGTGACTTCATGGGAAATGGACGAGTCTTACTCTCTGGTGGTTTGGCCCCGTCCAAAGAGTTTGGGGTCATTCTGTGGGCTGGAAGAAGTCCGTTTTTTTTTTGTTGTTGTTGTTGTTGTTGTTTTCTTTTTTAACCTCAGGTGTCCCTCCAAATGATGGATTCCAGAGTAGAGCCCTGGGGAGGGGCGACTGGACAATCAGAAATCTGGTTAAAAATTGGGGCCTTAGGGACATGTCAAGCCCATTATGACATCTAATGGTCCAGCCACTGAGAGGACTTACTAGAGGACAGGACTCATGCTGAGGGTCATAATGCGTGTGTATGCCCTCGTCGCACTCAAGAATGGGCGGGGCCTCAGGGTGAATGCTGGTTTCTCCTACACTGAACGTTGGACAACGTGCCAACCACAAGGGTTCTTGCCATGGGTAAGGAGGAGTTCTGATTTCTGCATCACACTCACCCCTGGGCAGTGATTGGAGATAAGGTCTCGGTTCTGAAGCCTGAAACTGAGGTAGGGAAGAGATGATGACCTAAGGCCATGGAGGGTTTTATGTGCTCAGTGTGCGGTCAGCTTTCTGGGTGTTGGTCAGGAGGTCCGGGCTCAGGTTGTGTTCGACAGTGCATTAGTGCCCAGGTTAGTCTATATAATTTGGGTAAAGTCGAGTGCTGCGTAGGTTTACCCGCATTTCAGGTGCTTAGGCAGGTTGAGGCAATAATTTTTTTTCTAGAGGGCAGGCAGAGTGCTGCATTGTGGGTCCGGAATTGCCAAACTTGAGGGCTTCGGGGCCAGGAGTGTGAGGACGGAAGTCTGAGAAGACAAGCTAGACTTGGGTTTCAGGGCGAGGGCACGGCAGGTACCCCCTGCAGATCTGAACCCATATCTCATGCATCTGAAGTCAGGGCGAGGATCAGACGTTGGCTCAGGTGGGAGTTTCTGAGCATGACGGCCGCTTCATGAAGGGAGCGGAATCTCGAGGCCATTGAGGTTTTCCCACGTTCGGAGTTGTGGGATGCCCCCTTCAAGGATTCCTTCTGCGGGACAATTGAGACCTGTTGGAAAGCTCCAGACATCCCATATGGAATGAATCCAGAGCACCGTTCGCGGATGGATGCCTGGGAAGCCCGCCTCGCATTCCAATTGTCTCCTAGCAACAAGACAGTTTAGATCTGATGGCTCTGCTGGAGCAACCGGGTTGGCTGAGTTGAAATGGACTTTCGTGAGGATGGGTCCTAATGTGTTTTTGTGTCCATGAGGGCCTTGGAATGGGGCGGTGGCACCGGGACCCTGAAGTACTCTCCTAAGCTTGGACATGGCTCCCATGCACAGGTTTCCTTGTGGAGACGAGATGAGTTCTGATGGGTGCCTCAGGAAAAACCCTATGCTCGTATTGGAATCAGGCTTTTGAGGACACATGCCTGTAACCCAAAGCAATGGATCCTATTATGGCCTAGGGTCCTGTCTGGGTCAATCTTCTTCTCTGGGGACATCTATCTATGCTATGAGTGGAGGTCGATTATCAGCTGGCGTCTGACAGCCCTTGGTTGTTCCGGGCGACCTACACTATTGGGATGGCCTCAGCGACTTTGGAGGTTACTCCTAATTTGTACGATTTTGGACCATGGAATGGGCAGAATTCCCATGGATTGGTAGGCACAGTCCGAATGTGTGGCTCCAGGGACCCAGGCTGAAGGGTGTGTGGCCCAAGACTTTGAGGACAGAAGTCTGAAAACACAAACTCAGCTTAGGTTTGGGGACGTATGTATGGCCCGCCCGATCGACAAACCATGAGAAGAACTCTTCAGGATATGAAGAAAGTGCGAGTCTGATGCGCTTGCTCAGGCTTTTGTCTCTGGATTTTGTATCAACGAAGGCCGTGGTATGTCGGGGAGGCCTCATGGGCCATGGACGAATCTTCCTCTCTGAGGATTTGGCCCGATTCCCAATTGCTTTTCGTCAATCTGTGGGATGGGAGGACTCATTTCAGTTTTGTTACCTCAGGTGTCCCACCAAAAGAGGAATTCCAAAGACAAGCCGTGGGGAAGACTGAAGGGACAACCCGAACTATGGTTAAAAATTGGGGCCTAGGGGCAAGGCAAGCCCAATATGCTATCTCTTCATCCAGCCACTGAGTGGCCTTACTTGATTACTGGGCTCAGCCTGAGCGACACAATGTGTGTTTGTGACCAATGTGGCCCACGACCATGGGCGGGGCCTCGTGGGCTACACTGGTTTCAACTACACTGAACGTTGGACAACATGCCAACCACAAGGTTTGTTGCCATGGGGAAGGAGTTCTGATTTCTGCATCACCTTCAACCCTGGGCAGTGATTGGAGATAAGGTCTAGGTTCTCAAACCTGAAAACCGAGGTTGGGAAGACATGACGACCTAAGGCCATGGCGGCTCGATGTGCTCAGTATGCGGCCAGCTGTCTGGGAGGGTCCAGGGGGTCCAGGCTCAGGCTGTGTCAGAAAGGGCATTAGTGCCCTGGTCAGCCTATGTATTTGGGGTACAGCCAAGGTCGGTGCAGTTTGATCCTCATTTGGGGTTACTGGGTAGCCCCAGAGGACAATGTTTTTCTTCTGGAGGGCTGGCAGAGTGCTGCATTGTAGTTCTGGATTGCCAAACTGGAGGGCTTGTGGGCCAGTAGTCGGACGACAAAAGTCTGAGAACACAAGCTAGGCTTAGGTTTCTGGGTGAGGCCATGGCAGGCACAATCTACAGACCTGAATCGAGATCTCGTGCATCTGAAGTCAGGGCGAGGATCAGACGATCGCTCAGGTTGGAGATTCTGTCCCTGATGGCCCCTTCATGAATGGGGGGGGCATAACGAGGCCATGGGTGTTTTCCCACAATGGGAGTTGTGAGAAGCTCCAAACTGCAGAGAGTCTTCTGCAGGACAATTGAGACCTGTTGTTTGGGTCCAGGCCAATGATTCTGAGCAGGTTTCTAAGGATGGATGGCTGGGTAGCCCACCTCGCATTCCAATTGTCTCCTAGCAACAAGACAGGTTAGATCTCCTGGATCTGTGGGGAGCAACCGAAGACGCTGAGTTGAAATGGACACCACTGGGGATGGGTCCTAACATGCTTTTGTGTCTATGGAGACCTTGGAATGAAGCGGTGGCACTGGGGCCCTAAAGGGTTCTCCTAAACAGAGGCTTTGACACAGCTCCATCGTGCAAGTTTCCCATGTGTAGATGAGATGTTTTCTGATGGGTGAGTCAAGAAACAGCTAGATGCTGCTTTTGAAATCCAGGCCTCTGAGGAGAGATGCCTGGAAACCAAAGCAATGGATCTTATTAGTGCCTAGGGGCCTGTTCTTTCCTTTTTACCTCTGGGGACATCTGTCTATGGGTTTGAGTGCAGGTAGGTGCTCAGTTGAGCTCACATTGCCCCTGTTTTTCCTGGGAAGCCACCACTATTGAGATGGATCAGGGACTTTGGAGGTTTATCCTATTAGAAGGGTTGTGGCCATTGGAATGGGCACACACAATTCCCTTGGAGAGGGCAAGTACAGTCCTGAGGTTCGGCTCCAGGGGCCTGAGCCTGTAGGTTGTGTAGGCCAGGGCTGTTTGGACAGTTGTGTGAAAACACACACCCTCCATGCTAGGGCCCCTGGAACCACACATCAGGATTGTTCCTGCCCTCTCAAAGGGAATTCTTCATATTCCATTGGCCACAACCATATAAATCAGGAGAAATCTCCAATGTCCCTGGGACCATCCCAATATTGTAGGCTGCTCGGAACAAACAGGGGTGATCTGACACTAGCTGAGCAACTAGCTCCACACAGACTCGGAGACAGATGTCCCCAGAGAAGAACATTGAACTGGACAGGCCCCTACGCCCTAATCAGATCCATTGCTTTGGTTTCCAGGCATCTCTTCTCAGAGGCCTGGTTTCCAATACCAGCCTATGGGGTTTCCATAGGCTCCTTCAGAGCAAGTCTTGTCTGCACATTGGAAAATTGCTCGAGGAGCTATGTCAGAACCTCAGAGGCCTGGTTTTCAATACCACCATATGGGGGTTTCCTGAGGCATCAGTCAGAACAAATGTCTTCTCCACATGGGAAACGTGCTCTTTCAAGCTGTGTCAAAACCTCCGGCTAGGAAAATCCTTCAGGGCCCCGGTGCCACCACCTCATTCCAAGGTCTCCATGGACACAATCCCACATTAGGACCCATCTGCAGGAAAGTCTATTTCAACTCAGTGCCCTTGGGTGCTCCCCTAGAGCCAGCAGATCGAACCTATCTTGTCACTAGGAGACAGTTGGAATGTGAGGCGGGCTGGCTAGGCATCCATCTGTAGAAAACTACTCTGAAGTAATTCCATATGGGACGTCCTGGAGCCATCCAACAGGTCACAGCTGTCCTGCAGAAGGAATCCTTGCGCTTTGGAGCACCTCACAACTCCCATCATGGGAAAAGCTCTGTGGCCTCGTGGTGCAATGTCCCCTTCATGAAAGAGCCATCTTGGACAGAAACTCCAACCTGAGCCAACGTCTAATCCTCGCCCTGACTTCAGATGCACGAAATCTTGATTCAACTCTGCAGAGTGTGCCTGCCGAAACCCCGCCTCGAAGCAAAACCTAGCTATTGTTCTCAGACTTCGTCCTCACACTCCGAGCCCACCAGCCCTCCAGTTAGGGAATTCTGGAGAGACACAATGCAGCACTCTGACTGCCCTCCAGAAGAGAAACGTTGTCCTATGGGGCTAACCAGAAACACCAAATGAGGATCAACCTGCATGCCACTTGACTCAACCCCAATTATACAGTTTCGCTTCGGCGTTAATGCCCTGTCTTGCACAGCCTGAGGTCTGAATTTTCAACCGACACCCAGACAGCTGGCTTTTCACTGAGCACATCAGACCCGCCATGGCTTTAGGTCATCATCTCTTTTCAACCTTGGTTTTCAGGCTTCAGAACCTAGACCTTATATATACTCACTACCCAGGGGTGAACGTGATGCAGAAATGAAACTCCTTCTTCCTCAAGGCAAGAAACCTTGTGGTTGGCATGTTTTCCAACGTTCAGTGTAGGAGAATCCAGTGTAGCCCATGAGTCCCCGCCCATGCTTGAGAACCGCAATGGGCACAAACACATTGGGACCCTCAGTGTGAGCCCTGTCCTCAAATAAAGCCTCTCAGGGTCTGGACCAAGAACCCGCATTCCCATCCCTAGTCCCCCAATATTAATGAGAGGTTGAGAGTTCTAGTCACCCCTATTCTGGTCTCTGCTCTGGAACCCCTGAGGAAAAAAAATATTGAAGGGTCTCCTCCATCCCCTGAATGAGCCCCAAAACTTGGGATCTGACCAAATCTTAAAAGAGAAAGAATCATCCATGACCAAAGAGGCCATCCCGTCATTCCATGGCCACCATTGACACAAAATCTAGAGACAAAAGCCTGGAGATATGCCTCACACTTGCCCTTTGTTCATAGCCTGATAAATTCTCCTCACGGTCTATAGATCAGGCATGTCATACCTACGTCCCCAAATCTAAGCTGAGTTTGGGTTTTCAGGTTTCTGTCCCCACTGTCCTGGCCCACACACCCTCCAGGCTGGGGCCCCTGGAGCCATGCCTCAGGACTGTGCCTGCCTTCTCCAAGCAAATTCTGCCCATTCCATTGGCCACAACCCTAAAGATTAGGAGAACACTCCAACGTCCCTGAGGCCATCCCAATAGTGTTGGCCACTCAGGGCAAACAGGGTGATCTGTCCCAAGATGAGCAACTACCTCAACTCAGATCCATAGACAGATAACCCCAGAGAAGAAGATTGAACCGGACAGGCACCTAGGCCCTAATCAGATCCATTGCTTTTGATTCCAGGCATCTCTCCTCAGAGGCCTGGTTTCCAATACAAGCATATGTGTTCTTCAGGAGGTACCAGTCTGAACAAATCTCATTTCCACATGGGAAACATGCATTTTGGAGCTGTGTCACAACCTCCAGTTAAGGGAAACCTTCAGGTCCCAGCAGCCAACACCCCATTCCAAGGTCTCCATGGACACAAACCTGCATTATGACCCATCCGCAGGCGAGTCCATTTCAACACATCCCCTTTGGTTGCTCCCCAAAAGAAGCAGATCGAACCTGCTTCACAATAGGAATGTGAGGCGGGCACTCCAGGAATCCATCCTTAGAACCCTGCACTGCCGTGGTTCCGCATGGGACGTCCTGGAGCAATCTGACCGGTCTCGACTGTCCCGTAGAAGGAATCCTTGCCGATTGGAGCAACTTACAATGCCAATCGTGGGAAAGTATCCATAGCCCCATGATGCCCCCCACCATCATGAGGGGGCCATCCTGAACAGAAACATCAACCTGAGCCTACGTCTGCTCCTCGCCCTGACTTCAGATGCATGAGATTTAGATTTAGCTCTACAGAGTGTGCCTGCCATGATCTTGACCCAAAACCTAAGCCTAGCTTGTGTTCTCTCACTTCCTTCCTCACAATTCTGGCCCACAAGCCCTCCAGTGTGAGAATTCCGTCGCCACAATGCAGCACTCTTCCTTCCCTCCAGAAGAAAAACGTTGCCCCTGGGGCTAACCAGAAATGCCAAATGAGGATCTACCTGCATGCCACTCAACTTTACTCCAATTATACAGTCTAAGCTTGGCAATAATGCCCTGTCTGACACAGCCTGAGCCTAGACCTCCTGGATGACACCCAGAAAGGTGGTGTCACACCTAAGGACTGTGCCAGTGCTCTCCAAGGGAACTCTGCCCGTTTCATTTGCCACAACGTTACAGATTAGGAGAAACCTCCAATTCCCAAGACCAGCCCAATAGTGTTGGCCTCCCCCAACAAACATGGGTGATCTGACACAAGCTGAGCAGTGACCTCCATTCTGAATCTTAGACAGAGACACTCAGAGGAGAATATTGAAAAGGACAGGCCCCTAGACCGTAATCAGATCCATTGCTTTGGATTCCAGGCATTGTTCCCCAGATGCTTGGTTTCCAATACCAGGTTGTGGGGGTTTCAGAACAAATCTCGTCTCTACATGGGAAACTTGCTCTTTGGAGCTGCATCAAAACCTCAGGTTAGGAGAATTCTTCAGGGCAACAGAGCCACTGCCCCATTCCAAGGGATCCATGGACACAAATCCACATCATGACTGATCCTCATGAGAGTCCATTTCAATTCAGCCCCCTCGGTTGTTCCCCCAGTGACAGCAGATCGAATCCTCCTTTTCACTAGGACACAACTGGAATGCAAGTTGGACTGCCCAGGCATCCATCATTAGAACTGTGCTTTGGAGCATTTCTTATGGGACGTCCTTGATCCATCCAAAAGGTCGTGACTGTCCCGCTGACGGAATCCTTGTGGTTTGGAGCATCACACACTCACAAAGTTGGAAATCTTCCATGGTTTCCTGATGCCCCTCCACCTTCATGAAGGGGGCATCATGTACAGAAACTCCAACCTAAGCCAACATCTGATCCTCGCCCTGACTTCAGATGCACGATCTCATTTCAGGTCTGTAGAGTGTGCCTGCCATGTCACCGCTGCGAATTCTAAGCTGAACTTGTGTTCTCAGACTTCTGTCCAAAAACACCTGGCCCACAAGCCCTGAAGTTGGCAATTCTGGAGCCAGAATGCAGCACTCGGCCTGCCCTCCAGAAGAAAATCTTTGCCCTATGGGGCCAACCAGAAACCCCAAATGAGGACCAACCTTCACATCACTCGACTGTACCCCAATTATACAGTCTAGCCTGGGGACTAATGCCCTGCCTGACACAGCCTGAGCCCTGACCTCATGATGGACACAGACATCTGGCCGCACACTAAGTGCATCGGACCCACCATGGCCTTAGGTCGTCATCTCTTACCAACCTCGGTTTTCAGGCTTCAGAATCTAGACCTTATCTCTACTCACTGCCATGCCGTGTACGTGATGCAGAAATCAGAACTCCTCCTTCCCCATGACCAGAAACCCTGTGGTTGGCATGTTGTCCAACGTGCAGTGTAGGAGAAACCAGCATGGCCCATGAGGCCTCAGACATGCTTGAGGGCTGCGATGGGCACAAACACACATTAGGACCCTAAGCATGAACCCTGGCCTCAAGTAAAGCCTCTCCGGGGCTGGACCAAGAGTCCACATATGGAGATTACCATGCCTCTACTCCCCAAACCTTAACCAGTGCTTGAGAAGTCTAGTCACCCCTACTCAGATCTCTTCTCTAGAATCCCTCCTTGGTGGGACACATGAGGTTAAAAAAAAAATAGAGATAGGACTCCTACCGTCCAAAGAATGACCGCAAACACTTGGAATTGGGCCAAATTCACAGAGAGAAATACTCGTCCATGGCTGATGAGGCCATCCTCACATTCCACGGCCACCATTGACACAAAATCCGGAGACAAAAGCCTGAAAAAGCGCCACACATTCGCCCTTTGTTCAAAGCCTAAAAAATTCTCACGGTCTGTAGATCGGGCCTGCCATACCTATGTCCCCAAACCTAAGCCAAGTTTGTGTTTTCAGACTTCTGTCTCCATTGTCCTGGCCCACACACCCTCAAGGCTTGGCCCCATGGAGCCACACCTCAGGACTGTGCCTGCCCTCTCCATGGGAATTCTGCTCATTCCTTTGGCACAACCTGACAGATTAGGAGAAACATCTGAAGTCCCCGAGGCCACCCCAATATTGTAGGATGTGCGGGACAAACAGGGACCATCTGCCACAAGCTGAGCCACTACCTCCAATCAGACCTGTAGATAGATATCCATAGAAAAGAAGATTGAACAGGACAGGCACCTAGGCCCTAAACGAATTCATTGCTTTTGTTTTCATGTATCTCTCCTCAGAGGCCTGGATTCCAATACCAGCACATGGGGGTTTCTGGAGCTACCAATCGGAACAAATCGCATGCCACATGGGAATCATGCTATATGGAACTGTGTCAAAACCTCCAGTTAGGAGAAAATTTCACGTCACTGGAGCCACTGCCCCATTCCAATGTCTCAATGGACACAATCCCACATTATGACCCATCCTCAGGAGAGTCCATTTCAACACAAACCTGGCGGTTGCTCACCCAGTGCCAGCAGATCAAACCTGCTTTGTCACTAGGAGACAATTGGAATGTGAGTTCGTTGCCCAGGTATCCATGTTAGAACTTTGCTCTGGAGAAATTCCTAATGGGGTGTCCTTGATCCATTCAACAGGTCTCAACTGTCCTGCAGAAGGAATCCTTGTGGTTTGCAGCATCACACACTCGCACCGTGGGAAAACCTCCATGGCCTCGTGATGCCTCCACCTTCAGGTAGAGGACATCATGGACAGAAACTCCCGTCTGATCCTCGCCCTGACCTCAGATGCATGAGATCTCAATTCAGCTCTGCAGAGTGTGCCTGCCTTGCCCTCGCCCCAAAACCTAAGCCAGCTCACACTCCTGGCCCACAAGCCTTCCACTTTGGGAATTCTGGAGACAAAATGCAGCACTCTGCCTGCCCTCCAGAAGAGAGATTTTGCCCTAGGGGTCTACCCAGAAACATCAAATGAGGATCAACCTGCAATTCTCTAGACTGTACCCCAATTATACAGTCTAGCCTGGGCACTAATGCCCTGTCTGACACAGCCTGACTGCAGACCTCGTGACCGACACCCAGACACCTGGCCTCACACTGAACACATCGAACATGCCATGGCCTTAGGTCATCATCTCTTCCCAACCTTGGTCTTCAGGCTTCAGAACCTAGACATTATCTCCACTCACAACTAAGTGATGTACGTGATGCAGAAATCAGAACTTCACCTTCCCCATGACCAGAAACCTTGTGGTTGTCATGTTGTCCAACGTTCAGTATATGAGAACCCAGCATGGCCAATGAGGCCTCAGACATGCTTGAGGGCTGCGATGGGCACAAACAGACATTAGGACCCTAAGCATGAACCCTGGCCTCAAGTAAAGCCTCTCCGGGGCTGGACCAAGAGCCTGCATATGGGACTTGCCATGCCCCTACTCCCCCAATCCTAGCCAGAGCTTGAGAATTCTAGTCATCCTTATTCAGAGCTCTTTTCTAGAATCCCTCTTTGGTGGGACACATAAGGAAAAAAAAAAAAAAAAAAAAAAAAAAAAAAAAAACCAAGATAAAGAAAAAAAAAAAGTAAGGACTCCTACCATCGAAAGAATGACCCCAAACACTTGGAATCTGGCCAAATCCACAGAGAGAAATACTCGTCCATGGTCGATGAGGCCAGCCTGACATTCCACGGCCACCATTGACACAAAATCCGGAGACAAAAACCTGAAAAAGCGCCACACACTTGCCCTTTGTTCAGAGCACCCAAAATTCTCAAGGTCTGTAGATCGGGCCTGCCATACCTATGTCCCCAACCCTAAGCCTAGTTTGTGTTTTCAGACTTCTGTCTCCATTGTCTTCACCCACACATTCTAAAGGCTGGGCCCCATGGAGCCACACCTCAGGACTGTGCCTGCCCTCTCCAAGGGAATTCTGCTCATTCATTTGGCACAACCTGACAGATTAGGAGAATCATCCAAAATCTCTGAGGCCATCCCAATAGTGTAGGATGTCCTGGACATACAGGGACCCTCTGGCACAAGCTGAGCCACTACCTCCAATCAGAACCTTAGACAGATATCCATAGAAAAGAATATTGAACAAGACAGGCACCTAGGCCCTAATTGGATCCATTGCTTTTGTTTTCAGGCATCTCTCCTCAGAGGCCTGGATTCCAATACCAGCATAAGGGGGTTTCCAGAGCTACCTATCAGAAAAAATCTCGTCTCCACATGGGAATCTTGCTCTATGGAGCTCTGTCATAACCTCCAGTTAGGAGAAAACTTCAGGTCACTGGAGCCACTGCCCCATTTGAATATCTCCATGGACACAATCCCAAATTATGACCCATCCTCAGGAGAGTCCATTTCAACTAAACCCCCTCGGTTGCTACTCCAGAGCCAGCAGATTGAACCTGCCTTGTCGCTAGGAGACAATTGAAATGCGAGTTGGGCTCTTCAGGCATCCATCCTTAGAACCCTGCTCTTGCGTCGTTCCTTATGGGACATCCTTGAGCCATCCAACAGGTCTCGACTGTCCCACAGGAGTCCTTGTGCATGGACCACCTAACAACTCATATCATGGAAAGCTTCCAAGGTCACATTATGCCCCCAATCTTCATGAAGGCAGATCATGGAATGAAACTCCAACCTCAGCCAACAGCTGATCTTCGCCTTGACTTCAGATGCACGAGATCTTGATTCAGCTCTTCAGAGTGTACCTGCTGTGCACTCACCCCAAAACCTAAGCGTAGCTAGTGTTCTCCGACTTCCGTCCTCACTCTCCTGGACCACACGCCCTCTATTTTGGGATTTCTGATGACACAGTGCTGCACTCTGCCTGCCCTCTAGAAGAAAAATATTGCCCTATGGGTCTACCCAGAAACCTCAAATGAGGATAAACCTGCACGTCACTCAACTGTACACCAATTATATAGTCTAGCCTGTGCACTAATGCCCTGTCTGACAGAACCTGAGGCCTGAATTCCCAACCGACACCCAGACAGCTTGCAGTACACTGAGAACATCTGAACCGCCATGGCCTTAGGTCGCCATCTCTTTCCAACTTCGGTTTTCAGGCTACAGAATCCTAGACCTTATCTCTACTCACTTCCCATGGGTGAACGTGATGCAGAAATCAGAACTCCTCCTTCCCTCTCGCCAGAATCTTGTGGTTGGCATCTTGTCCAACGTTCAGTGTAGGACCCCTGTAGGGCCTACAGGGGTAGTAGTAGGGCCCCTGAGGGAAGTGTAGGGTCCCTGAGGCCCTGCCTATGCTTAAGAGCTGCGGTGGGCTCAAACACACATTGGGACCCTCAGTTTGAGCCCTGTCCTCAAGTAAAGCCTCTCAGTGGCTGGACCATGAGCCCGCATATGGGGCCTGCCATGCCCCAAGTCTCCCAATCTTAACCAGAGGTAGAGACATCTAGTCACCCCTACTCAGGGCTCTGCTCTGGAATCCCTCTTTGGTGGGACTTTTGAGGTAAATAAACACAGAAAGGACTCCTCCCACTCACAGAATGACCCCAATCACTTGGGATTGGGCCATCCCAAGTGATTGGGGTCCAGAGAGAAAGACTCGTCCATGGCCCATGAGGCCAGCCCGACATTCCACGGCCACTATTGACACAAAATCCAGAGACATAAGCTTCAGCAAGCGTTCACACTCACCCTTAGGTCATAGCCCAAAAAATTCTCCTCATAGTCTGTAGATTGGGCCTGCCATACCTAGGTCCCCAAACCTAAGCTGAGTTTGTGTTTTCAGACTTCTATCCTGACATCCCTGTCCCACACACCCTCCAGACTGAGGCCCCTGGAGCCACACCTCAGGACTGTGCCTGCCCTCTCCAAGGAAATTCTTCCCATTCCATTGGCCACAACCCTACAGATAAGGAGAAACCTCCAAAGTCCCAGAGGCCATTCCAATAGTGTAGGCCACCCAGGACAAAGAGGGGCGATCTCTCACAAGCTGAGCAATGACGTCAACTCACCCGTAGACAGATAACCCAAGAGAAGAAGATTAAACTGGACTGGCCCCTAGAATGTAATTGGTTCCATTGCTTTTTTTTCTAAGCATCTCTCCTCAGAGGCCTGTTTTCCAATACCAGCATATGGGGGATTCCAGAGATACCAATCAGAACAAATCTTGTCTTCACATGGGAAACTTATCCTTTGGAGCTCTGTAAAAGCCTCCAGTTAGGAGAAACCTTCAGGTAGCTGGAGCAACCGCCCTATTCCAAGGTCTCCATGGACACATACCCGCATTATGATCATTCGGCAGGAGAGTACATTTCAACTCAGCCCCGTCGATTACTCCCCCAGAGGCAGAATATCAAACCTGCCTTGTCGCTAGGAGACAACTGGAATGCAAAGCAGACTCTCTAGGCATCCATCCTTGGAATCCTGCTCTGGCGCCGTTCCATATGGGATGTCCTGGAGCCTTCCAACAGGTCTTGACTGTCCCACAGAAGGAATCCTTGCAGATTGGAGCATCTCACAACTCCTATCGTGGGAAAACCTACATGGCCTCATGAGATGCTCCCCTTTATAAAGGGGCCATCATGGACAGAAACTCCAACCTGAGCCAACTTCTGATGCATTGCTTTGGTTTCTAGGTATCTCTACTCAGAGGCCTGGTTTCCAATATCAGAATATGGGGGTTTCCTAAGGAAACAATCAGAACAGATCTCATCTCCACATGGGAAACTTGCTCTTTGGAGCTGTGTCAATACCTCAGGTTAGGAGGATCCTTCAGGGCGCTGGCACCATGGCCCAATCCCAAGGTCTCCAAGGACACAAACTTACATTATGATCCATTCTCAGGAGAGTCCATTTCAAATCAGCCCCCTCGGCTGCTCACCCAGAGCCAGCAGATCAAACCTTCCTTGTCACTAGGAGACAGTTAGAATGGGAGGCGGGCTTCCCAGGCATCCATCCTTAGAACCCTGCTCTGGAGAACTTCTTTATGGGACGTCTTGAATCCAACCAACCTGTCTTGACTGTCTCGCAGAATGAATCCTTGTGGTTTGAAGCATCACACAATAACACTGTGAGAAAACCTCCATTTCCTCATGATGCCCCACACCTTCATAAATGGGCCATCACGGACAGAAACTCCATCCTAAGCCAAAGTCTGATCCTCGCCCTGAATTCAGAAGCATGAGATCTCGATTCAGCACTTGAGAGTGTGCCTGCTGGGCCCTCGCCCCGAAACCTAACCCTAACTTGTGTTCTCAGCCTTCCGTCCTCAGAATCCTGGCCACACCCCTCCAGTTTGGAAATTCTGGAGACACAATGCAGCACTCTGCCTGCCCTCCAGAAGAAAAATGTTGCCCTATAGGGCTAACCAGAAACGCCAAATGAGTAACAACCTGCATGCCACTCGACCATACCCCAATTATACAGTCTAGCCTGTGCACTAAAGCCCTGTCTGACACAGCCTGAGGGCAGACCTCCAGTCCAACACCCAGACAGCTGGCCATACACAGAGCATATCACACCCACAATGGCTTTAGGACATCATCTCTACCCAACCTCAATTTTCACCTTCAGAACCTAGACCTTATTTCCACTCACTGCTCAGGAGTGAATGTGATGCAAGAATCAGAACTTCTCCTTCGCCTTGGCAAGAAACCTAGTGGTTGGCATGTTGTCCAATGTTCATTGTAGGAGAAAGCAGCATGGACTATGAGGCCCCACCTATCCCTGAGGGCCACAATTTGCACAAACACACATTGTGACCCTCAGCGTGAGCCCTATCCTCATGTAAAGCCTCTTAGTGACTGGAACAACAGCCCACATATGGGGCTTGCCAAGTCCCTAGTCCCCAATCTCAACCAGAGTTCGAGATGTCTAGTCACCCCTACTCAGGGCTCTACTCGGGAATCCCTCTTTGGTGGGACACCTGAGGTAAAAAAAAAAAATGCAGAAAGGACTCTTCCCATCCACAGAATGATCCCAACCACTTGGGATCAGGCCAAATCACCAGAGAAAGAATTGTCCATGGCCCTTGAGGACACCCCGACATTCCACGGCCACCATTGACACAAAATCCAGAGACAAAACCCTGAGCAAGCGCCACATACTCGCCCTTTGTTCATAGCCCGGAAAATTCTCACGGTCTGTAGATCGAGCCTTCATACATACATCCCCAAACCTAAGCTGAGTTTGTGTTTTCAGACTTCTGTCCCCACAGTTCTGGCCCACACACCATCCAAGCTGGGGCCCCTGGAGCCACATCTCAGGACTGTGACTTCCCTCTCCAGGGGAATTCTGCCATTTCCATTGGCCACAACCCTATAGATTAGGAGAATCCTCCAAACTCCCCCAGGCCATCTGAATTGTGTTGGCTGCCCAGGACAAACTGGGATGATCTTTCACAAGTTAGGAAACCAACTCCACTCAGACCCAGAGACAGATATCCCCATAGAATAAGATTGAACTGGACGGGCACTTAGGCCCTAATTAGATCCATTGCTTTTGATTCCAGTCATCTCTCCTCAGAGGCCTGGTTTCCAATACCAGCATATGGGAGATTCCTTAGGCACTCATCAAAACAATTCTCTTCTCTACATAGGAAACATACTCTTTAGAGCTCCATCAAAACCTCCGGTTATGAACATCCCTCAAGGCCCCGGATCAAGCACCCCATTCCAAGGTCTACATGGACACAAATGCACATTATGATAATCCTCAACTCACCCATTTCAACACACCCGCCTCGGTTGCTCCCCTAGATCCAGCAGATCGAACTTGCCTTGGCTCTATGAGACACCTGGAATGGGAGGCAGGCTGCCCAGGCATCCATCCTTAGAACCCTGCTCTGGATAACTTCCTTATGGGATGTCCTGGAGCAATCCAACAGGTCTCGACTGTCCCACAGAAGAAATCATTGTGGTTTGGAGCATCTCACAATTCCCATCGTCGGAAAACCTCCATGTCCTCGTGACACCCTCCCCTTCATGAAGGTGCCGTCATGGACAGAAACTCCGACCTAAGAAAACGTCTGATCCTAGCTCTGTCTTCAGGTATACGGGATCTCGAATCATCTCTGCAGAGGGTGCCTGTCTTCCCTTCACCCCGAAATCTAAGTCTGGCTTGTGTTCTCAGAATTTTTTCCTCACACTCCTGGCCCACAAGCCTTCCAGTTTGGGAATGCTGGAACCACTATGTGGCACTGTGTCTTCCCTCCAGAAGAAAAACGTTGCCCTCTGGGGCTACCCAGTAACCACAAATGAGTACCATCCTGCACGAAACTCGACTGCACCCCAATGATACAGTCTAGCCTGGGCACTTATTCCCTGTCTTCCACAGCCTGAGCCTGCACCTCCCAACCCATACTCAACAGCTGGCCGAACACTGAGCACATCAGACACACCATGGCCTTAGGGCTTCATCTCTTCCCAAGCTCAGTTTTCAGGCTTCAGAACCTAGACCTTAAATCCAATCACAGTCCAGGAGTGAAAGTGTTGCAGAAATTAGAACTCCATCTTCCCCATGGCCAGAAAACTTGTGGTTCCCATACTGTGCAACGTTCATTGTAGGAGGCACCAGCATGGTACCTAAGGCCACGCCCTGACTTGAGGGGATCCTTGGGCACAAAAACACATTGTGAAACTCAGTGTGAGACATATCCTCAAGGAAGGCCTCTCAGTGTCTGGACCAAGAGCCCACATATGGGGCTTGCCCTGTTCTTAGGTCCCAATGTTAACCAGAGGTCTGGTTGTCCAGTTGCCCCCACCCACGAATCTGCTCTGGAATCCCTCTTTTGGTGGTCCACCTGAGGTAAAAAAAAAAAAAAAAAGTAAACAAAAAAAACAGAAAGGCCTCCTCCCTTCCCACAGAATGACCCCAAACTTTTAGGATCGGGTCAAATAACCAAAAAGGGAGCCTCATCGATGGCCCATGAGGACACCCCGACATTCCATGGCAATCGGTGACACATTTCCAGAAAAAAAAAAAAAAAAAAAAAGCATGAGCAAGCACCTCACATTCGCCCTTTGTTCATATCCCGAAGAGGTCTCCTCACGGTCTATAGATCGGGCCGGCCATACCTACATCCCCCAACCTAAGTGGAGTTTGTGTTTTCAGACTTTTGTCCAAATAGCCCTGGACCACACACGCTCCACACTAGGGTCCCTGGAGCCACACCTCAGGACTGTGCTTCCCTTTCAAGGGAATTCTTCCCATTCCATTGGCCACAACCTTGCAAATGAGGAAAAACCTCCAAAGTCACCGAGGCCATCCCAATAGTGTAGGCCGCCCAGGACAAACAGGGGTGATCTCAAAGCAGCTGAGCAACTACCTCCACTCAGACAACAGATGTCCCCAGAGAAGAATATTGAACCGGACAGGCCCCTAGGCCCTAATCAGATCCATTGCTTTGGTTTCCAGGCATCTCTCCTCAGAGGGCTCGTTTCCAATACCAGCATATGGTGGTTTCCTGAGGCACCAATAAGAACAAATCTCGTCTCCCCATGGAAAACTTGCTCATTGGAGCTTTGTCATAACCTCTGGTTAGGAGAATCCTTCAGGGCCCTGGTGCCACTGCCCCATACCAAGGTCTCCATGGACTCAAACCAACATTAAGACCATCCTCAGGAAAGTCCATTTCAACTCAGCCCCCTCTGTTGCTACCCCAAGCCAGCAGATCAAACGTTTCTTGTTGCTAGGAGACAATTGGAATGTGAGGCTGGCTGCCCAGGCATCCATACTTAGAACCCTGTTCTGGAAAAATACCTTATAAGACGTCCTGGAGCCATCCAACAACTCTTAATTGTCCCACAGAAGGAATCCTTGCGGTTTGGAGCATCTCACAACTCCAATAGTGGGAAAACCCCCATGGCCTCATAATGCCCCCCCTTCCTGAAGGGGCCAACATGGACAGAAACTCAAACCTGAGCCAAAGTCTGAACCTCGACCTGACTTCAGACGCATGAGATCTCAATGCAGCTCTGCAGAGTGTGCCTGCCATGTTCTTGCCACGAAACCTAAGCCTAGCTTGTGTTTTCAGACTTCCGTCCTCACTCTCCTGGCCCACAAGCCCTCCAGTTTGGGAATTCCGAAGCTACAATGCAGCACTCTGCCTGCCATCCAGAAAAAAAACTTTGCCCTATGCTGCTAATAAGAAACCCCAAATGATTTTCTAATGCAGGCCACTCGATTGTAAAGCAATTATACAGCCCACCCTGTATACTTATGCCCTGTCTGGCACAGCCTGAGACAAGACATCCCAAACGACACCCAGACAGCTGGCCCCAACCTGGACACATAGGAACCGCTATGGCTGTAGGTCGTCATCTCTTCCCAACCTCGGTTTTCAGGCTTCAGAACCTAGACCTTATCTCCAATCACTGCCCAGGGGTGAATGTGATGCAGAAATTAGAATTCCTCCTTCCCCATGGCCAGAATCCTTGTGGTTGGCATGTTGTCCAACGTTCAATGTGGGAAAACCTGCATTGTCCGAAAGGCCACGCCAGAGCTTGAGGGCCGCCTAGGGCACAGACATGCATTGTGACCTGCAGCATGAGTCCCGTATTAAAGTAACGCCTCTCAGTGGCTGGACCAAGATCCTGCATATGGGGCTTGTCATATCCATAGGCCCCCAGTCTTAACCAGAGGGCGAGTATTCCAGTTGTCAGTACCCACTGCTATGCTCTAGAATCCCTCTACTGGGGGGACACATGAAGCAGAAAACAGGACACTTCCCTTCCCACAGAATGACCCCAAACTCTTGGGGGCTGGACAAACTACCAGAGAGGGAGACTTCTACGACCCATGAGGCAACTCCTACATTAAACGGCCATTGTGGACAAAACATCCAGAGACAAAAGCCTGAGCGACTGCCTCCCTCTCACCCTTCTTTCATATCCAGAGGAGCTCCCCTCATGGACTGTAGATCAGGCCTGCCGTAACCTCGGCCCCATACCTGAGCTGAGTTAGGATTTTTGGATGTCTGTCTGCACAGCCATGGCCCACACAGCCTCCAGGCTGGGGTCTCTGGAGCCACACCACAGAACTGTGCCTGCTCTCTCCTAAGAAACTGCCCATTCCATTGGCCACAACTCTACAAAATAGTAGAAACCTCAAGGTCCCCAAGGACATCCCACTACCGCAAGCCGCACTGGACAAATAGGGGCATTATGACACAAGCTGAGCACTACTACCTCCATGCAGACACACTGACAGATATCCGCAGAGACAGAAGATTGAACCAGACAGGCCCCTAGGCCCTATTATGAACTCTTGCTTTGGTGTCCAGGTATCACTCCTCAGAAGCCTCCGTTCGAAGACCAGCATACGGGGCTTTCCTGAGGCACCAGACAGAAGACCTCTCATCTCCACATGGGAAGCTTCCTTGTTGGAGTTGTGTCAAGCCCTTCGGGTTGGAAAATCCTGCAGAGTCCCTTAGCTACTGCTGCATTCCAAGGTCTCCATGGCCACCAACCCACATTATGACTCATCCTCAGGAGAGTCCATTTAAACTCAGCCTTCTGGGTAGCTCACCCAAGAGCCCGCAGATTGAGCGTGCCTTGTCTCGACCAGGCAATGGGAAGGTGAGTTGGCGTTTCTCGGCATCCATGCTTAGGCCCCTGCTCTCGAGTCTTTCTGTATGGGGCATCCTGGAACCATCCAATAGTACTCGACTGTCCTGAAGAAGGAAACTTTGAAGTTTGGAGCAGCTCACAACTCCCAGCGTAGGGAAACATCCCTGGCCTCATGACGCCCCCACCCCCTTCAGGAAGGGGCCGTCATGGACACAAACTCCAGCTTGTGGCGACATCTGATAATCGCCCTGACCTCACCTGCAGGAGATCTCGATTCAGCCTCTGCAGAGTGGGCCTGCCATGCTCTTGGCCCCAAAACTCGTGCTAGCTTGTGTTTTCAGACTTCCTTCCTCACAATCCTGGCCACACCCCTCCAGTTTGGCAATTCTGGAGACACAATGCAGCACTCTGCCTGCCCTCCAGAAGAAAAATGTTGCCCTATAGGGCTAACCGGAAACGCCAAATGAGTAACAACCTGCATGCCACTCGACCATACCCCAATTATACAGTCTAGCCTGTGCACTAAAGCCCTGTCTGACACAGCCTGAGGGCAGACCTCCAGTCCAACACCCAGAAAGCTGGCCGTACACAGAGCATATCACACCCACAATGGCTTTAGGCCATCATCTCTACCCAACCTCAGTTTTCACCTTCAGAACCTAGACCTTATCTCCACTCACTGCTCAGGAGTGAACGTGATGCAAGAATCAGAAATTCTCCTTCGCCTTGGCAAGTAACCTCTTGGTTGGCATGTTGTCCATTGTTCATAGTGGCCTTCATGAAGGGGCCGTCATGGACAGAAACTCCGACCTAAGAAAACGTCTGATCCTAGCTCTGTCTTCAGGTATACGGGATCTCGAATCATCTCTGCAGAGGGTGCCTGCCGTCCCCTCACCCAGAAATCTAAGTCAGGCTTGTGTTCTCAGAATTTTTTCCTCACACTCCTGGCCCACAAGCCTTCCAGTTTGGGAATTCTGGAGCCACTATGTGGCACTGTGTCTTCCCTCCAGAAGAAAAACGTTTCCCTCTGGGGCTACCCAGTAACCACAAATGAGTACCATCCTGCACAAAACTCGACTGCACCCCAATGATACAGTCTAGCCTGGGCACTAATTCCCTGTCTTCCACAGCCTGAGCCTGCACCTCCCAACCCACACTCAACAGCTGGCCGAACACTGAGCACATTGGACACACCATGGCCTTAGGGCTTCAGCTGTTCCCAAGCTCAGTTTTCAGGCTTCAGACCTTAGACCTTAAATCCAATCACAGTCCAGGAGTGAAAGTGTTGCAGAAATTAGAACTCCATCTTCCCCATTGTCAAAAAACTTGTGGTTCCCATACTGTGCAACTTTCAGTGTAGGAGAAACCAGCATGGTACATTAGGCCACCCCCTAACTTGAGGGGCTCCTTGGGCACAAAAACACATTGTGAAACTCAGTGTGAGACCTATCCTCAAGGAAGGCCTCTCAGTGTCTGGACCAAGAGCCCACATATGGGGCTTTCCATGTTCTTAGGTCCCAATGTTAACCAGAGGTCTGGTTGCCCAGTTGCCCCCACCCACGAATCTACTCTGGAATCCCTCTTTTGGTGGTCCACCTGAGGTTAAAAATAAATAAATAAATAAACAAAAAAAACAGAAAGGCCTCCTCCCTTCCGACAGAATGAACTCAAACTCTTGGGATCGGGTCAAATCCCCAGAAAGGGAGCCTCATCGATGGCCCATGAGGACACCACGACATTCCATGGCAATCGGTGACACATTTCCAGAAAAAAAAAAAAAAAAAGCATGAGCAAGCACCTCACATTCGCCCTTTTTTCATATCCCGAAGAGTTCTCCTCAGGGTCTATAGATTGGGCCGGCCATACCTACATACCACAACCTAAGTGGAGTTTGTGTTTTCAGACTTTTGGCCAAATAGCCCTGGACCACACACGCTCCACACTTGGGTCCCTGGAGCCACACCTCAGGACTGTGCTTCCCTTTCAAGGAAATTCTTCCCATTCCATTGGCCACAACCTTGCAAATTAGGAAAAACCTCCAAAATCACCGAGGCCATCCCAATAGTGTAGGCTGCCCAGGACAAACAGGGGTGATCTCAAACCAGCTGAGCAACTACCTCCACTCAGACAACAGATGTCCCCAGAGAAGAATATTGAACCGGACAGGTCCTAGGCCCTAATCAGATCCATTACTTTGGTTTCCAGGATCTCTCCTCAGAGGGCTCGTTTCCAATACCAGCATATGGTGGTTTCCTGAGGCACCAATAAGAACAAATCTCGTCTCCCCATGGAAAACTTGCTCATTGGAGATTTGTCATAACTTCTGGTTAGGAGAATCCTTCAGGGCCCTGGTGCCACTGCCCCATACCAAGGTCTCCATGGACTCAAACCAACATTAAGACCATCCTCAGGAAAGTCCATTTCAACTCAGCCCCCTCTGTTGCTACCCCAAGCCAGCAGATCAAACGTTTCTTGTTGCTAGGAGACAATTGGAATGTGAGGCTGGCTGCCCAGGCATCCATACTTAGAACCCTGTTCTGGAAAAATACCTTATAAGACGTCCTGGAGCCATCCAACAAATCTTAATTGTCCCACAGAAGGAATCCTTGCGGTTTGGAGCATCTCACAACTCCAATAGTGCAAAAACCCCCATGGAAGCATAATGCCCCCCTTCCTGAAGGGGCCAACTTGGACAGAAACTCAAACCTGAGCCAAAGTCTAATCTTCGACCTGACTTCAGACGCATGAGATCTCAATTCAGCTCTGCAGAGTGTGCCTGCCATGTCCTTGCCCCGAAACCTAAGCCTAGCTTGTGTTCTCAGACTTCAGTCCTCACTCTCCTGGCCCACAAGCCCTCCAGTTTGGGAATTCCGAAGCCACAATGCAGCACTCTGCCTGCCCTCCAGAAGAAAAACTTTGCCCTATGCTGCTAATAAGAAACCCCAAATGATTTTCTAATGCATGCCACTCGATTGTAAAGCAATTATACAGCCCACCCTGTATACTAATGCCCTGTCTGGCACAGCCTGAGACAAGACATCCCAAACGACACTGAGACAGCTGGCCCCAACCTGGACACATAGGAACCGCTATGGCTGTAGGTCGTCATCTATTCCCAACCTCGGTTTTCAGGCTTCAGAACCTAGACCTTATCTCCATTCACTGCCCAGGGGTGAACGTGATGCAGAAATTAGAATTCCTCCTTCCCCATGGCCAGAAACCTAGTGGTTGGCATGTTGTCCAATGTTCATTGTAGGAGAAAGCAGCATGGACTATGAGGCCCCAGCTATCCCTGAGGGCCACAATTTACAAAAACGCACATTGTGACCCTCAGCGTGAGCCCTATCCTCATGTAAAGCCTCTTAGTGACTGGAACAACAGCCCACATATGGGGCTTGCCAAGCCCCTAGTCCCCTAATCTCAACCAGATTTTGAGATGTCTAGTCACCCCTACTCAGGGCTCTACTCGGGAATCCCTCCTTGGTGGGACACCTGAGGTAAAAAAAAAAAAATACAGAAAGGACTCTTCCCATCCACAGAATGATCCCAACCACTTGGGATCAGGCCAAATCACCAGAGAAAGAATTGTCCATGGCCCTTGAGGACACCCCGACATTCCACGGCCACCATTGACACAAAATCCAGAGACAAAACCCTGAGCAAGCGCCACATACTCGCCCTTTGTTCATAGCCCAGAAAATTCTCACGGTCTGTAGATCGAGCCTTCATACATACATCGCCAAACCTAAGCTGAGTTTGTGTTTTCAGACTTCTGTCCCCACAGTCCTGGCCCACACACCATCCAAGCTGGGACCCTGGAGCCACACCTCAGGACTGTGGCTTCCCTCTCCAGGGGAATTCTGCCATTTCCATTGGCCACAACCCTATAGATTAGGAGAATCCTCCAAACTCGCCCAGGCCATTTGAATTGTATTGGCTGCCCAGGACACACAGGGATGATCTTTCACAAGTTAGGAAACCAACTCCACTCAGACCCAGAGACAGATATCCCCATAGAATAAGATTGAACTGGACGGGCACTTAGGTCCTAATCAGATCCATTGCTTTTGATTCAAGTCATCTCTCCTCAGAGGCCTGGTTTCCAATACCAGCATATGGGAGATTCCTTAGGCACTCATCAAAACAATTCTCTTCTCTACATAGGAAACATACCCTTTAGAGCTCCATCAAAACCTCTGGTTATGAACATCCCTCAAGGCCCCGGATCAAGCACATCATTCCAAGGTCTACATGGACACAAATGCACATTATGACCCATCCTCAACTCACCCATTTCAAAACACCAGCCTCGGTTGCTCCCCTAGATCCAGCAGATCGAACTTGCCTTGGCTCTATGAGACACCTGGAATGGGAGGCAGGCTTCCCAGGCATCCGTCCTTAGAACCCTGCTCTGGATAACTTCCTGATGGGATGTCCTGGAGCCATCCAACAGGTCTCGACTGTCCCACAGAAGGAATCATTGTGGTTTGGAGCATCTTACAATTCCCATCGTGGGAAAACCTCCATGTCCTCGTGACACACTCCCCTTCATGAATGGGCCGTCATGGACAGAAACTCCGACCTAAGAAAACGTCTGATCCTAGCTCTGTCTTCAGGTATACGGGATCTCGAATCATCTCTGCAGAGGGTGCCTGCCGTCCCCTCACCCAGAAATCTAAGTCTGGCTTGTGTTCTCAGAATTTTTTCCTCACACTCCTGGCCCACAAGCCTTCCAGTTTGGGAATTCTGGAGCCACTATGTGGCACTGTGTCTTCCCTCCAGAAGAAAAACGTTGCCCTCTGGGGCTACCCAGTAACCGCAAATGAGTACCATCCTACACGAAACTCGACTGCACCCCAATGATACAGTCTAGCCTGGGCACTAATTCCCTGTCTGCCACAGCCTGAGCCTGCACCTCCCAACCCACACTCAACAGCTGGCCGAACACTGAGCACATCGGACACACCATGGCCTTAGGGCTTCGTCTCTTCCCAAGCTCAGTTTTCAGGCTTCAGAACCTAGACCTTAAATCCAATCACAGTCCAGGAGTGAAAGTTTTGCAGAAATTAGAACTCCATCTTCCCCATTGTCAAAAAACTTGTGGTTCCCATACTGTGCAACGTTCAGTGTAGGAGAAACCAGCATGGTACATTAGGCCACGCCCTGACATGAGGGGCTCCTTGGGCACAAAAACACATTGTGAAACTCAGTGTGAGACCTATCCTCAAGGAAGGCCTCTCAGTGTCTGGACCAAGAGCCCACATATGGGGCTTGCCATGTTCTTAGGTCCCAATGTTAACCAGAGGTCTGGTTGTCCAGTGCCCCCACACACGACTCTGCTCTGGAATCCCTCTTTTGGTGGTCCACCTGAGGTTAAAAATAAATAAATAAATAAATAAAAAAACAGAAAGGCCTCCTCCCTTCCCACAGAATGACACCAAACTGTTGGGATCTGGTCAAATCCCCAGAAAGGAGCCTCATCGATGGCCCATGAGGACACCCCGACATTCCATGGCAATCGGTGACACATTTCCAGAAAAAAAAAAAAAAAGGATGAGCAAGCACCTCACATTCGCCCTTTGTTCATATCCCGAAGAGGTCTCCTCATGGTCTATAGATCGGGCGGCCATACCTACATCCCCCAACCTAAGTGGAGTTTGTGTTTTCAGACTTTTTCCAAATAGCCCTGGACCACACACGCTCCACACTTGGGTCCCTGGAGCCACACCTCAAGACTGTGCTTCCCTTTCAAGGGAATTCTTCTCATTCCATTGGCCACAACCTTTCAAATTAGGAAAAACCTCCAAAGTCACCGAGGCCATCCCAATAGTGTAGGCTGCCCAGGACAAACAGGGGTGATCTCAAACCAGCTGAGCAACTACCTCCACTCAGACAACAGATGTCCCCAGAGAAGAATATTGAACCGGACAGGCCCCTAGGCCCTAATCAGATCCATTGCATTGGTTTCCAGGCATCTCTCCTCAGAGGACTCGTTTCCAATACCAGCATATGGTGGTTTCCTGAGGCACCAATAAGAACAAATCTCGTCTCCCCATGGAAACTTGCTCATTGGAGCTTTGTCATAACCTCTGGTTAGGAGAATCCTTCAGGGCCCTGGTGCCACTGCCCCATACCAAGGTCTCCATGGACTCAAACCAACATTAAGACCATCCTCAGGAAAGTCCATTTCAACTCAGCCCCCTCTGTTGCTACCCCAAGCCAGCAGATCAAACGTTTCTTATTGCTAGGAGACAATTGGAATGTGAGGCTGGCTGCCCAGGCATCCATACTTAGAACCCTGTTCTGGAAAAATACCTTATAAGACGTCCTGGAGCCATCCAACAAATCTTAATTGTCCCACAGAAGGAATCCTTGCGGTTTGGAGCATCTCACAACTCCAATAGTGGGAAAACCCCCATTGCCTCATAATGCCGCCCCTTCCTGAAGGGGCCAACATGGACAGAAACTCAAACCTGAGCCAAAGTCTGAACCTCGACCTGACTTCAGACGCATGAGATCTGAATTCAGCTCTGCAGAGTGTGCCTGCCATGTCCTTGCCCCAAAACCTAAGCCTGGCTTGTGTTCTCAGACTTCCTTCCTCACTCGCCTGGCCCACAAGCCCTCCAGTTTGGGAATTCCGAAGCCACAATGCAGCACTCTGCCTGCCTTCTAGAAGAAAATCTTTGCCCTATACTGCTAATAAGAAACCCCAAATGATTTTCTAATGCATGCCACTCGATTGTAAAGCAATTATACAGCCCACACTGTATACCAATGCCCTGTCTGGCACAGCCTGAGACAAGACATCCCAAACGACACCCAGACAGCTGGCCCCAACCTGGACACATAGCTATGGCTGTAGGTCGTCATCTCTTCCCAACCTCGGTTTTCAGGCTTCAGAACCTAGACCTTATCTCCAATCACTGCCCAGGGGTGAACGTGATGCAGAAATTAGAATTCCTCCTTCCCCATGGCCAGAAACCTTGTGGTTGGCATATTGTCCAACGTTCAATGTGGGAAAACCTGCATTGTCCGAAAGGCCACGCCAGTGCTTGAGGGCCGCCTAGGGCACAGACATGCATTGTGACCTGCAGCGTGAGTCCCGTATTAAAGTAACGCCTCTCAGTGGCTGGACCAAGATCCTGCATTTGGGGCTTGTCATATCCATAGGCCCCCAGGCTTAACCAGAGGGCGAGTATTCCAGTTGTCAGTACCCACTGCTATGCTCTAGAATCCTTCTACTGGGGGGACACATGAAGCAGAAAACAGGACACTTCCCTTCCCACAGAATTACCCCAAACTCTTGGGGGCTGGACAAACTACCAGAGAGGGAGACTTCTACGACCCATGAGGCAACTCCTACATTAAACGGCCATTGTGGACAAAACATCCAGAGACAAAAGCCTGAGCGACTGCCTCCCTCTCACCCTTCTTTCATATCCAGAGGAGCTCCCCTCATGGACTGTAGATCAGGCCTGCCGTAACCTCGGCCCCAAACCTGAGCTGAGTTAGGGTTTTTGGATGTCTGTCTGCACAGCCATGGCCCACACAGCCTCCAGGCTGGGGTCTCTGGAGCCACACCACAGAACTGTGCCTGCTCTCTCCTAAGAAACTGCCCATTCCATTGGCCACAACTCTACAAAATAGTAGAAACCTCAAGGTCCCCAAGGACATCCCACTACCGCAAGCCGCACTGGACAAATAGGGGCATTATGACACAAGCTGAGCAACTACTACCTCCATGCAGACACACAGACAGATATCCGCAGAGACAGAAGATTGAACCAGACAGGCCCCTAGGCCCTATTATGAACTCTTGCTTTGGTGTCCAGGTATCACTCCTCAGAGGCCTGGGTTCGAAGACCAGCATACGGGGCTTTCCTGAGGCACCAGACAGAAGACCTCTCATCTCCACATGGGAAGCTTCCTTGTTGGAGTTGTGTCAAGCCCTTCGGGTTGGAGAATCCTGCAGAGTCCCTTAGCTACTGCCACATTCCAAGGTCTCCATGGCCACCAACCCACATTATGACTCATCCTCAGGAGAGTCCATTTAAACTCAGCCTTCTGGGTAGCTCACCCAAGAGCCCGCAGATTGAGCGTGCCTTGTCTCGACCAGGCAATGGGAAGGTGAGTTGGCGTTTCTCGGCATCCATGCTTAGGCCCCTGCTCTCGAGTCTTTCTGTATGGGGCATCCTGGAACCATCCAATAGTACTCGACTGTCCTGAAGAAGGAAACTTTGAAGTTTGGAGCAGCTCACAACTCCCAGCGTAGGGAAACCTCCCTGGCCTCATGACGCCCCCACCCCCTTCAGGAAGGGGCCGTCATGGACACAAACTGCAGCTTGAGGCAACATCTGATACTCGCCCTGACCTCACCTGCAGGAGATCTCGATTCAGCCTCTGCAGAGTGGGCCTGCCATGCTCTTGGCCCCAAAACTCGTGCTAGCTTGTGTTTTCAGACTTCCTTCCTCACAATCCTGGCCACACCCCTCCAGTTTGGCAATTCTGGAGACACAATGCAGCACTCTGCCTGGCCTCCAGAAGAAAAATGTTGCCCTATAGGGCTAACCAGAAACGCCAAATGAGTAACAACTTGCATGCCACTCGATCATACCCCAATTATACATTCTAGCCTGTGCACTAAAGCCCTGTCTGACACAGCCTGAGGGCAGACCTCCAGTCCAACACCCAGACAGCTGGCCGTACACAGAGCATATCACACCCACAATGGCTTTAGGCCATCATCTCTACCCAACCTCAGTTTTCACCTTTAGAACCTAGACCTTATCTCCACTCACTGTTCAGGAGTGAACGTGATGCAAGAATCAAAACTTCTCCTTCGCCTTGGCAAGAAACCTAGTGGTTGGCATGTTTTCCAACGTTCAGTGTAGTTGAAACCAGTGTGGCCCATGAGGCCCCGCCCATGTTTATGGGCCACATTGGTCACAAACACACATTGTGTCCCTCAGCCTGATCCCAGGCCTCAGGTAAGGCCTCTCAGTGGCTGGATGAAGAGACAGCATATTGGGCTTGCCTTGCCCCTAGGTCCCAAATTTTACCCATAGTTCGGGTTCTCCCTTCACTTTTCCCCAGGGCTCTTCTTTGGAATTACTCTTTTGGCGGGACACCTGAGGTAACAAACCTGAAAGGAGTCCTCCCATTCCACAGATTGACGAAAAACAATTGGGATCGGGCCAAATCCACAGAGAGGAAAATTCGTCCATGTCCCATGAGGCCTCCCCGACATTCCACGGCCATCTCTGATACAAAATCCAGAGACAAAAGCCTGAGCAAGCGCCTCAGATTCGCTCTTTCTTTATATCCGGAAGAGTTCTTCTCATGGTTTATAGATCGGGCCTGCCATACCTACGTCCCCAAACCTAAGCTGAGTTTGTGTTTTCAGACTTCTGTCCTCAAAGTCCTGGGCCACACACCCTCCAGGCTGGGGCCCCTGGAGTCACACATTAGGACTGTGCCAACCCAATCCATGGGAATTCTGCCGATGCCATTGTCCAAAACAGTAAAATTTGGAGAACCCTACAAATCCCTGAGGCCATCCCAATAGTGCAGGTAGCCCGGGACAAACAAGGGCGGTCTGATACCTGCTGAGCATCTACCTCCACTCATACCATAGATGGATGTCCCCTGAGAAGAAGATTGAACCAGACAGGACCCTAGGCCATAATCGGATACATTGCTTTAGATTACAGGCATGTCTCCTCAAAAGCCTGGATTCCAATACCAGCATAGAGGTTTTCCTGAGGCACCCATCAAAACAAATCTCGTCTCCACAAGGAACCTTGTGCATCGAGCTATGTCAAAAGCTTAGGAGAATACTTCAGGGTCCTGGTGCCACCGCCCCTTTTTAAGGCCCTCATGGACACAAACACACATTAGGACCCATCCTCAGGAAAGTCCATTTCAAGTCAGACACCCCGGTTGCTCCCGCAGAGCCATCAGATCTAAACTGTCTTGTTGCTGGGAGACATTTGGAATGCGAGGCCGGCTTCCCAGGCATCCATCCTCGAACAGTGCCCTGGAGTCATTCCATATGGGATGTCCTGAAGCTGCCCAACAGGTCTCAATTGTCCCGCAGAAGGAATCCTTAATGGGGGCATCCCACAACTCCCAACGTGGGAAAAACTCCATGGCCTTGAGATTCCGCTCCCTTCATGAAGGGTCCGTCATGCACAGAAACTCCAACCTGAGCCAACGTCTGATCCTCGCCCTGACTTCAGATGCATGAGATATTGGTTCAGATCTACAGTGGTACCTGCCGTGTCCTCGCCCTGAAACCCAAGTCTAGCTTGTGTTCTCAGTCTTCCGTCCTCACACTCCTCTACACGAAGCCCTCAAGTTTAGCAATTCCGGACTGACAATGAAGCACTCTGCCTGCCCTCTAGAAAACAAATTTTGCCTAATGAGCTGCCCAGACAACTTATATGAGGATAAATCTACATGGCACTCGACTGTACCCAAAGTATATAGTCTAAACTTGGCACTAATGCACTCTCTGACACAACCTGAGCCCGGATCTCCTGACCAACACCCAGACAGCTGACCGCACACTGAGCACATCAGAACCGCCATGGCCTTAGGTCATCATCTCTTCCCTACCTCAGTTTTTAGGCTTCAGTACCTAGACCTTATCTCCAATCACTGCCCAGGGGTGCCTGTGATGCAGAAATCAGAACTCTTCCTTACCCATGGCAAGAAACCTTGTGGTTGGCATGTTGTCCAACGTTCAGTGTAGGAGAAACCAGGATTCACCATGAGGCCCTGCCCATTCTTGTTTGCGAAGTGGGCATAAACACGCATTGTGACCCTCAGCGTGAGTCCTGTCCTCTAGTAAGTCCTCTCAGTGGCTCGACCATTAGATGTCATAATGGGCTTGACATGTCCCTAGGCCACAATTTTTAACCAGATTTCTAGTTGTCCGTTCGGCCCTCCCCAGGGCTCTACTCTGGAATCCCTCATTTGGTGGGACACCTGAGGTTAAAAAACAAAACATGGCAAATCAACCACAACAACAAAACGGACTTCTTCCATCCCACAGAATGACCCCAAACTCTTTGGACGGGGCCAAACCCCCAGAGTGTAAGACTCGTCCATTTCCCATGAAGTCACCAGGGAATTTCACGACCATGAGTGACACGATATCCAGAGACAAAAACTTGAGCACGAGCCTCACACTCGCCCCTTATTCATATCCCGAAGAGTTCTCCTCATGGTCTGTAGATCAATCCTGCCATACCTATGACCTGAAACATAAGCCGCGTTTGTGTTTTCAGACGACTGTCCAAACAGCTCTGCCTACACACCCTACAGGCTCAGGCCCCTGGAGCCAAACCTGAGGACTGTACTTGCCCTCTCCAAGGGAATTGTATGTGCCCATTCCAATGGCCACAACCCTACTAATAGGATAAACCTGCAAACTTTCTGAGGCAATCCCAATAGTGGTGGCTTCCCAGGACAAACTCGGGCAATCTGAGCCCATCTGAGAACCTACATGCACTCAGACGCATAGACTGATGTTCCCAGAGGTAAAAAGGTACGAACAGGCCCCTAGGCACTATTCAGATTCATTGTTGTGGTATCCAGTCATCTCTCCTCAGAGGCCTGGATTTCAATACCAGCATATGGCTGTTTCCTGACTCATCCGTCATAAAAAATCTCATCTACATATGGGAAACTTGCACGTTGGAGCTGTGTCAAAGCCTCTGTTTGAAAAAACCCTTCAGGACCCCAGTGCCACCGCTTCATTCCAAGGTCTCCATAGACACAAAAACATATTAGGATCCATCCACAGGAGAGTCCATTTCAACTCAGATCCAGATTGCTCGCCCAGATCCAGCAGATATAACCTGTCTTGTTGCTAGGACACAATTGGAATGCAAGGTGGGCTACCCAGGCATCCATCCTTAGAACCCTGCTCGGAATCGTTGGCCTGGAGCCAACCGACATGTCTCAATTGTCCTGCACAAGAATCTTTGCAGTTTGGAGCTTCTCACAACTAACATCGTGGGAAAACCCCCACGGCCTCTTGACCCCCCCGCCCCTTCATGAAGGGGCCATCAGGGACAGAAACACCAACCTGAGCGATCTTCTGATCCTCGCCCTGACTTCAGAAGCACGAGATCTCGATTCAGGTCTGTAGATTGTTCCTGCCTTGTCCTCACCCAGAAACCTAAGCTTAGCTTGTGTTCTCAGATTTCCGTCTTCAGACTACTGGCCCACAAGCCTCCAGTTTGCAAACCAGAACTATAATGCAGCACTCTTCCAGCCTTCAGGAAGAAAAACATTGCCCTGTGGGGCTACCCAGAAACTCCAAATGAGGATCAACCTGCACGCCATTCGACTGTACCCCAAATATATAGGCTGACCTGGGCACTATTGCCCTTTCTACACAGCCTGAGCCTGGACTTCCTGGCCCCACCCAGAAAGCTGGTCGAACACTGAGCACGCCGGACGAGCCATGTCCTTAGGTCGTCATCTCTTCCCAACCTCGATTCTCAAGTTTCAGAACCTAGACCTTATCTCCAATCACTGCCCAGGCTTGTAAGTGATGCAGAAATAACAACTCCTTCCCCGTGGCTAGAAACCATGTGGTTGGCATGTTTTCCAATGTTCAGTGTAGTTGAAACCAGTGTGGCCCATGAGGCCCCGCCCATGTTTATGGGCCACTTTGGTCACAAACACACATTGTGACCCTCAGCCTGATCCCAGTCCTCAGGTAAGGCCTCTCAGTGGCTGGATGAAGAGACAGCATATTGAGCTTGCCATGCCCCTAGGCCCCAAATTTTACCCATAGTTCGGGTTGTCCCTTCGCTTTTCCACAGGGCTCTTCTTTGGAATTCCTCTTTTGGCGGGACACCTAAGGTAACCAACCTGAAAGGAGACCTCCCATTCCACAGATTGACGAAAAAGAATTGGGATCGGGCCAATTCCACAGAGAGGAAGATTTGTCAATGGCCCATGAGGTTTCCCAGACAATCCACGGCCATCGCTGATACCGAATCTAGAGACAAAAGACTGAACAAGCACCTCAGACTCGCTCTTTCTTCATATCCTGAAGAGTTCTTCTCATGGTTTATAGATCGGGCCTGCCATACCTATGTCTCCAAACCTAAGCTGAGTTTATGTTTTCAGACTTCTGTCCTCAAAGTCCTGGGCCACACACCCTCCACGCTGCGGTCCCTGGAGCCACACATAAGGACTGTGCCTACCCATTCCATGGGAACTCTGCCCATCCCATTGTCCAAAACCGTAAAATTAGGAGAACCCTCCAAATCCCTGAGGCCATCCCAATAGTGCAGGTCTCCCGTGACAAACAAGCGCGGTCTGATAGCAGCTGAGCATCAACCTCCACTCATACCATAGATGGATGTCTGCAGAGAAGAAGATTGAACCAGACAGGACCCTGGCCATATCGGATCCATTGCTTTGGTTACAGGCATGTCTCCTCAAAACCCTGGATTCCAATACCAGCATAGGGGTTTTCCTGAGGCAGCAATCAGAACAAATCTCGTCTCCACAAGGAAACATGTGCATCGAGCTATGTCAAAAGCTTAGGAGAATACTTCAGGGTCCTGGTGCCACGGCCCCATTCCAAGGCCCCATGGACACAAACACACATTAGGACTCATCCTCAGGAAAGTCCATATCAAGTCAGCCACGCCGGTTGCTCCCGCAGAGCCATCAGATCTAAACTGGCTTGTTGCTAGGAGACAATTGGAATGCGACTCTGGCTTCCCAGGCATCCTCCCTCGAACGGTGCTCTGGAGTCATTCCATATGGGATGTCCTGGAGCTGCCCAAAGGTCTCAATTGTCCCGCAGAAGGAATTCTTGAAGGGGGCAACCCACAACTCCCACGTGGGAAAAACTCCATGGGCACGAGAATCCCGCTCCCTTCATGAAGGGGCCGTCAGGCACAGACACTCCAACCTAAGCCAAAGTCTAATTCTCTCCCTGACTTGAAATGGATGAGATATTGGTTCAGATTTGCAGGGGGTACCTGCCGTGCCCTTGCCCTGAGCCCAAGTATAGCTTTTGTTCTCAGAATTCCGACCTCACTCTCCTGGCCTCAAAGCCCTCATGATTGGTAAATCCGGTCCCACAATGCAGCACATGGCCTGCTTTCTGGAAAAAAAATATTGCCTAAAGAGCTGCCAAGGCACCTTATATGAAGATAAACCTACACGGTACTCAACTTTTCCCGAATTATATAGTCTAACCTGGGCACTAAGCACTGTCTGACACAACCTGAGCCCGGACTTCCTGACCAACACCCAGACAGCTGACCGCACACTGAGCACATCAGACCTGCCATGGCCTTAGGTCATCATCTCTTCCCTACCTCAGTTTTCAGGCCTCAGAAACTAGACTTTATCTCCAATCACTGCCCAGGGGTGAGTGTGATGCAGAAATCAGAACTTCTCCTTACACATGGCAAGAAACCTTGTGGTTGGCATGTTGTCCAACGTTCATTGTAGGAGAAACTAGCATTCACCCTGAGGCCCGCCTATTCTTGAGTGCGACGAGGGCATAAATATGCATTGTGACCCTCAGTGTGAGTCCTGTCCTCTAGTAATTCCTCTCAGAGCCTGGATCACTAGATGTCATAATGGGCTTGACATAGCCCTAGGCCCCAATTTTTAACCAGATTTCTGGTTGTCCAGTCACCCTTCCCCAGAGCTCTACTCTGTAATTCCTCATTTGGTGGGACAACGGAGGTTAAAAAATGAAACAAAACAAAGCAACAACAACAAAAAAAACGACTTCTTCCATCCCACAGAATGACCCCAACCTCTTTGGAAGGGGCCAAATCCCCAGAGAGTAAGACTCGTCCATTTCCCTTGAAGTCACCCGGAAATTTCACGACCATGAGTGACATGATATGCAGAGACAAAAACATGAGCAATAGCCTCACACTCGCTTTTTTTTCATATACCGAAATGTTCTCCTCATGGTCTGTAGATCAGTCCTGCCCTACCTATGACCCGAAACAGAAGTCGAGTTTGTGTTTTCAGACAACTGTCCAAACAGCCCTGGCTTACACACCCTATAGGCTCAGGCCCCTGAAGCCAAACCTGAGGACTGTTCTTGCCCTCGCAAGGGAATTGTGTGAGCCCATTCCAATGGCGACAACGCAACTAAAAGTATAAACCTTTAAATTCCCTGAGGCCATCCCATAGTGTTGGCTTCCAAGGACAAACACGGGCAATCTGAGTTCATCTGAGCACCTACCTGCACTCTGACCCATAGATAGATGTCGCCCGAGGTAAAAAGAAACCAACAGGCCCCTAGGCACTAATCGGATTCATTGCTTTGGTTTCCAGGCATCTCTCCTCAGAGGCCTGGATTTCAATACCAGAATATGGCTGTTTCTTGACTCACTCATCAGAACAAATCTCCTCTACACATGGGAAACTTGCATGGTGGAGCTGTGTCAAACCTCTGTTTAGGAGAAGCCTTCAGGGCCCTAGTGCCACCGCTTAATGCCACAGTCTCCATAGACACAAAAACATATTAGGACCCATCCACAGGAGAGTCCATTTAAACTCAGCCTCCTCGGTTGCTCCCCGAGATCCAACAGATCTAGCCTATCTTGTAGCTAGGAGAATATTGGAATGCGAGGTGGGCTACCCAGCCATCCATCCTTAGAACCCTGCTCAGAATCGTTGGCCTGGAGCCAACCAACTGGTCTCAATTGTCCCACAGTAGAATCTTTGCAGTTTGGAGCTTCTCACAACTCCCATGGTGGGAAAACCCCTATGGCCTCGTGATTCCCCCCCTTTATGAAGGGGCCATCAGGGACAGAAAGTCAAACCTGAGGCATCGTCTGATGCTCAACCTGACTTCAGGTGCACGAGATCTCGATTCAGGTCTGTAGATTGTGCCTGCCATGTCCTCACCATAAAACCTAAGCCTAGCTTGTGTTCTCAGAGTTCCGTCCTCAGACTACCGGCCCACAAGCCATCCAGTTTGGCAATCCGGAAGTACAATACAGCACTCTGTGGGCCCTCCAAGAGAAACATTGCCCTCTGGGGCTACCTAGAAACCCCAAATGAAGATCAACCTGCACGCCATTTGGCTGTACACCAAATATATAGGCTGATCTGGGCATCATTGCCTTCTTTGACACAGCCTGAGCTGGACCTCCTGGCCCCACCCAGACAGCTGGCCGCACACTGAGCACATCGGACCCGCCATGGCCTTAGTTCGTCATCTCTTCCCAACCTCGGTTTTCAGGCTTCAGTACCTAGACCTTATCTCTAATCACTGCCCAGGTTTGAAAATGTTGCAGAAATCAGAACTCGTTCCCTTGGCAAGAAACCTCGTGGTTGGCATGGTGTCCAATGTTCAGTGTAGTTGAAATCAGTGTGGCACATGAGACCCAGCCCATGCTTGAGGGCTACATTGGTCTCAAACACACATTGTGACCCTCAGCCTGAGCCCGGTCCTCAGGCAACGCCTCTCAGTGGCTGCATGAAGAAACAGCATATTGGGCTTGCCATGCCCCTAGACCCCAATTTTTAACCATAGTTCGGGTTGTCCCTTCACTCTTGCCCAGGGCTCTGCTTTGGAATTCCTCTTTTGGTGGGACACCTCAGGTAACAAACCTTAAAGGAGTCCTCCCATCCCACAGATTCACGAAAAAGAATTGGGATCGGACCAGATCCACAGAGAGGAAGATTCGTCCATGGCCCAGGAGGCCTCCCCGACATTCCTCGGCCATCGCTGATACAAAATCCAGAGACAAAAGCCTAACCAAGCGCCTCAGACTCGCTCTTTCTTCATATCCTGAAGAGTTCTTCTCCTGGTTTGTAGGTCGGGCTTGCCATACCTACGTTCCCAAACCTAAGATGAGTTTATGTTTTTTGTTTTCTGTCCTCAAATTCCTGGGCCACATACCCTCCAGACTGAGCCCCTGGAGCCACACATTAGTACTGTGCCTACCCAATCCATGGGAATTCTGCCCATGCCATTGTCTCAAACCGTTCAAATTAGGAGAACCCTCCATAGTCCCTGAGGCCATCTCAATGGTGTAGGTTGTCCCGGACAAACAAGGGCCGTCTGACATCAGCTGAGCATCAACCTCCACTCATACCATAGATGGATGTCCCCAGAGAAGAAGATTGAACCAGGCAGGACCCTAGGACATAATGGGATCCATAGCTTTGGTTTACAGGCATGTCTCCTCAAAAGCCTGGATTCCAATACCAGCATAGGGCTTCTCCTGAGGCACCCATCAGAACAAATCTCGTCTCCACAAGGAAACTTGTGCATGGGAGCTATGTCAAAGGCTTAGGAGAATACTTCAGGGTGCCGGTGCCACCGCCCCATTCCAAGGCCCTCAGGGACACAAACAAACATTAGGACCCATCCTCCGGAAAGTCCATTTCAACTCAGCCAGCCCGGTAACACCTGCTGAGCCATCAGATCTATACTGTCTTGTTGCTAGAAGAAAATTCCATCAGATCTATACTGTCTTGTTGCTAGAAGAAAATTGGAATGCGAGGCAGGCTTCCCAGGCATTCATCCTCGAATGGTGCTCTCGAGTCATTCCATATGTGATGTCCTGGAGCTGTCCAACAGGTCTCAATTGTCCCGCAGAAGGAATCTTTGAAGGGCCATCTCACAACTCCCAACGTGGGGAAACCTCCATGGACTAGAGATTCCACTCCCTTCATGAATGGGCCGTCATGTACAGAAACTCCAACCAGAGCCAATGTCTGATCCTCGCCCTGAATTCAGATGCATGAGATATTGGTTCAGATCTGCCGAGGTACCTGCCGTGCCCTCGACCTGAAACCCAAGTCTAGCTTGTGTTCTCAGACTTCCGTCCTCACACTCCTGGCCCAGAAGACCTCAAGTTTGGCAATTCCGAACCCACTGTGCAGCACTCTGCCTGCCCTCTAGAAAAAAAATATTGCCTCATGAGCTGCCCAGGCACATCATATGAGGATAAACCTACACGCCACTTGACTGTACGTAAATTATATACTCTAAGCTGTGCACTAATGCACGGTCTGACACACCTGAGCCCGGACCTCCTGACTAACACACAGACAGCTGACCACACACTGAGCACAACAGACCAGCCATGGCCCTCGGACATCATCTCTTCCATACCTCAGTTTTCAGGCTTCAGAACCTACCTTTTCTCCAATCACTGCCCAGGGGTGATGGTATGTAGAAATCAGAACTCCTCCTTACCCATGGCAAGAAACCTTGTGGTTGGCATGTTGTCCAACGTTCAGTGTAGGAGAAACCAGCATTCACCCTGAGGCCCAGCCCATTCTCAAGTGCGACGAGGGCATAAACACACCAAACTCTTTGGACGAGGCCAACCTTCTAAAGAGTAAGACTCGTCCATTTCCCATGAAGTCACCCGGAAATTTCACGACCATGAGTCACACGATATCCAGAGATAAACTTGAGCAAGAGCCTCACACTCGCCCTTTTTTCATATCCCGAAGAGTTCTTCTCATGTTCTGTAGATCAGTCCTGCCATACCTATGACCCGAAACATAAGCCGAGGTTGTGTTTTCAGACAACTGTCCAAACAGCCCTGGCCTACACACCCCAAAGGCTCAGGCCCTTGGAGCCAAACCTGAGGACTGTACTTGCCCTCTCCAAGGGAATTGTGTGTACCCATTCCAATGGCCACAATCCTACTAATAGGATAAACCTCCAAAGTTCCTGAGGCCATCCCAATAGTGGTGGCTTCCCAGGACAAACAGGAGCAATCTGAGCACATCAGAGCACCTACCTGCACTCAGACCCATAGACTGATGTCCCCAGAGGAAAAAAGGAATGAACAGACCACTAGGCACTAATCGGATCCATTGCTATGGTTTCCAGGCATGTCTCCTCAGAGGCCTGGATTTCAATACCAGCATATGGCTGTTTCTTGACTCACCCATCAGAACAAATCTCATCTACATATGGGAAACTTGCACGGTGGAGCTGTGTCAAAGTCTCTGTTTAGAAGAACCCATAAGGGACACAGTGCCACCGCTTCATTCCAAGGTCTCCATAGACACAAAAACATATTAGGACACATCCACAGGAGAGTCAATTTCAACTCAGCCTCCTCAGTTGCTCCCCCAGATCCAGCAGATCTAACCTTTCTTGTAGCTAGGAGAAAAATGGAATGCCAGGTGTGGTACCTAGCCATCCATCCTCAGAACCATGCTTGGAATCCTTGGCCTGGCGCCAACTAACAGGTCTCAATTGTCCTGGAGAAGAATCTTTGTAGTTTGGAGCTTCTCACAACTCCCATCGTGCGAAACCCCCCATGGCCTCGTGATTCCCCCCCTTCATGAAGGGGCCATCAGGGACAGAAAGTCCAACCTGAAGATCGTCTATCCTCACCCTGACTTCAGATGCACGAGATCTCGATTCAGGTCTGTAGATTGTGCCTGCCATGTCCTCACCCATAAAAACTAAGCCTAGCTTGTGTTCTCAGACTTCAGTCCTCAGACTACTGGCCCACAAGCCCTCCAGTTTGGCAATCCAGAAGTACAATGCGGCACTCTGCCTGCTCCCTGGAAGAAGAACATTGCCCTCTGGGGCTACCCAGAAACCCCAAATGAGGATCAACCTGCACGCCATTTGGCTGTACACCAAATATATAGGCTGAAGTGGGCACAATTGCCCATTCTGACACAGCCTGAGCCGGGAACTCCTGGCCCCACCCAGACAGCTGGCCGCACACTGAGCACATCGGACCCGCCATGGCCTTAGGTCGTCATCTCTACCCAACCTCGGTTTTCAGGCTTCAGAACCTTGACCTTATCTCCAATCACTGCCCAGGTTTGAAAATGTTGCAGAAATCCGAACTCGTTCCCTTGGCATGAAACCTCGTGGTTGGCATGTTGTCCAACTTTCAGTGTAGTTGAAACCAGTGTGGCACATGAGACCCAGCCCATGCTTGAGGGCCACATTGGTCTCAAACACACATTGTGACCCTCAGCCTGAGCCCGGTCCTCAGGCAAGGCCTCTCAGTGGCTGCATGAAGAAACAGCATATTGGGCTTGCCATGCCCTAGACCCTAATTTTTAACCATATTTCGGGTTGTCCCTTCACTCTTGCCCAGGGCTCTGCTTTGGAATTCCTCTTTTGGTGGGACACCTCAGGTAACAAACCTTAAAGGAGTCCTCCCATCCCACAGATTCACAAAAAAGAATTGGGATAGGGCCAAATCCACAGAGAGGAAGATTCGTCCATGGCCCATGAGGCCTCCCCGACATTCAACGGCCATCGCTGATACAAAATCCAGAGACAAAAGCCTAACCAAGCACCTCAGACTCGCTCTTTCTTCATATCCTGAAGAGTTCTTCTCATGATTTGTAGTTCGGCCGTGCCATACCTACGTTCCCAAACCTAAGCTGAGTTTGTGTTTTTTGAGTTCTGTCCTCAAAGTCCTGGGCCACACACCCTCCAGGCTGGGCCCCTGGAACCACACATTAGGACTGGGCCTAACCAATCCATGGGAATTCTGCCCATTCCATTATCCAAAACCGTACAAATTAGGAGAAACCTCCAAATTCCCTGAGGCCATACCAATGGTGTAGGTTGTCCGGGACAAAAAAGGGCCGTCTGACACCAGCTGAGCATCTACCTCCACTCATACCATAGATGGATGTACCCAGAGAAGAAGATTGACCAGACAGGACCCCAGGCCATAATGGGATCCATAGCTTTGGTTTACAGGCATGTCTCCTCAAAAGCCTGGTTTCCAATACCAGCTGAGGGCTTCTCCTGAGGCACCCATCAGAACAAATCTCGTCTACACATGGGAAACTTGCATGTTGGAGCTCTCTCAAAGCCTCTGGTTAGAAGGACATTTCAGGTTCCCGGTGCCAGCGCCTCATTCCAAGGTCTCCATGGAGACACACCCACATTAGGACCCATCCACAGGAGAGTCCATTTCAACTCAGCCCCCTCAGTTGCTCCCCCTGATCCAGCAGATCTAACCCGTCTTGTCGCTAGGAGATGATTGGAATGAGAGGCAGGCTTCCCAGACATCCATACTTAGAACCATTCTCAGAATTATGCTGTATGGGAAGTCCTGGAGCCAACCAACAGGTCTCAATAGTCCCGCAGAAGAATCTTTACTGTTTGGAGCATCTCACAACTCCCATCGTGGGCAAACCTCCATGGCCTCGTGATCCCGCCCCCTGTGCTTCATGAAGGGGCCATCTGGGACAGAAGCTCCAACCTGAGCGATCGTCTGATCCTCGCCCTGACTTCAGATGCAGGACATCTTGATTCAGCTCTGCAGAGTGTGTCTGCCGTGCCCTTGCCCAGAAACGTAAGTCTAGTTTGTGTTCTCAACTTCCATCCTCACATTCCTGGCCCACAAGCCCTCCAGTTTGGCAATTCCAGAACTACAAGGCAGCACTCTGCCTGCTTTCCGGAAGAAAAACATTGCCCTCTGGGGCTACCCAGATTCCCCAAATGAGGATCAACCTGCATGCCACTTGACTGGACCCCAATTATACAGGCTGCCCTGGGCACTACTGCCCTTTCTGGCACAGCCTGAGACTGAACCTCCTGGCTCGCACCCACCCAGCTAGCCACACACTGAGCACATCAGACCCGCCATGGCCTTAGGTCATCATCTCTTTCCAACCTCGGTTTTCAGGCTTCAGAACCTAAACCTTATCTCCAGTCACCACCCAGGGTTGAACATGATGCAGGAATCAGAACTCCTTCCCCATGGCAAGAAACCTTGTGGTTGGCATGTTGTCCAACGTAAAATGTAGTTGAAACCAGTGTGGCCCATGAGGCCCTGCAGATGCTTGAGGACCAAGTCGTTCACAAACATGCATTCTGACCCTCAACGTGAGCCCAGTTCTCAAGTAAGGCCTCTCAGTGGCTGGACCAAAAGACAGCATATTGGGCTTGTCATGCCCCTAGGCCCCAATTTTTAACCAGATTTCTGGTTGTCCAGTCTCCCCTCCCCAGGGCTCGGCTTTGGAATCCCTCTTTTGGTGGGACACCTGAGGTAACAAAACTGAAAGGACTCCTCCCATCCCACAGTTTGACCCAAAACAATTGGAATCGGGCCAAATCCACTGAGCGGAAGACTCGTCCATGGCCCGTGAGGCCTCCCGGACATTCCACGCCCATCGTTGACACAAAATCCAGAAACAAAAGCCTGAACAAGTGCCTCACAATCTCTCTTTCTTCATATCTGGAAGAATTCTCCTCACGGTCTGTAGATCGGGCCTGCCATACCTACGTCCCTAAACCTAAACTGAGTTTGTGTTTTAGACTTCTGTCTCCACAGTCCTGGTGCACACACCCTGCAGGCTGGGGCCCCTGGAGCCACATCAAAACTGTGCCTTCCCTCTCCACGGGAATTCTGCCCATTCCATTGTCCATAATCATAAAATTAGGAGAAACCTCCAAAGTCCCCAAGGCCTTCACAATAGTGTAGGCCGCCTGGGACAAACAAGGGCCATCTGACACCAGCTGAGCATCTAACTCCACTAATACCTTAGATGGATGTACACAGAGAAGAAGATTCAACCGGACAGGCCCCTAGGCTCTAAACGGAGCCATTGCTTTGGTTTCCAGTTATCTCTCTTCAGAGGCCTATATTCCAATAACAGTATATGGGGGTTTCCTGAGGCACCAATCAGAACAAATCTCGTCTCCACATGGGGAACTTGTCCTTTGGAGATGTCTCAAAACCTCCGGTTAGGAGAATCCTTCAGGGCCCATGCACCAACGCCCCATTCCAAGTTCTCCATGGACACAAACCCACATTAGCATCCATCCTCAGGAGAGTCCATTTCAACTCAGCCCCCTTGGTTGCTCTGACAGAGCCAGCATATCAAACCTGTCTATTTGCTAGGAGACAACTGCAATGTGAGGCGGGCTTCCCATGCATCCATCCTAAGATCCCTGCTCTGGTGTCATTCTGTATGGTATGTACTGGAGTGATACAAAAGGTCTCAATTGTTGATCAGAAGGAATCCTTGTTGTTTGGAGCATCTCACAACTCCCATTGTGGGTAAACCTCCATGGACTGGAGATGCTGTCCCCTTCATAAAGTGGCCAGAATGGACAGAAATTCAAACCTAAGCCTAGGTTTGAACCTCGCCCTGACTTCAGATTCATGATATCCCGATTCAGATCTGCAGAGGGTGCCTGCCGTGCCCTCGCCCAGAACCTACGCCTAATATGTGTTCTCAGACTTCCGTCCTCACACTCCCCGTCCACAAGGCATCCACTTTGGAAATTCCGGAGCCACAATGCAGCACTCTGCCTGTTCTCCAGAAGAAAAACATTGCCCTTGGGGCGACCCAGAAATGCCAAATAAAGATCAACCTGCACGGCACTCAGTTGTACCCCAATTATACAATCTACCCTGGGCACTAATGCCCTGTCTGACACAGCCCAAGCTTGGACCTCCCGACCAACACCCAGACAGCTGGCTCCACGCTGAGCATATCGGACCCGACATGGTCTTAGGTCGTCATCTCTTCCCAACCTCGGTTTTCAGACTTCACAACCTAGACCTTATCTCCAATCACTGCCCAGGGGTGAATGACATGCAGAAATCAGAATTAATACTTCCCCATGGCAAGAACTCATGTGGTTGACATGTTGACTATCATTCAGTGTAGGAGAAACAAGCATGCACCATGAGTCCCCACCCATGCTTGAGTACCACAAGGGCATAAACACGCATTGTGACCCTCAGCATGAGTTCTGTCCTCAATGAAGGCCTCTCAGTGGCTGGACCATTAGAAGGCATATTGGGCTTGCCATGCCCCTAGGCCCGTATTTTTAGTTAGATTTCTTTTTGTCCAGGGCTCTGCTCTGGAATCCCTCTTTTGGTGGTACACCTTAGTTAACAAAACTGAATCCCACAGATTAACCCAAAACTATTGGGATCTGGCCAAATCCACAGAGAGAAAGACTCTTCCATGGCCCATGAGGACTCCTCGACATTCCACAGCCATCATTGACACAAAATCCAGGGGCAAAAGCCTGACAAGTGTCACACTTTCACCCTTTATTCATATCCCAAAAAGTTCTCCTCATAGTCTGTAAATCGGACCTGCCATACCTATGTCCCAAAACCTAAGCTGAGTTTGTGTTTTCAGACATCTGTCCCCACAGTCCTTGCCCACACACCCTCAAGGCTGGGCCCTTGGAGCCACACATCAGGTCTGTGCCTGCCCACTCCACAGGAATTCTGCCCATGCCATTGTCCATAATCATACAATTTAGGAGAAACCTCCAAAGTCTCCGAGGCCATCCCTATAGTGTAGGCCGCCCGGACAAACAGGAGCGGTCTGACACCAGCTGAGCAACTACCTCCATTTCATAAAATAGACAGATGTCGACAGAGAAGAAGATTGAACCAGAGAGGCTCCTAGGACCTAATTGGATGCATTGCTGTGGTTTCTATGTATCTCTCCTCAGAGGCCTGGTTCTAATACCAGCATATGTGGGTTTCCTGAGGCACCAATTAGAACAAATCTTGTCTCCACATGGAAAACTTGCTCTTTCGCGTTGTTTCAAAATCTCCGGTTAGAATCCTTTAGAGCCCTGGGGCCACCACCCCATTCCAACGTCCTCATGGACACAAACACACATTAAGACCCATCTTCAGGAGAGTCCATTTCAACTCAGCTCCCACGATTGCTCCTGCATAGCCATCAGATCGTACCTGTCTTGTGGCAGGGAGACAATTGGTGTAAGAGGCAGTTTGCTCAGGCATCCATCCTTAGAACCCGGCTCTGGAGTCATTCCATATGGGATGTCCAGGAGCCATCCAAAAGTTCTCAATTTTCCCGCAGAAGGAATCCTTGCAGTTTGGAGCATCCCACAACTCCCAACGTGGGAAAACCTCCATGGCCTCGAGATTCCACCCCTTTGATGAAGGGGCCATCATGGACAGAAACACCAACCTGCGCCTAAGTCTGATCCTCGTCCTGACTTCAGATGAATGAGATTTTGATTCGGATCTGCAGAGGGTGCCTGCCGTGCCCTCGCCCTGAAACTTAAGTCTAGCTTATGATCTCAGACTTACGTCCTCACACTCCTGGTCCCGACGCCCTTAAGTTTGGCAATTCTGGACCCACAATGCTGCACTCTGCCTGCCCACCAGAAGAAAAATGTTGCCCCAGTGAGCTTCCCTGACACAATAAATGAGGATGAACCTACATGGAACTCAACTGTACCCAAATTATACAGTCTAACCTGGGCACTAATGCACTGTCTGACACAGCCTGAATCCATACCTCCTGAACAACACCCAGAAAGCTGACCGCACACTGAGCACATCGGACCCTCCATGACCTTAGGTTATCATCTCATCCCAACCTCGATTTTCTGGATTCAGAACTTAGATCTTATCTCCAGTCACTGCCCAGGGGTGAACATGATGCAGAAATCAGAATTCCTCCTTCCCCATGGAAAGAAACCTTGTGGTTCGTATGTTGTCCAAAGTTCAGTGTAGGAGAATCAAGCATGGCCCATGAGTCCCCGCCCATGCTTGATGCCTACATTGGGCACAAACATGCATTGTGACCCTCAGTGTGAGCACTGTACTCAAGTAAGATCTCTCAGTGGCTGGACCAAGGTACCCCATATGGGGATTGCCATGCCCTTAGGCCCCCAATTTTATACAGAGTTCGGGTTGTCCAGTCGCCCCTTCCCAGGGTTCTGCTCTGGAATCTCTCTTTAGTGGCACACCTGAGGTAAAAAACAAACAAACAAAAAAAAAAAACCAAAAAAAAAAAAAAAAACAGAATGGACTCCTCCCATCCCACGGAATGACCCCAAAATATTGGGATCATCCAAATCCCCATAGAGGAACTCTCACCCATGGTCCATGAGGACGCCCCTACATTCCACGGCCATCAGTGACACAAAATCCAGAGTCAAAAGCCTGAGCAAGTGCCTCACACTCACTCTTTGTTCATATCCTGAAGAGTTCTGCTCAAGGTCTGTAGATCGGGCCTCCCATACCTATGTCCCCAAACCTAAGACGAGTTTCTGTTTTCAGACTTCTGTCCCCACATCTCTGACCCACACACCCTCCATGCTTGAGCCCCTAGAGCCACACCTCAGGATTGTGCCTTCCCTCCCCAAAGGAATTCTGCCCATTTCATTGGCCACAAACTTGCAAATTAGGAGAAACCTCCAAAGTCAAAGTGGCCATCCCAATAGTGTAGACTGCCCAGGACAAATAGGGGCAATCTGACACCAGCTGAGGAACTACCTCCACTCAATCCCATAGACAGATGAACCAAGAGAAGAAGATTAAACCAGACAGGCCCCAGGCCCTAATCAGATCCATTGCCTTGGTTTCCAGGCATCTCTCCTCAGAGTTCTGGTTTCCAATACCAGCATATTGGGGGTTACTGAAGCACCAATGAGAACAAATCTTGTTTCCCCATGGGAAAAATGCTTCTTGGAGCTGTGTCAAAACCTCTGGTTAGGAGCATCCTTCAGAGCCCTGGTGCCACTGCCCCATTCCAAGGTCTCCATGGACACAATCCCACATTATGACCGATCCTCAGGAGAATGCATTTCAACTCAGCCCCCTCGGCTGCTACATCATAGGCAGCAATCAAACGTGCCGTTTCGCTAGGAGACAATTGGAATGCAAGGCCGGATGCCCAGGCATCCATCCTTAGAACCCTGCTCTGCAATTGTTCCATATGGGATGTCCTGGAGCCATCCAACAAGTTTCAACTGACCCGCAGAAAATCCTTGTGGTTTGGAGCATCTCACTACTGCCATCATGGGAAAACACCAATGGCGGTGTGATGACCCCCCTTCATGAAGGGGCCATCATGGACAGAAACTCCAACCTGAGCCAACATATGAACCTCGCCCTGACCTCAGATGCATGAAATCTCAATTCAGCTCTGCAGAGTGTGCCTGCCATGTCCTCGCCCTGAAACCAAAGCAAAGCTTCAGTTCTCAGACTTACATCCTTGCATTCCTGGCCCCAAGGACTCCAGTTTGGCAGTTCCGGAGCCAGAATGCAGCACTCTGCCTGCCCTCCAGAAGAAAGACTTTGCCCTATGGGGCTACGGAGAAACCCCAAATAATTATCTTCTGCATGCCACTCAACTGTACCCCAATTATACAGCGTATCTGGGCACGAATGCCCTGTCTGGCACAGCCTGAGTGCAGACCTCCTGAACGACACCTAGAAAGCTGGCCCCAAACTGAACACATCGGACCCGCCATGGCCTTAGGTCGTCATCTCTTCCAAACCTCGATTTTCAGGCTTCAGAACCTAGACCTTATCTCCAATTAGTGCCCAGAGGTGAACGTGATGCAGAAATCAAAACTCCTCCTTCCCCATGGCAAGAAACCCTGAGGTTGGCATGTCCAAGGTTCAGTGTAGGAGAAACCTGCAAGCTCAATGAAGTCCCACCCAATATTGAGGACCACCTTGGGCACAAACACACATTGTGACCCTCAGCATGAGTCCACTATTCAAGTAACGTCTCTCAGTGGCTGGACCAAGAATCTGCATATGGGCTTGCCATGCCCATAGGACCCCAGGCCTAACCAGAGGGTGGGTATTCCAGTTGTATGTACCCAGTGCTCTGCTCTAGAATCCCTCTATTGTGGGAACACATGAGGCAGAAAACAGGACTCCTCCCTTCCCACAAAATGACCCCAATCTCTTGGGAGCCGGACAAATCACCAGAGAGGGAGACTTCCATGGCCCATGAGACCATGCTTACATTAAATGACCATCATGAATACAACATCCAGAGACATAAGCTTGAACGACCGCCTCTCACTCGCCTTACTTTCTAATCACAATGAGCTCCCCTCACAGACTGTAGATCACTCCTGCCATAACCTCAGCCCCAAACCTCAGCCGAGTTTGTGTTTTTGGATGTCTGTCCCCACAGCCCTGGCCCACACAGCCGCCAGGCTGGGGCCTCTGGAGCCACACCACAGGACTGTCCTGCTCTCTCCAAGGAGACTATGCCCATTCCATTGCCCATAACCCCACAGAATAGGAGAAACCTCAAGGCCCCCTAGGACATCCCACTACTATAAGCCTCTCTGGACAAAGGCATCCTGACACAAGCTAAGCAACTACCTCCATGCAGAAACACAGACAGATGTCGGCAGAGACAGTAGATTGAACCAGACAGGCCTCTGGGCCCTAATCTGAACTCTTGCTTTGGTTTCCAGGTGTCACTCCTCAGAGGCCTGGGTTTGAAGACCAGCATCTGGGGCTTTCCTGAGACACCAAACAGAACAACTATCGTCTCCACATGGGAAGCTTCATTGTTGGAGCTGTGTCAAACCCTTCGGTTTGGAGAAACCTGCAGAGTCCCTGAGCCACCGCCACATTCCCAGGTCTCCATGGCCACCAACCCACAGTATGACTCATCCTCAGGAGAGTCCATTTCAACTCAGCCCTCTGAGAAACCCGCCCAAGAGCCTGCAGATTGAGCCTGCCTTGCCCCAAGCAGCCAGTGGGAATGTGAGGTGGCATTTGCAGACATTCATGCTTAGACCCCTTCTCTCGAGTCTTTCTGTAGGGGTCATCCTAGAACCATCTCATAGTACTCGACTGTCCTACAGAGGAAACCTTGATGTTTGGGGCAGCTCATAACTCCCAGCGTTGGGAAACCTCCCTGGCCTCATGACGCCCCCACCCCCTTCAGGAAGGGGCCATAATGGACACAAACTCCAACCTGAGGCAACGTCTGATACTCGCCCTGACCTCAGATGCAGGAGATCTTGATTCAGTCTCTGCAGAGTGGGCCTGCCATGCCCTCGGCCCCAAACCTAACGCTAGCTTGTGTTTTCAGACTTCCCTCTTCACACTCCTGTCAAACAAGCCCTCCAGACTGGGAATTCCAGAACCACAACACAGTTTTCTGCCTGCCCACCAGAAGAAAAACGTTGCCCTATGGGGCTCTCCAGAAACCACAAATGAGAACCAACCTGCTCTGGCCTCGACCGCACCCTAACTGGAAAAGCTACCCTGGTCAGTAATGCTCTGTCTGACACAGCCTGACGTCCCGACAGACAAGGAAACAGCTGGCTGCACACTAAGCACATCAGACAGGCCATGGCCTTATGCTGTCATCTATTCCCAACCTGGGTTTTCAGACATCTGACCCTAGATATTATATCAAATCCTGGCAAATGTGGGTAACTGAAGCACAAATCAGATCTTCTCCTTCACCATGGCTGGAAAGCTTGCTGTTGGCATGGAGTCATACCTTCAGTGTAGGAGAAACCTTCATGGCCCCTGAGGCCAAGCCTAAACTTGAGTGCCTCCTTGGGTACAAACTCGCATTGGGACCATCAGCATGGGCCCCATGTCGAAGTAAGGTCTCTCAGGGCCTGGACTAAGAGCCCGCATATGGGGCTTGCCAAGCCCCTATGATCCCAATCTTCACAAGAGCTCGAGTATTCCATTTGCTCGAACCCAGGACTGTGATCTGGAGTCCCTCTCCTGGAAGAACACCTGAGCCAGACAGCAGGACTCCACCCTTCCCACAAAATGTCCCCAAAATCTTAAGAGCTGGACCAACTCCTCAGAGAGGGAGACTCTTCCATAGCCCCTGAGGTCACCCCTACATTCCACGGCTATGGGAGACAAAACATCCAAAGACAAAAGCTTGCGTGACTGCCTCCCATTTGCCCTTCTTTCATAAGCTGAGGATCTCCTCTCACGGTCTGTGGGTCCATCCTGCCATGCTCTCGGCTCCGCACCCAAGCCGAGTTTGTGTTTTCAGACTTCTGTGCCCACAGCCCGGACCCACACAGCCTCCAGGTTAGGGCCTATGGATACACACTGAAGGACTGTGCCAGTCCTCTCCAAGAAAACTGTACCCAATCCATTGGCCACAACCCTAGAGATTAGGAGAATCCAATAAGGTCTCCAAGGCCATGCCTCGGCCATGGACTAAGAGGGGCACTCTGACACCAGCTGAGCAACTATCTCCACTTAGATACTCAGACAGTGTCCCCAGAGACAGAAGATTGAAACGGACAGGCATCTAGGCTCTAATCTGAACCCTAGCTTTGGTTTCCAGGTGTCTCTACTCAGAGAACTGGTTTGAAGACCAGTATCTGGGGCTTTTCTGAGGCACCAAAGAGAACCTGTCTCATCTCCACCTAGGGATCTCTTTTTAATTGGAGCAATATTACACCCTTCGGTTAGGCGAATACTTCATGGCCCCTGAGCTGCCAACCTATTCCAAGGTCTCCATGCACACAAACCCACATTATGACCCATCCGCAGGAGAGTCCATTTCAATTCAGCCCCCTAGTTAGCTCGCCCCAGAGCCAGTAGTTCAAACATGTCTTGTCACAAAGAGCCAATGGGAATGTGAGGTATGCTGTACAGGCATCCATCCTTCGAATCTTGCTCTCCAGTCTTTCCGTATGGGACATCCTGGAGCCATTCAACAGGACTCGACTGTCCAGCAGATGGAAAGCTTGTGGTATGGGTCAACGCACAAACTAGAGTTTGTGCTGGTGTCTAAGGTGCTGTGCAGGATTCTCCAATCTTGAGGGTTTGGCACAGGTCGAAGGGCATGGTTTCCTACTGGGGACAGGAGATATTCTATTGTGTGGCTCAGGGACCACATGTTGTATCCTAAGTTGGTATTTCAGAACAGGACCCTGAGGACAGATGCCTGAAAACCTAATCTAGTGTTCCAATGACGTCCTAGGAGCATGTCAGGTACAATCTTCTGACCCAGGAACATTGAAATGGCTGTCTGCTTGGATGTAGGTGATCAGGGCGTTTCAGACTGGCATTTGTGTCCAGTGCTGCCGACAATGTTGGGTTGGGCTCAGGGCTCTTGCGTGTTTCTCCTAAACTGGAAGGTTTGGGCAGGTTTGACGGGCACAGTTTCCTTGGGGATGGCAGGCCTAGTCATGTGTTGTGGATCCAGAGACCCTGTCCTGGAGGGCATATGAGCCATGGTTTTGGGAGAGAAGTCTGCAAACACAAATGTGGGTTATGGTTAGTGGAAAGGTGATCACAGGCCCAATGAGTAGACCTGGAGTGCAGCTTGTCAGGAGTTGTAATTAGGGTGACTGGAAGGCAGTAGCACAGGCTTTTCTCTCTATATTGTGTGTCCAGGATGGCCTCGGAATGCAGGTATAGTCTCATGGGTCCATGGGAAACTTTTCCTCTCTATGGATCTGTGCAGCTCATAGTTTGGTGGCTTTTTTGGGGAAGGGAAGAGTGTTGTTTTCCATCTTATGGGTGCCCCAAAACAGGGATTCCAAATACAGGCTCTTTTTCTGGGCATCTGGGACTTCCCACCAAGGGTTAGGATTTGCACCTAGGGGTGTATGAGGCCTGCAATGCAGGATCATGATGGTGCAACTGAGAGGGATTGTTTGAAAGCTTGCTCAGGCTGAGTCTCACAATGCCTGTTTGCTCCCATGGCGGCCCTCAGGAGTGGGAGTGGTCTCATTGGTCATATATCTGGCTCCCTCTTAGAGAGTTGGACACCCAACCCAACAGCCAAATGTCCTGCCATGAGGAAGGATGAGTTCTCTTCCATCAGGTTCCTCTGTACTTCAGGTTGCCCCATTGGCAGGGTTTCCAGCAAGGTCTCGAGATGGGTGCCTGAATACCAAGGATGGGTGGAGATGACGTACTTGCGCCATAGCAATCCCAAATGCTAGATATGAGGCCTAAAACTCGGTCGGGGCTCAGGCTCTGTCAGACACAGCGCAAGTGGCCATGGCAGCCTTTATATCAGAGTAGATTCGAGGGCGGAGCAGATTGATCCTCATGTGGAGTTTCTTGGGAAGATTCCCAGGCATTTGTTCATTCAATAGGGAAGGCAGAATGCTGTGTTGTGGCTCCAGATTTCCCAATCACGAGAGCTTGGGGACCAGTCAGTTTTGGGTGGAATTGTAAACAAAAGCTATGGTTCAATTCAGTGCCAAGCAGAAGGCAGTTCCAATTTGTAGCAGTTTACTCGAGACATCCAGCACTGGAATAAGGGTGGATGTCAGATGCTTGCTCACACTAGAGTTTTTGTCTATGATGACCGACAAGTGGAGGGGTGGTATAAAGAGGCCATGGAGGAGTTCACATGCTGAGGCCTGTGAACTGCTGCAAAAAGTAACATTTCTTTGTACAGAGTAGGTGAAGTCTGGTTTGTTTACTCTAGGTTTCCCCATGTGGAAACTTTGTGAAGAAGAGCTCTTCGGCATGGATGCCAGGAAAGCACACCTTCATTGACAATTGCAGCTGAGGAACATGGCAGATTCGTTCTGGTGGCTCTGGGACAAAGTGCCAAGGCCTTGAGTTGACATGGGATCTCTTGCAGATGGGTCACAATGCTTGTTTGTTACCAGGGAGTACTTAGAATGTGCTGGTTGCTAAGGTGCCATGCAGGATTCTCCTACCCTGAGGGTTTGGCACAGGTCGAAGAGCGTGGTATTCTTCTGGGGACAGGGGATGTTCTGTCGTGTGGCTCAGAGACCACATGATGTGTCATAGATTGGTATTTCAGAACAGGCCCCTGAGGACAGATGCCTGAAAACCTAATGGGGTTCCATTGAGTGCCTACTGGCATTTTAGGTTCAATCGTCTATCTCACGATCATTGACTTGGCTATTTCCCTGGATGTAGGTGATAAGGGTGTTTCAGACTGCGCATTTCCATCCCGAGTGGCCGGCAATATTGGTGTGGGCTCAGGGGCCACACAGGTTTCTCCTAATCTGGAAGGTTTGGGCAAATCTGATATGCACAGTGTCCTTGGGGTTGGCAGCCAGAGTTCTGTGGTGTGGCTCCAGAGATCACATTCTGGTGGGCATGTGAGCCATGGTTTTGGGAGAGAAGTCTGCAAACACAAATACAAATTAGGGTGAGTGGCGAGGTGATCACAGGCCCAATGCGTAGACCTGGAGGGAAGCTCGTCATGAACTATAATTAGGGAGACTGGAAGGCAGTAGCACAGGCTTTTCTCTCTGGATTGTGTGTCCAGGATGGCCTTGGAATGCAGGTGTGGTCTCATGGGTCCATGGGAGTCTTTTCCTCTCTATGGATCCTGGTGGCTCTCCATAGTTTGGTGGCTTTTTCGGGGAAGGGGAGAGTGATGTTTTCCACCTTATGGGTGCCCCAAAACAGGGATTCCAGAGACGGGCTCTGGTTCATGGCATCTGGGACATCACAACAAGTGCTAGGATTTGGGCTTAGGGGCATATTAGGCCTGCAATGCGGGTTCATAGTGGTGCAACAGAGAAGGATTGTTTGAAAGCATGCTCAGGCTGAGGGTCACAAGGCCTGTTTGCCTCCAGGGCATCCCTGAGGAGTTTGTGTGGTCTCACTGGACTTGTAAATGACTCCCCCTTTCAGGGTTGAACACCCATCCTAACAGCCAAGTTTCCTGATATGAAGAAGGAGGAGTTCTCTATTGTGCTTCAGGATGCCCCATTATCAGGGATTCCAGCAAAGGTCTGGGGACAGGTGCCTGAATACCAAGGATGGGTAGAGATGAAATACTTGAGCCATGGCATTCCCAAATACTAGATGTGGGGCTCAAACTCTGGTGACTGACACTAGGTCTGGGCTCAGGCTCTGTCAGACACAGCACTAGTGGCCAGGGCAACCTATAAATCAGGGTCCCTCCGATATAGAGCCGAGCAGATTGATCCTCATGTGGGGTTTCTGGCCAGACTCACCAGGCACTTGTTTCTATCGGGAAGGCAGAATGCTGTGTTGTGTCTCCATAATTCGCTATCAAGAAGGCTTGGGGACCAGTCGGGTGAGGAAGGAATTGTAAACACAAGCTACAGTTCAATTCACTGCCAAGCAGAAGGCAGTTCCTGTGTCCAGCAGCTTTTTCGAGATATCCAGCACCTTAGTAAGGGAGGACGTCGGATATTTGCTCACACTGGAGTTTGTGTCTATGATGACTGACAAATGGAGGGGTGGCGTCAAGAAGCCATGGAGGGATTTTCACGTTGAGACTCATGAGCTGCTCCAAATAGCAAGGTTTCATTCTACTGGACAGGTGGAGTGTGGTTTATTTGCTCCAGGGCCCCCATGTGGAAAGTTTGGGTAGCAGAGCTCTACCGCATGGATGCCTGGAATGTTCAACTTCATTGACCATTGCAACTGAAGAACATGGCAGCTTTATTCTGGTGTCTCTGTAGCAAAGTACCAAGTCCTTGATTTGACATGGAATCTCTTGCAGATGGGCCACACAGCTGGTTTGTTACCAGGTAGATCTTAGAATGTGCTGGTGGCTTAGTAGTTGTGCAGGAATCTACTACTCTGGGATTTTGCACAGATTGTAGGGCACGGTTTCCTTCTGGGGACAGGAGATGTTCTGTTGTGTGGCCCAGCCACCACATGTTGTATCATAAGTTCGCATTCTAGAACAGGCCTCTGAGGACACATGTCTGAAAACCGAATCAATGGTTCCAATGACGTCCTAGGGGCATGTTAGGTTCATTATTCTGACTCAGGACCATTGACTTGGCTGTGTTCCTGGATGTAGGGGATCAGGGTATTTCAGACTGTGCATTTGTGTTCAGAGCGGCCGCCGAAATTGGGGTAGGCCCAGAGGCCTTGTAGGTTTCTCCTAATCTAGACAGTTTGGGCAACTGTGATGGAAACAGTTTCCTTGTGGATGGCAGGGACAGTCCTGCAGTGTGGATCCAGAGACCCCATCCTGGAGGGCATGTGTGCCATGGTTTTGGTAGATAAGTCTGCAAACACAAATTCGAATTAGGGTGAGTGGCGAGGTGATCACAGGCCCAATGCATATACCTTGAGAGCAGCTCATCTGGAACTGTAATTAGGGTGAATGGAAGGCAGTAGCACAGGCTTTTCTCTCTGGATTGTATGTCCAGGATGGCCTCGGAATGCAGGTGTGTTCTCATGGGTCCATGGGAGACATTGCCTCTCTATGGATCCTGGTGGCTCCTCATAATTTGGTGACATTTTTGGGGAAGGGATGAGTGCTGTTTTCCATCTGAAGGGTGCACCAAAACAAAAATTCCAGAGATGGTCTCTGGGTCTGGGCACCTCGAAAATCCCACCAAGTTTTATGATTTGAACCTACAGGCATACCAGGCCTGAAATGAGGGATCATTGTGGTGAATCTGAGAGGGATTTTTTGAAAGCATGCTCAGGGTGAGGGTCACAATGCCTGTTTGTGCCAAGGGTAGTCCTCAGGAGTGTGTGTGGTGTCATTGATGTTGTAACTGGCTCCCCCTTTGAGGGTAGAACACCCATCCCAAAAGCCAGGTTTATTGCCATGGGGAAAGAAGAGTTCTCTATTGTGCTTCAAGTTCCCTAATTGGCAGGGATCCCTGCCAAGGTCTGGGGACAGGTGCCTGGATATCAAGGATGGGTAGAGATGACATACTTGGGCCATGGCAATCCCAAATGCTAGATATGGGGCCTGCTCTCTAGTGGCTGAAACTCAGTCGAGCTCAGGCTCTGTCAGACACGGCACTAGTGGCCATGGCAGCCTATAAATCGGTGTTGACTCGAGGGCCGACCTGATTGATCCTCATGTGGGTTTTCAGGGCAGACTCACCAGGCATTTCTTCATTCGATGGGGAAGGCAGAATGCTGCGTTGTGGCCCCAGATTTCCCTATCAAGAGGGCTTAGGGACCAGTCAGGTGAGGATGGAATTGTAAACACAAGCTATGGTTCAATTCAGTGCCAAGTGGAAGGCAGTTCCAATGTGCAGTGGTTTATTCAAGACATCCAGCACTGGGATAAGGGTGCATGTCAGATGTTTGCTTAGACTGGAGTTTGTGTCTATGATGACCGACCAATGGAGTGGTGGCATCAAGAGGCCATGGAGCAGTTTACACGCTGAGGCCTGTGAGTTGATCCAAACATAAGGTTTCCTTCTACTGGACAGGGGAGGTCTGGTTTGTTTACACCAGGTTCCCCAATGTGCAAAGTTTGGGTAGCATAGTACTCGCACGTGGATACTGGAAAGCACACCTACATTGACCATTGCACCTAAGGAACATGGCAGGTTCTTTCTGGTTGCTCTAGGGCAAAGTACCAAGGCCTGGATTCTAATGATGTTGGGTCACAATGCAGTTTTGTTACCACGGAAATCTTACTATGTGCTGGTGGCTAAGGGGCCATGTATGATTAGTCTATCCTGATGGTTTGACACCGGTCGAAGAACACGGTTTCTTTCTGGGTATCGGAGATGTTCTGTTGTGGGGCTCACGGACCAAATGTTGTATCATAAGTTGGTATTCCAGAACAGGCCTCTGAGGACAGATGCCTAAAAACTTCATCTAGGGTTCCAATGAAGTCCAAGGGGAATTTCAGGTTCAATCATCAGACTCAGGACCATTGACTTCGGTGTCTGCCTATATGTAGGCAACCAGGGTGTTTCTGACTGTGCCTTTGTGTACAGAGTGGCCTCCAATATTGGGGTGGGCTCTGGGGCCTTGCAGGTTTCTCCTAATCTTGAAGGTTTAGGAAAATTTGTGGGCACGGTTTCCTTGGGGGTGGCAGGCACAGTCCTGTGGTGTGGCTCCAGAGACTCCATCGTGGAGGGCATGTAAGCCATGGTTTTGGGAGAGAAGTCTGCAATCACAAACTCGGATTAGGTTGAGTTGCGAGGTGATCGTAGGCCCAATGCATAGACCTGGAGGGCAGATCGTCAGGAACTGTAAATCACGTACCTCGAAGGCACTAGCACTGGCTTTTGTATCTGGATTGTGTGTCCATGATAGCCTTGGAATGCAGGTGTGTTCTAATGTTTCCATGAGAGTATTTTCCTCTCTACGGATCCTGGAAGCTCCCAATAGTATGGTGGCTTTCTCGTTTGAATGGAAGAGTGCTGTTTTCAATCTTAGATGTTCCCCAAAAAGGGATTCCAGAGAAGGGCTGTGAGTCTGGGTGCTTGGAAAATCCCACCAGGATTAGGATTTGGGCCTAGGGGAGTACCAGGCCTACAATGTGTGACTTGGAGGTACAACTGAGAGCGTTTGTTTGAAAGCATGCTAGTCTGAGTGTCACAATGCCTGATGTGATTAGGGCAGCCCTTATGAGTGGGAGTTGTCTCCTTGGCCATGCAGCTGGCTACCACTTTAATGTAGGACACCCATCCCAACTACCAGGATTCCTGCCATGGAAAAGGAAGAATTCTCTATTGTGCCTCAGGTTCCCCCATTAGCAGGTATTCTAGCAAATGTCTGGGGACAGATGCCTGAATACCAAGGATGGGTAGAGATGAGGGACCTGAGACATGGCCAGTCTCACATGCCTGACTCTCTGAGTAGCTGACATGAATTGAGCACTCAGGCTCTGTCAGAAACAGAACTAGTGGTCAGGGCTGAGTATGAATCAGGGATCCCTCAAGGGCTGAGCAGATTGATCCTCATGCAGAGTTTCTGGGCAGAATCACCATGCCCTTCTTCTTTCTAAGGGGAAGGCAAAAAGCTGCGTTGTGGCCCCAGAATTCCCTATCAAGCGGGCTTGGGGACCAGTAGGGTGAGGATGGAATTGTAAACTCAAGCTAAGGTTCAATTCAGTGCCAAGCAAAAGGCAGTTCCATTGTGCAGTGTCTGATTCCAGATATCCAGCACCTGAGTAGAGGTGAAAGTCAGACATTTCCTCATGCTGGAGTTTATGTCTATGATGACCGATGAATGGAGGGGTGGCGTCAAGAGGCCATGGAGGATTTCACATGCTGGGGCTTGTGAGATGCTTCAGACAGCAAAGTTTCCTTCTACCACACAGGGGGAGTCTGGTTTATTTGCTCCAGGGTCCCCCATGTGGAAAGTTTGGGTAGCAGAGCACTCCCACGTGGATGCCTGAAAAGCACACCTCCATTAAAATTGCAGCAGAGAAACATCGCCACTTCGTTCTGGTGGCTCTTGGGCGAATTACCAAGGCCTGGTGTTGACATGAAGTCTCATGAAGATGGGTCATAATGCAGGTTTGTTACCATGGAGACCTTACAGTGTGCTGGTGGCTAAGGGGCCATGTAGGATTCATCTACCCTGAGGGTTTGACACTGGTCAAAGGGCACGGTTTCCTTCTCGGACCAGAGATGTTCTGATGTGGGGCTAACGGACCAAATGTATCATAATTTGGTATTGCAGAACAGGCCTCTGAGGATAGATGCCTGAAAATTTAATCTAGGGTTCCAATAAAATCCTAACGGAATGTCAGGTTCAATCCTCTGACTCAGTATCATTGACTTCAAAGTCTGCCTAGATGTAGGTGATCAGGGTGTTCCAGACTGTGCATTTGTGTACAGAGTGGCAACCAGTATTGGGGTGGGCTCAGGGGCCTTGCAGGTTTCTCCTAATCTGGAAAGATAGGGCAATTTGATGGGCACAGTTTCCTTGGCAATGGTGGGCACAGTCCTGTGGTGTGGCTCCAAAGACCCCATGCTGGAGGGCATGAGAGCCATGGTTTTCGGAGGGAAGTCTGCAAACACAAATGCGGGTTAGGTTTAGTGGCGAAGTGATTGTAGGCCCAATGCATACTCCTGGAGGGAAGCTCCGTGTGAAATGTAAATCGCATGCCTCAAAGGAGGTAGCACAGGCTTTTTTATCTGGATTGTGTATCCACGATGGACTAAGAATGCAGGTGTGGTCTCAGGTGTCCATGGGTGATATTTCCTCTCAAGTATCCTGGCGGCTACTTATAATGTGGTGGCTTTCTCAGAGAGGAAAGAGTTCTGTTTTCCATATTAAGGGTGTCCCATAACAGGGATTGCAGAGAAGTGCTCTGGCTCTGGGCACCTGGAAATACCCACCAAGGGTTATGATTTGGGCATAGGGGCTTACCAGGCCTCCAATGCAAGTCCTGGAGATACAACTGAGAGCGTTTGTTTGAAAGCATGCTCAGGCTGAGGGTCACTATGCAAGCTTTTGCATAGGGTGGCCCTCAGGAATGGGGGTGGTCTCAATGGCCATTCAGTAGGCTAACACTCTGAGTGTTGGACACCCTTCCGAACTTACAGGAATCCTGCCATGGGGAATGAGGATTTCTCTATTGTGATTCAGGTTCCCTCATTGGTAGGGATTCCAGGAAAGGTCTGGGGACACATGCCTGAATACCAAGGATGGGTAAAGATGACGGCTCTGTTCCGTGGCCAGTCTAACATGCGGGATATGGGCCCCGCCTTCTTGGTGGCTGACACGAGGTCGGGGCTTAGGCTCTGTCAGACACAACACTAGGGGCCAGGGCTGTCTATAATTCAGGGTTCCCTCAAGGGACAAGTAGATTGATCATAATGTGGAGTTTCTGGGCAGACTCACCAGGCCCTTCTTCTTTCTATTGGGAAGGCAGAATGCTGTGTTGTGGCTGCAGAATTCCCTATCATGAGGGCTTGTGGACCAGTAGGGTGAGGATGGAATTGTAAACCCAAGCTATGAATAAATTCAGTGACAAGCGAATGGCATTTCCAGTGTGCAGCGGCTGATTCGAATATCCAGCACCTGAGTAAGCGCAGACGTCAGATGTTTGCTCAAGGCGGAGTTTGTGTCTATAATGACCGACAAATGGAGAGGAGTTGAAAAGAGGTCATAGAGGATTTCCCACACTTGAGCTTGTGAGATGCTCCAAACAGCCAGGTTTCCTTCTACAGGACAGGGCAGTCAGATTTGTTTGCTCGAGAGTCCCCCATGTGGAAAGTTTGGGTAGCAGAGCACTCCCACATGGATGCCTGGAAAGCACACTTCCACTGAACATTGCAGCTGAGGAACATGGCAGGTTCTTTCTGAAGGCTCTGGGGTGAAGTACCAAGGCCTGTAGTTGACATGGAATCTCATGAAGATGGCTCACAATGCTGGCTTGTTACCAGTGAGATCTTAGAATCTGCTGGTGGCTACGGGCCAAGTAGGATTCATCTACCCTGAGGGTTTGACACAGTTCCAAGAGCACGGCTTCCATCTAGAGAAAGGAGATGTTCTGTTGTGGGGATCAGGGACCATATGTTGTATCTTAAGTTGGTACTCCAGAACAGGTCTCTGATTACAGATGCCTGAAAACCTAATCAGGGGTTACAATGAGGTCATAGGAGCATGTCAGGTTCAATCTTCTGACTGAGAAACACTGACTTGGGTATCTGCCTGGATTCAGGTGATCAGCGTATTTCAGACTGCACATTTGTGTCCAGAGGGGCCTCCAGTATTGGGGTGGGCTAAGGGTCCTTGCAGGTTTCTCCTTATCTCGAAGTTTTAGGCAAATGTGACGGACACATTTTCCTTTGGGATGGCAGGCACAGTCCTTTGGTGTGGCTCCAGAGACCCCATCCTGGAGGAAATATGAGCCATGGTTTCGGGATAGAAGTCTGTAAGCACAAACTCGGGTTAAGGTTAGCGGTGAGGTGATCGCAGGCCCAATGCATAGACCTGGAGGGCAGCTCGTCTGGAACTATAAATTAGTTGCCTTGAAGGTGGTAGCACAGGCTTGTGTATCTGGCTTTTGTGTCCAGGATGGCCTCGGAATACAGGTGTGGTCTCATGGATCCATGGGAGATTTTTCCTCTCAAGGATCCTAGCGGCTCCCTATACTATGGTGGCTTTCTTGGCGAAGGGGAGAGTGCTATTTTCCATATTAGGGGTGTCACAAAACAGGGATTCCAGAGACAGGCTGTGTTTCTGGGCCCCTGAAAAATCCCACCAGGTGTTAGGATTTGTGCTTAGGGGCATATCAGGCCTGCAAATTTGGATTCTGGAATGCAACTGAGAGTGTTTGTTTGAAAGCATGCTCATGTTGGGGGTCACGATGCCTGCTTGTGTCCAGGGCGGCCCTCATGAGTGGGCGGGTTATCATTGGCCATTCAGCTGGCTACCACTCTGAGGTCTGGAAACCCATCCCAAGAGCCATCATTCCTGCCATGGGGAAGGAGGATTTCCCTATTGTGCTTCTGGTTCCCCCATTGGCAGGGATTTCAGCAAATGTCTGGGGACAGATGCCTGAATCAAGAATGGGTAGAGATGACAGACCTGGGACATGGCTGGTCTCACATTCTGGAGTTGGAGCCCAGTCTCTGGGTCCTGACACGAGGTCAGAGACGAGGTTCTGTCACACTCAGCGCTAGTGGCCAGGTAAACCTATAAATGGGGTTCACTCGAGGGTCGAGTAGATTTATCCTCATGTAGGGTTTCTGGGCAGTCTTTCCAGGCTGTTTTTTCTTGCTATGGGGAAGGCAGAATGCTGTGTTGTGGCTTCAGAATTCCCTATCAAGAGAGCTTACTGAACACCAGGGTGAGGATGGAATTGCAAACCCAAGCTACTTTTTTTTTTTTCAAGATTTTATTTATTTGTCAGAGAGCGAGCGAGAGCAAGCACAGGCAGACAGAGTGGAAGGCAGAGTCAGACGGAGAAGCAGGCTCCCTGCGGAGCAAGGAGCCTGATGTGGGACTCGATCCCAGGACGCTGGGATCATGACCTGAGCCGAAGGCAGCTGTTTAACCAACTGAGCCACCCAGGCGTCCCGCCAAGCTACTTTTAAATTCAGTGCCAAGCATAAGGCAATTCCAGTGTGTAGCAGCTGATTCAAATATCCAGCACTTGAGTAAGTGCAGATGTCAGTTGATTGCTCACGCTGGAGTTAGTGTCTATGATGACCAACAAATGGATGGGTGGCCTCAAGAGGCCATGGAGGATTACCCACCCTCAGGCTTGAGATACTCCATACAGAAAAGATTCCTTTTACCGTACAGGGGAGTCTGGTTTGTTTCCTCCACGGTTCCCCATGTGGAAAGTTGGTATCAGAGCACTCCCGCTGGATGCCTGGAAAGTACACCTACATTGACCATGGCAGCAGAGGAACATGGCAGTTTCATTCTGGTGGCTCTGGGCCGAAGTACCAAGGGCTGGAGTTGTCATGGAGTCTCATGAAGATGGGTCACAATGCTGGTATGTTGTCAGGGAGATCATAGAATGTGCTGGTTGCCAGGGGGCCTTGAAGGATTCATCTACCCAGAGTGTTTGACACAGGTCCAGAGCACAGCTTTCTTCTAAGGACAGGAGATGTTCTTTTGTGTGGCTCAGTGACCATATTGTATCATACATTGATATTCAGAACAGCCTTCTGAGTACAGATACCTGAAAACCTATTCTAGTGTTCCAGTGAATCCTAGGAGCATGTCAGGTTCAATCTTCTGTCTGAGGACCATTGACTTGGATATCAGCCTGGATGTAGGTGATATGGTGTGTCAGACTGTGCATTTGCGTCCAGAGTGGCCTCCAATATTGGGCTGGGCTTAGGGGCCTTGCAGGTTTCTCCTAATCTAGAGGGTTTGTTTAATAGTGACAATCACAGTTTCCTTTGGGAAGACAGGTACAATCCCGTGGTGTGGCTCCAGTTATCACAAACTGGAGGGCATGTGAGCCATGGTTTTGGGAGGGAAGTCTGAAAACACAAACTTGGGTTAGGGTTAGTGGCAAGGTTATCACAGGCCCAATGCATAGACATGGATGGCAGCTCTTCAGGAACTGTTAATCGGGTGACTCAAAGGCAGAATCACAGGCTTTTTTTCTCTGTATTGTGTGCAGGATGGCCTCAGAATGCAGTTGTGGCCTCATGGGTCCATGGGAGATTTTTTCCTCTCTAAGGATCCTGGTGGCTCCCAATAGTTGGTGGCTTTTTCGGGGAAGGGAAGAGTGCTTTTTTTCATGTTAGGGGTGCCCCAAAATATGGATTCCAGAGACGGACTCTGGGTTTGGTCCCCTGGAAAATCCCACCAAGTGTTAGGATTTGGGCCTAATGGCTTACCAGGCCTGCATGCAGGATACTGGAGGTGCAACTGAGAGGGCTTGTTTGAAATCATTCTCAGGCTGAGGGTCACAATACTTGCTTATGCCCAGGTGGCCCTCATGAGTGGGCGTGGTCACATTGGCCATGCAGCTGGCTCCCACTTTGAGGGTTGGAAAACCATCCCAACAGCCAGAATCCTGCCATGGGGAAAGAGGAGTTCTCTATAGTGCTTCAGGTTCCCCCATTAGCGGGGATTCCAGCAAAGGTCTGGGGACAGAGGCCTGAATACCAAGGATGGGTAAAGATGATGGACATGGGCCATGGCCAGTATCAAATCGTGGATATGGGCCCCGATCACTGGGTGGCTGACACTAGGTCTTGGCTCAGGCTCTGTCAGACACAGCACTAGTGCCCAGGGCAGCCTATAAATTGGGGTTCCCTCAAGTGCCGAGCAGATTGATCCTCATGTATGGTTTCTGGGCAGACTCACCAGGCCCTTCTTGTTTGTAAGGGGAAGGCAGAATGCTGCTTTGTGGCTCTAGAATTCACTATCAAGAGGGCTTGTGGACCAGGAGGCTGAGGATGGAATTGTAAACCTAAGCTATGGTTACATTCTGTATCAAGCAAAAGGAATTTCCAGTGTGCAATGTTTGAATCCAATATTCAGCACTTGAGTGAGGGTGGATGTCAGATATTTGCTCATGCTGGAGTTTGTGTCTATGATGACACAAAAATGGAGGGGTGGCGTCAAGAGGTTATGGAGGATTTCCCAATCTGGTGTTTTTGAGATGCTCCAAACAGCAAGGTTTCCTTCTACCAGACAGGGGCAGTCTGATTTGTTTCCTCCATGGTTCCCCATGTCGAAAGATCGGATAACATAGATCTCCCACATGGGTGACTGGAAAGCACACCTTCATTGACCATGACAGCGAAGGAACATGGCATCTGGTGGCTTTGAGGGGAAGATATAAAGACTGGATTGGACATGGAACCTCATGAAGATGGGTCAAAATGTTGGTTTGTTACCAGGGAGATCGTAGAATGTGCTGGTGGTTAATGGGCCATGCAGGATTCATCTAGCCTGAGGATTTGACACAGGCCCAAGAGCCCGGATTGCTTCTGGGGGAAGGAGATATTCTGTTGTGGGGCTCAGCGGCCATATGTTGTATCATAAATTGGTAATCCAGAACAGGTCTCTGAGGACAGAAGCCTGAAAACCTAATAAAGGTTTTTAATGAGGCCCTAGGGGAATGTCATTCAATCTTCTGACTCAGGATCATTGACTCTGGTGTCTGACTGGATGCAGGTGATAAGGGTGTTTCAGACTGTGCATTTGTGTCCAGAGTGGCATCCAATACTAGGGTTGGCTCAGGTTCCTTGCAGGTTTCTCCTTATATGGGGTTTTTGGACAACTGTGATGGGCAGTTTCCTTGGGGATTGCAGGAACTGTCCTGTGGTGTGACTCCAGAGACCCCATCCTGGAGGACATGTGTGCCATGATTTTGAGAGAGAAGTCTGCAAACACAAACTTAGGTTAGGGTTAGTGGCAAGGTGATCATAGTCCCAATCCATAGACCAGGAGGGCAGCAAGTCTGGAACTGTAAATCACGTAACTCAAAGGTGGTAGCACAGGTAATTGTATCTGGATTTAATTTCCAGAATGGCCTTTATTGCAGGTGTTGTCTCAAGGGTCCATGGGAGATTTCTCCTCTCAAGGATCCTGGCGGTTCTCAATAGTTTGTTGGATTTCTCCGGGAAGGGATGAGTACTGTTTTCCAGCTTAGGCGTGCCCCAAAACAGGCATTCCAGAGATGAGCTCTGGGTCTAAGTGCTTGGAAAATCCCACCAAGGGTTAATATTTAGGCCTAGGGCCATACCAGGCCTGCAATGCGGGATCCTGGAGGTGCAACTGAGAGCGTTTGTTTGAAAGTATGGTCAAGCTGAGGGTCCCAATGCCTGCTTGTGCCCCGGAGGCCATCAGGATTGGGCGATGTCTACTCAGCCATGCAGCCAGTTCCCATTCCTAGGGTTGGACACCCATCCAAAAGCCAGGATTCCTGCCATGGCGAAGGATGAATTCTCTATTGTGCTTCAGGTCCCCCCATTGGTAGGGATTCCAGCTAAGATCTAGGGGACAGATGCCTGAATACCAAGGATGGGTAGTAATGACAGCCCTGGGCCATGGCCGGTCTCACATGGTTAATGTGGGCCCCACCCTCTGGGTTGCTGACACGAGGTAGGGGCTCAGGCTCTGTCAGACACAGCACTAGTGGCTAGGGCAAACTATAAATAGGGGTTCCCTCCTGGGCTGAGTATATTGATCTTCATGTGCAGTTTATGGGCACACTCACCAGGTCCTTCTATCTATGAAGAAGGCAGAATGTTGCGTTGTGGCTCCAGAATTCCCTATCAAGAGATATGGCAGACCAGTAGGGTGAGGATGAAATTGTAGTCTGAAGCTAGGCTTAAATTCATTGCAAAGCGAAAGGCAGTTCCAGTGTGCAGCAGCTGATTCCAATATCAGCGCCTGAATATGGGCGGATGTCAGATGTTTGCTCAGGCTGGAGTTTGTGTCTATGATGACCAACAAATGGAGAGGTGGCGTCAAGAGGCCATGGAGGATTTCCCACCCTGGGGCTCAGGGGCCATAATTTGTATCATAAGTTGGTATTCCAGAAGAGGCCTCTGAGGACAGGTGCCTGAAAAGTTAATCCCTCTTCCAATGAGGTCCTAGGGCCATGTCAGGTTCAATTATCTGACTCAGGACCATTGATTTGGGTGTCTGCCTGGATGGAGGTGATCAGGGTGTTTCAGACTGTGCATTTGCATCCAGAGCAGCCTCCAATATTGGGATGTGCTCAGGAGCCTTCCGGGTTTCTCCTAATCAGGAGGGTTTGGGCAACTGTGATGGGCCCAGTTTCCTTGGGGATGGCAAGCACAGTCTTGTGGTGTGACTCTAGGGGCCCCATCCTGGAGGACATGTGAGAAATGGTTTTTAGAGAGAGATCTGCAAACACAAACTCGGGATAAGGTTAATGGAGAGGTGTTCACAGCCCCAATCCAAAGATCTGGAGGGCAGCACGTCAGGAACTGTAAATCAGGTGACTCGAAGCCAGTAGCACAGTCTCTTGTATCTGGATAGCATATCCACGCTGGCCTCGGAATACAGGTGTGGACTCATGGGACCATGGGAGATTCTTCTTCTCAAGGATCCTGGGGGATCCCATTAGTTTGGTGGCTTTCTCAGGGAAGTGAAGAGTGCTGTTTTCCATCTTAGGGGTGCCTCAAAACAGGGATTCCAGTGACGGGCTCTGGGTATGTGCACATGGAACATCCCACGATGTGTTAGGATTTGGGCTTAAGGGCATATCAGGCCTGCAATGCAGGATCCTGGAGGTGCAACTAAGAGCATTTTTTTGAAGGCTTGATCAAGCTGAGGGTTACAATGGCTACTTGTGCCCAGGGCAGCCCTCATGAGTGGGCATTGTCTCCTTGGCCATGCAGCTGGCTCCCACTTTGAGGTTTGGACACCCATATCAACAGCCAGGATTCCTACCATGGGGAAGGAGGAGTTCTCTATTGTGCTTTAGGTTACCCCATTGGTAGGGATTACATAAAAGGTCTGGGGACAGGTGCCTGAATACCAAGGATGGGTAGAGATGATGGACTTGGGCCCTGGCCAATCTCACATGCTGGATATGGGCTCATATCTCTGGGTGCCTGAAACTAGGTCTTGGCTCAGGCTCTGTCAGACACAGTACTAGTACTAGTACTCGTACTAGTGCCCAGGACAGCCTATAAATCAAGGTTCCATCGAGTGCCAAGTAGATTGAACCTCATGTGGAGTTTCTGGGAAGATTCACCAGGCCCTATTTCTTTCTAGTGGGAATGGAGAATGTTGCCTTGTGGCTCCAAATTCCCTCTCTAGAGGGCTTGCAGACCAGGAGGCTGAGGATGGAATTCTAAACCCAAGCTATGGATAAATTCAGTGTCAAGTGAAACGCAGTTCTAGTGTGCAGTGGTGGAAAAGAAAATGCAGAATCTAAATAACGGCAGATTTCAGATGTTTTCTCATGCTGGAGTTTTTGTCTATGATGACTGACAAATGGAGGGGTTGTGTCAAGGGCCATGGAGGATTTCTCCTGCTGGTGCTTCTGAGATGCTCCAAACAGAGGGTTCCCTTCTACTGGTCAGTGGCAGTCTGGTTTGTTTGCTCCAGGGTCCCACATGTGGAAAGAATAAGTAGAAGAGCACTCCCACATGGATGCCTGGAAAGCACACCTCCACTGACCATATCAGGTGAGGAACATGGCAGGTTCATTCTGGTGGCTCTGGGGCGATTTACCAAGGACTTGAAGTGACATGGAATCTCATGAAGATGGATCACAATGCTGTTTGTTTGTTACCAGAGAGATCTTAGAATGTGCTGGGGGCTAAGGGGCTGTGCATAATTCATATACCCCGACCCTTGACACAAGTTGAAGAGCACGAATTCCATCTGGGGACAGGAGATATTCTATTGTGGGGTTCAGGGACCAATCTTCTGACACAGGACCATTGACTTGGGTGTCTTCCTGGATGGAGGTGATCAGGGTGTTGCACACTGTGCATTTGTGTCCAGAGTGGCCTCCAATATTGGACTGGGCTCAGGGGACTTGCAGGTCTCTCCTAATCTGGAGGGTTTGGGCAACTGTGATGGACACAGTTTCATTGGGGATAGCAGGATCTTTCCTGTGGTGTGGCTACAGAGACCCATCATAGAGGGCATGTGAGCCATGGTTTTGGGAAAGAAGTCTGTAAACACAAACTTGGGGTAGGGTTAATGGCGAGGTGATTACAGGCCCAATGCGTAGATCTGTAGGGCAGCTCGTCTGGAACTGTAAACCAGGTGATTCGAAGGTGGTAGCACAGTCTCTTGTATCTGGATTGTGTGTCCCGGATGGCCTCGGAATGAAGGTGTGGTCTTATGGAGCCCTGGGAGATTTTTCCTCTCTACGCATCCTGGCAGCTCCTAATAGTTTTCTCAGGGGAGGGAAGAGTGCTGTTTTCCATCATAGGGGTGTTTCAAAACAGAGATTCCAGAGACGGGCTCTGGTTATGTTGGCATGGAAAATCCCACGAAGTGTTAGGATTTGGTCCTAAGGGCATACCAGGCCTGCGATGCGGGACCCTGCAGAAACAACTGAGAGCATTTGTTTGAATGCATGCTAAGGTTGAGGGACACAATGCCTGCTTTGGCCCAGGCGGCCCTTATGATTGGGCGTTGTCTCATTGGCCATGCACCTGGTTCTAATTCTGAGGGTTGAGCACCCATAGCAACAGCCAGGCTTCCTGCCATGGGGAAGGAGGAGTTCTCAATTGTGCTTCAGGTTCCCCCACTGGTAGGGATTCCAGCAAAGGTCTGGGATAGTTGCCGGAATACCAAGGATGGGTAGAGATGACTGGGCCATGGCCAGTCCCACATGCTGGATAAGGGCCCCACACTCTGGGTGGCTGACACGAGGTTGGGGCTCAGGCTCTCTCAGACACAGCGCTAGTGGCCAGCGCAAAGTATAAATCGGGGTTCCCTCGAGGGCCAAGTAGATTGATCTTCATGAGGAGTTTCTGGGCAGACTCACCAGGCCCTTCTTCTTTCTATGGGGAAGGCAGAATGTTGCGTTTTGTCTCCCTAATTCCCTCTCAAGAGGACTTGCAGTCCAGTAGGGTGAGGATGGAATTGTAAACCCAAACTATGCAAGAATACAGTGTCAAGTGAAAGGTATTTCCAGTGTGCGTGACTGATTCGAATATCCAGCACCTGAGTAAGAGCAGATGTCAGATGTTTGCTCATGCTGGAATTTGTGTCTATGATGACTAACAAATGGAGGGTTGGCATCAAGAGAATGTGGAGGACTTCCCAGGCTGGGGCTTGTGAGATGCTCCAAACAACCAAGGTTTCCTTCAACCTGACAGGAGCAGTCTTATTTGTTTGCTCTAGGGTTCCCTATGTGGAATTTTTGTGTAGCAGAGAACTACCTCTTGGATGCCTAGAAAGCACACGTCCATTGACCTTTGTACCTGAGGAACATGGCAGATTCGTTTCATGGCTCTTGGGCAAAGTACCAACAACTTGAGTTGGCATCAAGTCTCAAGAAGTTGGGTCACAATGCTGGTTTGTTACCAGGGAGATCATAGAAGCTGCTGGGGCTAATGGGTCATGCAGGATCCATCTACCCTGAAAGTTGGACATAGATCCAAGAGCACATTTTCCTTCTGGAGACAGGAGATGTTCTGTTGTGGGAATCAGGGACCACATGTTGTATCATAACTTGGTATTCCAGAACAGGACTCTGAGAACAGATGTCTGAAGACCCAATCTAGGGTTCCAGTGAAGTCCTAGGGGGATGTCAGGTTCAATCATCTGACTCAGAAACATTGACTTGGCTTTCTGCCTCGATGGAGGTGCTCAGGGTGTTTCAGACTGCACGTTTGCATCCAGAGCAACCGCCAATATTGGGGTGGGTTCAGGGGCCTGGCAGGTTTCTCCTAATCTGGAGGGTTTGGACAACCTGATGGGCACAGTTTTCTTGGGGATGGCAGGAACTTTCCTGTGATGTGGCTTGAGGGACCACATCTTGGTGGGCATGTAAGCCATGGTTTTGGGAGAGAAGTCGGCAAACACAAACTGGGGTTAGGGTTAGGGTCGAGATGATCACAGGCCCAATGCATAGACATGGAGGGCAGCTCGTCAGGAAATGTAAATAGGATGACTCGAAGGCGGTAGCAAAGACTTTTCTCTCTGGATTGTGTGGACAGGATGGCCTCGGAATGCAGGTTTGTTTTCATGGGTCCATGGGAGATTTTTTCTCTCTAAGGATCCTGGCGGCTCCCAATAGTTTGGTGCCTTTCTCAGGGAAGGGAAGAGTGCTGTTTTCCATCTTAAGGGTGCCCCAAACAGGGATTCTGAGACGGACTCTGGGTCTGGGCACCTGGAAAATCCCACCAAGGGTTAGGATTTGGGCCTAGGGGCATACCAGGCCTGCAATGCTGGTACTGGAGGAGCAACTGAGAGTGTTTGTTTGAAAACATGCTCAGGCTGAGGAACACCATGCCTGCCTGTGCCCATGTCGGCCCTCAGGAGTGGGCATGGTCTCCTTGGCCATGCAGCTGGCTCCCACGCTGAGGGTTGGACAACCAATATTCCTGCCATGGGGAAGGAGGTGTTCTCTATTGTGTTTCAGGTTCGCCATTGGCAGGAATTCCAGCAAAGTTTGGGGGACAGATGACTGGATACCAAGGATGGGTACAGATGATGGCCCAGGGCCATGGCCGATCTCTCATGCTAAATATGGGCCCTCAACTCTGGGTGGCTGACACGAGGTCGGGGCTTAGACTCTGTCAGACACAGCACTAGTGGTCAGGGAAATCTATTAATCAGGGTTGCCTCGTGGTCTGAGTAGATTGATCCTCATGTGAGGTTTCTGGGCAGACTCAACAGGTCCTTCTTCTTTCTATGTGGAAGGCAGAATACTGCGTTGTGGCTCCAGAATTCCCTATCAAGAGATATTGTGGACCAGTGTGGTGAGGATAGAATAGTAATACAAAGCTATGGTTAAGTTCAGTGAAAAGCAAAAGGCAGTTCCAGTGTGCAGCTGCCGTTTCGAATATCCAGCACCTGAGTAAGGGTGGATGTCAGATGTTTGCTCACACTGGAGTTTGTGTCTGTGATTACCCACAAATGGAAGGGTGGCGTCAAGAGGCCATGGAGGATTTCCCATGCTGGGGCTTGTGAGATGCTCCAAATAGCAAAGTTTCTTTCTACCGGACAGGAGAAGTCTGGTTTGTTTTCTCTGGTTTCTCCATGTGGAAAGTTTTGTAGCAGAGAACCCCACAGGGAGGCCTGGAAATCACCCCTCAATTGACCATTGCACCTGAGGAACATGGCAGATGCATTCTGGTGGCTCTGGGGCAATATATCGAGACCTTGAGTTGACATGGAGTCTCATGAAGATGGGGCACAATGATGGTTTGTTACCAGGAATATCATAGAATGTGCTGGTTGCTAAGGGGCCATTCAGGATCCAAATACCCTAAGGGTATGACACAATTCCAGGAGCATGGCTTCCTTTTGGGGGAGGACATATTCTGTTCTGTGGCTCAGGGACTATATATTTTATCATAAGTTGATATTCCAGAGCAGGCCTCTGACGACAGATACCTGTAAACCTAATCTAGTGTGCCAATGAAGTCCTCGGGGCATGTCAGGTTCAATCTTCTGACTCAGGAGCATTGACTTGGGTGTCTGCCTGTATGGAGGTGATCAGGGTGTCTCAGACTGTGCATTTGTGCCCAGAGCTGCCTCCATTATTTGGCTGCGCTCAGGGGCCTTGCAGGTTTCTCCTAATCTAAAGGTATCGGGCAAAAGTGATGGGCACAGTTTCCTTGAGGATCTCAGGCACAGTCTTGTGGTGTGGCTTCAGATGCCAGAACCTGGAGGTCATGTGAGCCATGGTTTTAGGAAGGAAGTCTTCAAACACAAACTCAGTTTAGGTTAATGGCAAGGTGATTGCAGGCCCAATGCATAGACCTGGAAGGCAGCTCGTCAGGAACTGTAAATCCGATGACTCAAAGGTGATAGCACATGATATGTATCTGGATTGTATGTCCAGGATGGCCTCGGAATGCAAGTGTGTTCTCATGGGTCTATGGCAGATTTTTCCACTCAAGGATCCTGGTGGCTACCAAGAGTTTGGTGAGTATCTCGGGGAAGGGAAGAGTGCTGTTTTCCATCTTAAGGGTCCCCCAAAATAGGGATTCCAGAGATGGGCTCTGTGTCTGGGCCCCTGTAAAATCCCACCAGGGTTAGGATTTGGGCCTAGGTGTGTACTAGGCCTGCAATTCGGGGTCCCAGAGATGCAATTGAGAGCGTTTGGTTGAAAGCATGCTCAGGCTGAGGTCACAATGCCTGCTTGTGCCCAGGGAAGCCATCATGAGTGCACATGGTCTCCTTGGCCATGGAGCTGCCTTCCACTTTGAGGGTTGAGCAACTATCCCAACTGTCAGAATACCTTCCATGGGGAAGGAGGAGTTCTCTATTGTGCTTCAGGTTCCCCCAATGGCAAGGATTTCAGCAAAGGTGTGGGTACAGATGCCTGAATACCAAGAATAGAAGAGAAGACAGACTTGGGCCATAGCTGGTCTCACATGCTGGATATGGGCCCTGATCTCTCCGTGGCTGACACTAGGTCCTGGCTCCGGCTATGTCAGACACAGCACTAGTGCCCAGGGCAGCCTATGAATCAGGGTTCCGTCTAGCACCGAGAAGATTGACCATCATATGGTGTTTCTGGGCAGACTCTCCAGGCCCTTTTTCTTTCTATGGGGAAGGCAGAATATTGTGTTGTAGCTCCAGAATTCCCTCACAATAGGGCTTGTGGACCAGTAGACTGAGGATGGAATTGTAAACCCAAGCTATGGCTTAATTCAGTCAAACTAAAGGCAGTTCCAGTGTGCAGCGATCGAATTGAAATCCAGCACCTGAGTAAGGGCGGATGTCAGATGTTTGCTCATGCTGGAGTTTGTGTCTATGATGACTGACAAATGGAGTGGTGGCTTCAAGAGGAAATGGAGGATTTCCCACGCTGGGGCTTGTGAGATGCTCCAAACAGAAGGTTTCCTTCTACCGGACAGGGACATTCTGTTTTTTTGTCTCAAGGGTCCCAGCCAATTGCAAAGTTTGTGTAGCAGAGCACCCCCGTATGGTTGCCTGGAAACCACACCTCCACTGACCATTGCAGCTTGGGAACATGGCAAGTTCATTCTGGTGGCTCTGGGGCGAAGTACTAAGGGCTTATTTTTACATGGAATGTCATGAACATGGGTAACAATGCTGTTTTGTTACCCGGGAATTCTTAGCCTGTCATCTGTACACATCCTTGGTATTAAGGCAACTTTCCACAGACCTTTCCTGTAACCCTGCCAATGGGGGAACCTGAAGCACAATAGAGAACTCCTCTTTCCACTGCAGGAAGCCTGGCTGTTGCAATGGGTGTCCAACCCTCAAAGTGGGATCCAGCTATATGGCCAATGAGACTACGCCCTCTCCTGAGGGCCCCCCTGGGCACAAAGAGGCATGATGACCCTCAGCCTGAGCATGCTTTCAAACAAGCCCTCTCTGTTACACCATTAGGATCCTGCATTGCAGGCCTGGAATGCCCCTAGGCCCAAATCCTAACACTTGGTGGGATATCCGGGCACCCAGACCCAGAGCCCGTCTCTGGAATCCCTGTTTTGGCATAAGCCTAAGTTGGAAAACAGCATTCTTCCCTGTTTTGGAGCACCCCTAAGATGGAAAAGAGCACTCTTTTCTTCTCTGAAAAACCACCAATCTATGGAGATCCACCAGGATCCTTAGAGAGTAAAAGTCTCCCATTGAACCATGAGACCACGTCTACATTCAGAGCCCATCCTGGACACACAATCCAGATAGAAAAGCCTGTGCTACCAGCTTTCAGTCACCCTAATTACAGTTCCTGACGTGATGCCTTCTAGGTCTATGCATTGGACCTGCGATCACCTTGCCACTATCCCTGACCCAAATTTGTGTTTGCAGACTTCCCTCCCAAAACCATGGCTCTCATATCCTCAAGGAGGTGGTCTCTGAATCCTTACCACAGGACTGGGCCTGCCATCCCCAAGGAAACTGTGCCCATCACAGTTCCCCAAAGCCTCCAAGTTAGGAGAAACCTGCAAGGCCCCTGAGCCCACCCCAATAGTGGAAGTGGCTCTGGATGCAAATGCACAGTCTGAAACACCCTGATCACCTACATCCAGTCAGACAACCATATCAATGGTCCTTAGTAAGAAAATTGAACCTGATGGACACCAAGGACATCATTGGATCTCTAGATTAGGTTGCCAGCATCAATCCTCAGAGGCCTGTTCTTGAATACCAAGTCAGGATACAACATATGTACACTGAGCCACAAAACAGAACATCTCCTCTCCCAAGATGGAAACTGTTCACATCGACCTGTGCCAAACCCTCAGCGTGGCCCATAGCCACCAATACATTCTAAGACCTCCCTTGTAACAAACCAGTTTTGGGACACATCTGTAAGAGATTCCAAGTCAACTCAAGGCCTTGGTACTTGGCAACAGAACCACCAAAACGAACCTGTCATGTTCCTCAGCTGCAATGGTCATTGGACGTGTGCTTTCCAGTCATCCATGCGGGAGGGCTCTGCTACGCAAACTTCCACTTGAGGGACCCTGGAGGAAAAAAAAAAAACAGACTCCTCCTGTCCATTAGAAGGAAACCTTGTTGTTTGGAGCATCTCACAATCTTAAGCGTGGGTAATCCTCCATTGCCTCCTGAAGCCACCCCTCCATTAGTCGTCATCCTAGACACAAACTCCAGTGTGAGCAAATATCTGACATCTGCCCTTACTCAGGTGCTGGATATCTCGTATAAGCTGCTGCACATTGAAACTGACTTCCGCTTGGCACTCAATTTAAGCATAGCTGGTGTTTACAATTGCATTCTCACCCTATTTGTCCCCAAACCCTCTTGATAGGGAATTCTGGATCCATAAGGCAGCATTCTGCCTGCCCCACAGAAAGAAGTGCTTCGTGAGTCTGGCCAGAAACCCTACATGAGGATCAATTTACTCGGCCCTGGAGAGAACCCCAATATATAGACTTCTCTGGCCACTAGTGCTGTGTCTGACACAGCCTGAGCCCAGACCTCGTGTCAGCCACCCAGAGAGCGGGGCCCATATCCAGCATGTGAGAACGGCCATGGCCCAAATCTGTCATCTCTATGCATCCTTGGTATTCAGGCATCTGTCCCCAGACCTTTGCTGTAATCCCTGCCTATGGGGGAACATGAAGCACAATAGATATTTCCTCCTTCCCCATGGCTGGAAACCTGGCCATTGGAATGTGTGTCCATCCCTCAGTGTGGGAGCCAGAAAATGGACAATGGGACCACGCCCACTCCTGAGGGCCACCCTGGGCACAAACAGGCATTGTAATGCTCAGCCTGAGCATGTTTCCAAACAAGCCCTCTCAGTTGCACCACCAAGATCCTGCATTGCAGGCCTGGTCTGCCCATAAGCCCAAATCCCAACCCTTGGTGGGATTTTCCAGGCGCCTAGACCCAGAGCCCATCTCTGGAATCTCTGTTTTGGGGCACACCTAAGATCGAAAATAGCAGTCTTCCCATCTCAAAAAGTCATCAAAATATTGGGAGCCGCCTGTATCCTTAGAGGAAAAATCTCCCATTGACCCATGAGGCCACAGCTACATTCTGACGTCACCCTAGACACACAATCCAGATATAAAAGCCTGTGCTTCCGCCTTCGGGTCATTCCAGTTACTGTTCCTGACGAGTAGCCTTCCAGGTCTACACATTGCCCTGCGATAACATAGCCACTAAACCTAACCCAAGTTTGTGTTTGCAGAATTCCCTCCCAGAACCATGGCTCACATGCGCTCCAGGGTGGAGTCTCTGGAGCCACACCACAGGACTGTGCTTGCCATTCCCATGGAAATTGGCATGTCAGTTAACCAAACCCTCCAGAGTTGGTTGAAACATTCAAGGCCCCTGTGGCCACCCCAATATTGGAGGTTACTCTGGACATAAGTGCACAGTCTGAAACTCCCTGATCACCTACATCCTGGCAGACACCCAAGTCAACTGTCCTAAGTCTGAAGATTGAACCTCTCATGCCCCTGGGACTCATTGGAACCCTAGATTAGGTTGTCGGGCATCTGTCTTCAGAGGCCTGTTCTTGAATAGGAACTTATGATACGGCATGTGGTCCCTGAGCCACAAAACACTACATCTCCTGTCCCCAGAAGGTAACCGTGCTCTTCGACCTGTGTTAAACCCTCATGGTAGGAGAATCCTGCAGGCACCTTAGCCACCAACACATTCTAAGATCTACCTGGTAAAAAAAAAAAAAAAAACCAGCATTGTGACCCATCTTCAAGAGATTCCATGTCAACTCAAGACCTTGGTGCTTCGCCCAAGAAGCACCGTAAAGAACCTGCATGTTCCTCAGCTGCATTGGTCAATGGAGGTGTGCTTTCCAGGCATCCATGTGGAAGGGCTCTGCTACCCATACTTTTCACATGGGGGGCCCTGCAGAAAACATACCAGACTCTAACTGTCCAGTAGAAAAAACAACCTTGCTGTTTGGAGCATCTCACATGCATCAGCCTCTTGATGCCACTCCTCCATTCGGTCATCAGAGACACAAACTCCAGTGTGCGTAAACATCTGAAATCCACCTTATCTCAGGTGCTGGATAATTCATTTGTTGGCCACGATAGATACAAACTCTATCATGAGCAGACATCTGACCCTCGCCTGTACTCAGATGCTGGAGATCTCGAAAAAAACCACTGCACATTGGAACGGCCATGTTCTCGGCACTGAGATTAAGCATAGATTGTGTTTTCTGCCTTCTGTTCTCACACTCCTCGCCTTCAAGTCCCCGATATTGGGAATTTGGGAGCCACAATGCAGCCTTCTGCCTGCCCACCAGAAAAAAGAGGTGCCCTATGGGTCTGTGTGAAACTCCATATAAGGTTCCACCAGCACAACCCTCTATAGCACCATAATATCATAGGCCACCTTGTGAACTAATGCTTTGTCTGACACAGCTCGAGCCCCGACCTCCTGGTAGCCACCTAGATAGCGGGACCCATATCTGGCAGGTGTGACCTGCCTTGACCTGAGTCCTTCATCTCAAACCAACCTGGTTATTCACGTACCAGTCCCAGAACATAGCTCAAATTACTGTGCATGGGGGAATCTGAAGCACAAAAGAGTACTCCTCCTTCCTCATAGAAGGAAAATTAAATGTTGATATGGTGGTCCAACCCTCATATTGGGATCCAGGTGCATGGAACAAGAGTCAATGCCCACTCAGGATGGGCATCTGGGCACAAACAGGCATTGTGACCCTTACCCTGATACCCATTTCCAACAAGTCTCCATGGGAGCTGAACCAAAGCCCCACAGAGCCAGGCAGTCAAGCCTCTAGGCCCAAATACTAAGCCTTTGTAGGGTTATCCAGGCACAGGGACCTATAACCCATCTCTGGAATCCCTGTGTTGACGGAAACACTGAAACAGTAAACCACGCTCTCTCCTTCCCAGTGAGACACCAAACTCTTGGGTGCTGGGCAGAATCCCCAGAGAGGTAGAATATTCCATGGACACATGAGGACACCCCACCATTCCAAGGCCATCCTAGACACAATCCAGACAGAAAAGCCTTTGCTCCTGCCTCCCAGCCACACGAATTTCAAATCCTGAGGAGCTGCCCTCAGCGTCTGCAGATCGGGGCTGCCATCACCTCCCTCCTAATTGATACACAATTTTGTGTCTGAAGACTTTGGTCCCAGAGCCCTTAACCACATTCCCTGCAGGATGGGGCTGACAGAACCACACTACATCACTGGGCCTGATCTCTGGATGAAATTCTGCCGTCTCAGTTGCACAAACCCTCCAGATTAGGAAAAGCCTGCAAGGCCCCTGAGCCCACCCCAATTTCATAGGCCACTCTGGAAAAAATGCACAGTCTGACACAGCCTGAGCATCTACCTCCAGGAAGACTCACAGGTCAAAGTCCCTAAGTCCGAAGGTTGAGGATGACATGCCCCTACAACCTCATAAGAACCCGAGCCTAGATATTCAGGCCTCTGTGCCCAGAGGCCTGGTCTTGAAATCCAACATATGATCCGACATGTGGTCCCTGAGCCATACAAGAGAACCCCTCCTGTCCCGAGAAGGGAACCTGGCTCCTGGGAACTGGGTCTAACCCTCAGGTAGGAGAATCCTGCATGGCCACAGACCCACAACCACATTCTTTTTTTTTATATAGATTTTATTTATTTATTTGACAGACAGAGATCACAAGTAGGCATAGAGGAAGGCAGAGAGAGAGAGAGGAAGAAGCAGGCTCCCTGCTGAGCAGAGAGCCCGATGCGGGACTCAATCCCAGGACCCTGAGATCATGACCTGAGCTGTAGACAGCGGCTTAGCCCATTGAGCCACCCAGGCACCCTCACCACCACATTCTAAGGTCTCCCTGGACACCAAGCAGCATTGTGACTCATTAGACTGAGAACATCCGTCAACTTAGATCACTTGGAAATTTGAACAAAAACCAGCAGGTCAAGCCTGCAATGTTCCTCAGCTACAATGGTCATGCAAGGAAGACTTCCCAGGCCCCCATTCAGACACCTCTGCTGTCGAATCTTTCTATATGGGGGACCCTGGAGCCTTGTAAGCGGACTTCCCCTGTCCCACAGTAGGACACCTTGCTGTTTGGAGCAGCTCACAAGGTCCTGCTTGGGAAAATCTCCAAGAATTCTTGAGGCCACCCCACAATTCGTTGACCATCATGGATGCAAACCCAGCGTGAGCAGACATCTGACCCTCGCCCATACTCAGGTGCTGGAAATCTCGAAACAACCACTGCACAATGGAATGGTCCTGTGGTCGGCACTGAGCTTATCCGTGGCTTGTGTTTTCAGACTTCTGTCTTCACACTCCTCGCCTACAAGCCCTCCATATTGGGAATTCTGAAGCCACTGTGCAGCTTTCTGCCTGCCCACCAGAAAGAAGAAGTGCCCTATGGGTCTTCGCAGAAACCCACATGAGGATCCTCCTGCACGGCCCTCAATGGCACCCCAATATAATAGACCGACCTCTGCATAAATTGTCTGTCTGACATCGCCTGATCCCCGACCTCCTGTCAGCCACCCAGATAGTGGGCCCCATATCCTCCAGGTGGGTCCAACCTTGGCCCGAGGCCATCATCTTGAAGCAACCTGGATATTCAGGTACCTGTCCCAGACTTAGCTCAAATTCCTGCCCATAGGGGACTCGGAAGCACAAAAGAGTGCTCCTCCTTCCCCATGGCCAGAAAACTGAATGTTGAGATGGCTGTACAACCCTGAGTGGGAACCAGGTGCATGGTCCATGAGACCACGCCTACACAGGATGGGCAGCTGGGCACAAACAGGCATTGTGACCCTCAGAATGAGACCCCTTTCCAAAGATCCCCCTTGGGATCTGGACCAGGAACCCAAATCGAAGCTTTGGTTAAGTTTTCCCAGTGTCTGGACCCAGAACCCATCTCTGGAATCCCTGTTTGGACAGGATCCCAGAGATGGAATACAGTCTTTTCCTCTTCCCCAGAAAGAAATCAAACTCTTGGGTGCCAAGCAGAATCACCAGAGTGGAAGAATATCCCATGGACACATGAGGTCACCCCTCCATTTAGTGGCCATCCTAGACACAAAATCCAGACAGAAAAGCCTGTGCTCCTCCCTCCCAGCCACCTGAATTTCAAATCCCGAGGAGCTTCCCTCAGGGTCTTCAGATTCGGACTGCCAACACCTCACTCCTATCTCTTATGCGAGGTTGTGTCTAAAGTCTTTGGTCCCAAAGTCCTGACACACATGACCTCCAGGATGGGGCCTCGAGAAACACATGACATCACTGGCCCTGCTCTCCTGAGGAAACCCTGCCCATCTCAGTTTCCCAAAATGTCCAGATTAGGAGAAAACTGCAAGGCCCCTGACTGCACCCCAATATCATAGGCCACTCTGGAAAAAGTGCACAGCCTGACACAGCCTCAGCACCTACCTCCAGGATGACATGCAGGCCAATGGCACTTAGTCCGAAGATTGAAACTTCCATGGCCCTAAAACCTCATCAGAACCCTAGCTTATGTTTTGAGGTCTCTCTCCCTAGAGGGCTGTTCTGGAAATTCAAGCATATGGTCCAACCTGTGGTCCGTGAGCCATACAAGAGCACACATCCTGTCCCAAGAAGGAAACCTGGCTCCTGGGTACTGGGTCTAATCCTAAGGATAGAGAATCCTCAATGGTCAGAGAGCCGCCACCACATTCTAAGGTCTCCCTGGACACCAAGCAGCATTGGGACCTGTTAGACTGAGAACTTCCATCAACGCAAATCACTTGGAAATTGGAATCAGTGTCAATGGTTCAAGCTTACCCTGTTCCTCAGCTGCAATGGTAACAAGAGATTGGCTTCCCAGGCCTCCATTCAGAGAGCATTGCTATCGAATCTTCCATATGGGGGACCCTGGAGCCCTGTAAGAAGACTTCTGCTGTCCCTTAGTAGGACACCTTGATGTTTGGAGCAGCTCACAAGCTCCAGCTTGGAAAAACCTCCAAGAATTCTTGAGGCCTCCCCACAATTTGTTGGCCATCATGGATACAAACTCCAGCGTGAGCAGACATCTTCCCCTCGCCCAGGTGCTGAAGATCTCGAAACAACTGCTGTACATTGGAATAGACATGTGCTCGGCACTGAGCATAACCGTAGCTTATGTTTTCATACTTCTGTCCTCACACTCCTCGCCTGCAAACCCTCCAACTTGGATATTCTGGAGCCGTAATGCAGCCATCTGCCTGCTCACCAGATAGAAGAAGTGAAAAAAGGGTCTGTGCAAAAATCCCCCATGAGGATCCAGTTGCACAGCTCTCAAAAGCACCCCAATATCATAGGCCGAACTCTCCACGAATGTTCTGTCTGACACAGCTCGAGCCCGAGCTCCTGACAGCCACCCAGAAAGCAGGCCTCATTTTCTGCAGGTGGGTCCTGCCTTGGCCCGAGGACCTCATCTCAAAGTGAACTGGGTATTCAGGCACCTGTCCCAGAACTTAGCTCAAATTCCTGCCCATGGGGGAACCTGAAGCATAAAAAAGTACACCTCCTTCCCCATGGCAGGAAAACTGAATGTTGAGATGGCAGTCCAACCCTCAGAGTGGGAGCCAAGTGCATAGCCCATGAGGTCACACCCACTCAGCATGGGCATCTGGGCAAAAACAGGCATTGTGACCCTCAGAATGAGACCCATTTCCAACAAGAACACTCGGGAGCTGTACCAGGAAAACATAGAGCAGGACCCTAGGCCCAAATCCTAAGCCTTGTTGCGGTGATCCAGGCTCCAGAACCCAGGACCCATCTCTGGAATGGCTGTTTGGACGGGATCCCTGACTCATAAAACTGAGCTCCTCCCATACCCCAGAAATACACCAAACTCTTGGGTGCCGAGCAGAATTCCCAGAGAGGTAGAATCTCACATGGACCCATGAGGCCACCCCTCCATTTCGTGGCCATCATAGACAAACAAGTCAGACAGAAAAAAACTGTGCTCCTGCCTCACAGCCGTCCGAATTTCATATCTGGAGATGCTTCGCTCAGGGTCTGCAGATTGGGTCTGCCATCACCTCGAGCTTAACTCTTACCCGAGTTTGTGTCTGAAGACTTTGGACCCAGAGTCCTGACCCATATGCCCTCCAGGATGGGGCCTCCAGGAACACACAACGGCACTGGGCCAGCTCTCCCAAGGAATGTCAGCCTGTCTCAGTTTCCCAACCCACCAGATTAAGAGAAAATTGCAAGGCCCCTAATACCACCCCAATTCCATAGGAAGCTCCAGAAAAAATGCATAGTCTGACACAGCCTCAGAATATACCTCCAGGAAGACACCCAGGTCAATGGGAAGTGATGAAATGGCCTAACCCATGGCAGGTTCGATGTGCTGGGTGTGAAGCCAACTGTCTCAATGTCTCTCACAAGGTCTGGGCTCAGGCTATGTAAGACAGAGCATAGTGTTTAGGGTAGCCTATGCAATTGGGGTGTTGCCAAGGGCTGAGCAGGTTGATTTTCATTTGGGGTTTCTGAGCAATGCCATAGACAATGTTTTTCTTTGGGGGGCAGGCAGAGTGCTTCGTTCTGGAACCAGAATTCCCAATCATGAGGGCTTTTGGGCCAGGAGTGCTAGGGTAGAGTCTGAAAACAAAACATAGGGTGAGGTGGGGAGCAGGCCCACTCTGCAAAGGCTGAAAGGATATCTCATGCATCTGAAGTCAGGCTGAGGATCAGACATTGCCTGAGGTTGGATTGTGCCTTTGATGGCACCTTCATGAAGCAGGTGCCTCATGAGGTCAACGAAGTTTTCCCACGCTGAGTTTGGAGGTTGCCACAAACCACAAGGTTTCCTTCTGCGAGACAGTCGAGTCCTGTTGAATGGCTCCAGTACATACCATACGGAAGGACTGAAGAGGAGGGTTCAAAGGATTGATCCCTGAACAACATGCCTCGCATTCCCTTTGGCCATTAACGACAAGATATGTTTGTTCTGCTGGCTCTGGGGGAAGCTAACCAGTGGGCTGAGTTGAAATGGCCTCTCCTGAGGATGCGTCAAAATGTGGGTTTCTGTCCATGGAGACCTTGGAATGTGATGGTTGTACTGTGGCCCTGTGGAATTCTCCGACCAGAAGGGTTTGATACAGATCCAGTAAGAAAGCACTCCATGTGGAGACAAGAGAGGGTTGGTTTGGAGCCACAGAAAAACCTAATATGCTGGTATAAGAAACCAGTCCTCTGAGGACAGACACATGAAAACTAAAGCTAAGGTTCATATTAGGGCCTAAGGGCCTGTCCATTTCAATCTTCTGTCTCTGGGGACACTGTCTGAAAGTCTAAGTGGTGATAATGGCTCAGCTGGTGTCAGAGTGCCCCTTTTAGTCCAGGGCAGCCTACACTATCAGGATGGCCTCAGGGGCCTTGGAACTTTTCCCTAACCTGTAGGGTTGTGGTCAATGGATTGGGCACACTTTCCTTGGAGATGGCAGGCACAATCGTTCACTGTGGCTCCAGATGCCCTAGCCTGGAGGGTGTGTGGGTCCAGGCTGTGGCACATAAGTCTGAAAACAAAAACTCAGCTTATGAGTGGCGCCGAGGGTATGGCAGGCCGGTTGTACAGATAAAGAGTGAGCCTCTTGGCTTGTGAATCAAGGGCGAGATTCCTTCAGGCTTTTGTCTCTGGATGCGTCCAGGATAGCCGTGGATTGTAGGGGGTGGCCTCAGTGAATATGGACGAGTAAACTCTCTGGGGATTTGTCCCAGCTAACAGGAGTTTGGGGTCATTTTGTGGGAAGGGTGGAGTCCTGTTGTCTGGCTCATGTGTCTCTCCAAGAAGGTGATTCCAGAGCAGAGCCCCAGGAACAGGGGGGAGACTGGAAAACTCAAACACTGGTGAGGATTGGGTGTATAGGGGCTTGGCACGCCCCATATGAGGGCTCTTGGTCAAGGCCCTGACAGGCCTTTCTTTGATATTGGGCTCATGCAGAGGGTCACAGAGTGAATTTGTGCCCAAGGCAGCACTCAAGTTTGGGCGTGGTTTCAGGGGAAATGAAGGTTTCTCCCACCCGAAAGGTGTGACTCCATGCCAAGAGCAAGCCTTACAGCCATGGGGAAGAAGGAGTTCTGATTTGTGCTTCAGATGCCCAACTGTGTGGGGAATTGATATAATATCTGGGTTTAGATATCGGAAAACCAAGGTTAGGAAGAGATAACGGCATAAGACCATGGCGTGTCAGAAGTGCTAGGTGTGTGGCCAGCTGTCTCCTTGCCTGTCTGGACGTCTGGCATCAGGCTGTGAAAGGCAGAGCATTAGTGTCCAGAGCAGCCTATCAAATCTGAGTGCCGTCGAGGCAAGAGCAGGTTGATCCTCATCTGGGTTTTATGGAAAGCCCCACAAGGAAACGTTTTCTACCGGTGGGCAGTAACTGGGCAGGCTTGTGGTTCTGCAATTCCTACTCTGGAGGGATTGTTTGCCAGGAGTGTGAGGAAGGAAGTCTGAAAACACAAGCTAGTGTGAGGTTTGGGACCGAGGGCACGGCAGGCCACTCTGCAGAGGCTGAATCAAGATCTCCTGCATTGCGGTCATGTCTACTATGAGACGTGCTTCAAGCTAGAGTTTTTGACCATGATGGCCTCTCCCTGAAGGATATGGAGGGCTTCATGAGGCCCGGCAGGTGTGCCGTTTTCTCCTACACAGCCTATCCAGTTCGGGTACCGTCGAGGCCCGAGCAGGTTGATCCTCATCTGGGTTTTCTGCAGAGCCCCACAGGGAAACGTTTTTCTTCCGTTGGGCAGACACTGGGCTGGGTTTTGGTTCCGGAGTTCCTAGTCCGGAGGGCTTGTTTGCCAGGAGTGTGAGGAAGGAAGTCTGAACACACAAGCTAGCGTGAGGTTTGGGACCGAGGGCACGGCAGGCCCACTCTGCAGAGGCTGAATCGAGATCTCCTGCACTGAGGTCATGTCAACTATGAGACGTGCCTCAGGCTAGAGTTCTTGTCCAGCATGGCCTCTTCCTGAAGGGTGTGGGGGCTTCATGAGGCCAGAAAGTTTTGCCTACGATGGGATTTGTGAACTGCTCCAAAACTGAAGGTTACCTTCTGCACGACAGTCGAGTCCTATTGGATGGTTCCAAGAGGCCTTATATGGAAAGACTCGAGAGCAGGTGTCTAAGCATGGATGCCTGGGAACGCCACCTCATATTCCCACTCTTTAGTCAGGACAAGGCAGGCTCAATCTGCGGGCTCCTGGGTGAGCTACCCAGAGGGTAGAGTTGAAATGGTCTCTCCTGAAGATGAGTCCTACTGTGGCTTGGTGGCCTGGGAGACCTTGGAATGTGGAGGTGGCTCAGGGACTCTGCAGGATTCTCCAACATGAGGTGTTTGACACGGCTCCAACAAGGAAACTTCCCATTTGGAGACGAGAGGTGTTCTGTTCCATGCCTCAGGAAAGCCCCATACCCTGTTCATCGAACCAAAGCCTCTGAGGAGTGACACCTGGAAACCAAAGCAAGAGTTGAGACAACGGCCTAAAGGCCTGTCCGGCTCAACCTTCTATCTCTGTTGACATCTGTGTGCATGCATTCATGGATGTAGCTGCTCAGCTTGTGTCCGAATGCCCCTGTGAGTCCAGTGAGGCTCCCAGTAGTGGGATGTCCTCGGAGGCCTTGAGGTTTCTCATATTCTGGAGGTGTGTGGCCAAAGGAATGGACACAGTTTCCCAGGAGAGAGCAGGCACGGTCCTGTTGTATGGCTCCAGAGGACCCAGCCTAGAGGCTGTGTTTGCCAGGGCTGTGGGGACAGATGTCTGAAAAAGCAAACTTGGCTCAGCTAGGGGCCAATGTAATGGCAGGCCTGATATCTAGTCCGTGAGGGGAGATCCTCTGGAAATCAAAGTAGGGCAAGTGGGAGGCAGTCACTCAGGATTTTGTCTCTGGGTGTTGCGTTTACAGTGTCCGGTCAGGGTAGGGGTTGTCTCAGAGGCCGAGGGAGTGGGAATGAAGAGTACTGTTTTCTGCCACAGGGGACCTCCCAGGAGAGGGACTCTAGAGCACAGCAGTGGGTTCCCTCAACTGGAATACACACCATCTAGTTAGTCCTGGGTGCCTATGGGCATGGCAAGCCACATATGCGGGCTCTTGGTCCAGTCACTGAGAGGTGTTACTTGAATAAGGTACTCACGCTGAGGGTCACAATGTGTGTTTGTGCCCAAGGCGGCCCTCACGCTTGGGCGTGGCCTCATGGGCCATGCCGTTTTCTCCTACACTGAAGGTTTGACTCACTGCCAGCAGCAAGGTTTCTTGCCATGGGGAAGGAGGGGTTCTGACTTGTGCATCAGGTTCCCCCCTGTGCAGGGATTGGAGATAAGGTCTAGGTTCCGATGACTGAAAACCCAGGTTGGGAATGGATGGTGGCCTAAGGCAGTGGCGGGTCCAATGTGCTGGGTGTGCAGCCAGCTGTGTCGGTGTCTGTTGGAAGGTCTGGGCTCAGGCTATTTGCAACAGAGCATCACTGTTTATGGTAGCCTATGCAATTGGGGTGTTGCCGAGGGCCAAGCAGTTTAATCCTCTTTTGGGGTTTCTGAGCAGCGCCATAGATAATGTTTTTCTCCTGGGAGGCAGGCACAGTGCTTCATTGTGGCCCCAGAATTCCCAGTAGGGAGGGTTTGTGGGCGAGGAGTGTGAGGACGGAAGTCTGAAAACACAAGCTAGTGTGAGGACTGGAGCCAAGGACAGAGCAGGCCCACTCTGCAGAGGCTGAATCAAAATCTCCTGCATCTGAAGTCAGGCTGAGGATCAGACGTTGGCTGAGGCTGGAGTATGTGTCCATGATGGCACCTTCATGAAGTGGGGGCCTCATGAGGCCAAGGAAGTTTTCCCACGCTGAGTTTGGAGGTTGCCCCAAACCACAAGGTTTCCTTCTGCGGGATATTCGAGTCCTGTTGCATGGCTACAGGACATACCATATGGAAGGACTGGAGAGCAGGGTTCGAAGGATGGATCCCTGTACAGCATGCCTCGCATTCCCATTGGCTATTAGCGACAAGATATGTTTGATCTGCTGCCTCTGGAACACGCGACCCAGGGGGCTGAGTTGAAATGGCCTCTCCTGAGGATGCGTCATAATGTGCGTTTGGGTCCATGGAGACCTTGGAATGTGCTGGTTGTTCAGTGGCCCTGCGGAACTCTCCTACCTGAAGTGTTTGATACATCCCAGTAAAAAAGCTGCCCATGTGGAGATGAGAGAGGTTTGGTTTGGTGCCTCAGAAAAGCCCCATGTGCTGGTCTACGAAAACAGTCCTCTGAGAACGGAAACATGGAAACCAAAGCTAAGGTTCAGATTAGGGCCTGGGGGCCTGTCCATTTCAACCTTCTGTCTCTGGGGACACTGTCTGAGAGTCTAAGTGGAGATAGTTGCTCCGCTGGTGTCAGAGAGCCCCTCTTAGTCCAGGGTGGCCTATACTATTGATGGCCTCAGGGACCTTGGAGCTTTTCCCTAACCTGTAGGGTTGTGGTCAATGGATTGGGCACACTTTCCTTGGAGAGGGCAGGCACAATCTTTCGCTGTTTGGTCCAGAGGCCCTAGCCTGGGTGTTGTGTGGGTCCAGGCTGTGGGCACAGAAGTCTGAATACACAAACTCACCTTGTGAGTGGCGCCTAGGGTATGGCAGGCCGGATGTACAGCCCGAGAGGGAGCTCCTGGGCCTCTGAAACAAGGGCGAGTGGGAGGCGTTCCTTCAGGCTTTTGTCTCTGGATGTTGTGTCCGGGATAGCCGTGGATTGGAGCGGTGGCCTCAGGTACTGTGGACGAGTATCCCTCTCTGGGGATTTGTCCCAGCTCCTAAGAGTTTGGGGTCATTTTGTGGGAAGGGTGGAGTCGTGTTGTCTGGCTCATGGGTGTCTCCAAGAAAGGGATTCCAGAGCAGAGCTCCAGGTACGGGCGGGGCGACTGGAAAATTCAAACCGTGGTGAGGATTGGGTGCATAGGGGCTTGGCAAGCCCCATATGTGGGCTCTTGGTCCAGGCCCTGACAGGCCTTTCTTTGACATGGGGCTCATGCTGAGGGTCACAGTGTGAATTTGTGCCCAAGCAGCACTCAAGTTTGGGCGTGGCATCAGGGGCCATGAAGGTTTCTCCCACCCTGAAGGTGTGACTCCATGCCAAGAGCAAGCTTGACAGCCATGGGGAAGGAGGAGTTCTGTTTTGTGCTTGCTATACCCAGCTGTGTGGAGAATTGATATAATGTCTAGGTTCAGATATCTGAAAACCAATGTTAGGATGAGGTGACGGCATAAGACCATGGCCTGTCCCAAGTGCTGGGTGTGCGGCCAGGTGTCTCCTTGTCTGTCTGGACGTCTGGCTTCAGGCTGTGTCAGGCAGAGCATGAGTGCCCAGAGCAGCCTATCCAGTTCGGGTACCGTCGAGGCCCGAGCAGGTTGATCCTCATCTGGGTTTTCTGGAGAGCCCCACAGGGAAACGTTTTTCTTCCGTTGGGCAGACACTGGGCTGGGTTGTGGTTCTGGAGTTCCTAGTCCGGAGGGCTTGTTTGCCAGGAGTGTGAGGAAGGAAGTCTGAACACACAAGCTAGCGTGAGGTTTGGGACCGAGGGCACGGCAGGCCCACTCTGCAGAGGCTGAATCAAGATCTCCTGCACTGAGGTCATGTCAACTATGAGACGTGCCTCAGGCTAGAGTTCTTGTCCAGCATGGCCTCTTCCTGAAGGGTGTGGGGGCTTCATGAGGCCAGAAAGTTTTGCCTACGATGGGATTTGTGAACTGCTCCAAAACTGAAGGTTACCTTCTGCACGACAGTCGAGTCCTATTGGATGGTTCCAAGAGGCCCCATATGGAAAGACTCGAGAGCAGGTGTCTAAGCATGGATGCCTGGGAACGCCACCTCATATTCCCACTCTTTAGTCAGGACAAGGCAGGCTCAATCTGCGGGCTCCTGGGTGAGCTACCCAGAGGGGAGAGTTGAAGTGGACTCTCCTGAAGATGAGTCCTACTGTGGCTTGGTGGCCTGGGAGACCTTGGAATGTGGAGGTGGCTCAGGGACTCTGCAGGATTCTCCAACATGAGGTGTTTGACACGGCTCCAACAAGGAAACTTCCCATGTGGAGACGAGAGGAGTTCTGTTCCATGCCTCAGGAAAGCCCCATAACCTGTTCTTCGAACCAAAGCCTCTGAGGAGTGACACCTGGAAACCAAAGCAAGAGTTGAGACTACGGCCTAAAGGCCTGTCCGGCTCAACCTTCTATCTCTGTTGACATATGTGTGCATGCATTCATGGATGTAGCTGCTCAGCTTGTGTCTGAATGCCTCTGTGAGTCCAGTGAGGCTCCCAGTAGTGGGATGTCCTCGGAGGCCTTGAGGTTTCTCATATTCTGGAGGTGTGTGGCCAAAGGAATGGACACAGTTTCCCAGGAGAGAGCAGGCACGGTCCTGTGGTATGGCTCCAGAGGACCCAGCCTAAAAACTGTGTTTGCCAGGGCTGTGGGGACAGAAGTCTGTAAAAGCAAACTTGGCTCAGCTAGGGGCCAATGTAATGGCAGGCCTGATCTCTAGTCCGTGAGGGGAGATCCTCTGGAAATCAAAGTAGGGCAAGTGGGAGGCAGTCACTCAGGATTTTGTCTCTGGGTGTTGCGTTTACAGTGTCTGGTCCGGGTAGGGGTTGTCTCAGAGGCCGAGGGAGTGGGAATGAAGAGTACTGTATTCTGCCACAGGGGACCCCCCAGGAGAGGGACTCTAGAGCACAGAAGTGGGTTCCCTCAACTGGAATTCACACCATCTAGTTAGTGCTGGGTGCCTATGGGCATGGCAAGCCACATATGCGGGCTCTTGGTCCAGTCACTGAGAGGCGTTACTTGAATAAGGTACTCACGCTGAGGGTCACAATGTGTGTTTGTGCCCAAGGCGGCCCTCACGCTTGGGCGTGGCCTCATGGGCCATGCCGTTTTCTCCTACACTGAAGGTTTGACTCACTGCCAGCAGCAAGGTTTCTTGCCATGGGGAAGGAGGGGTTCTGACTTGTGCATCAGGTTCCCCCCTGTGCAGGGATTGGAGATAAGGTCTAGGTTCCGATGACTGAAAACCCAGGTTGGGAATGGATGGTGGCCTAAGGCAGTGGCGGGTCCAATGTGCTGGGTGTGCAGCCAGCTGTGTCGGTGTCTGTTGGAAGGTCTGGGCTCAGGCTATTTGCGACAGAGCATCACTGTTTAAGGTAGCCTATGCCATTGGGGTGTTGCTGAGGGCCAAGCAGTTTGATCCTCATTTGTGGTCTCTGGGCAGCACCATAGATAATGTTTTTCTCCTGGGAGGCAGGCACAGTGCTTCATTGTGGCCCCAGAATTCCCAGTAGGGAGGGTTTGTGGGCCAGGAGTGTGAGGACGGAAGTCTGAAAACACAAGCTAGTGTGAGGATTGGAGCCAAGGGCAGAGCAGGCCCACTCTGCAGAGGCTGAATCAAAATCTCCTGCATCTGAAGTCAGGCTGAGGATCAGACGTTGGCTGAGGCTGGAGTATGTGTCCATGATGGCACCTTCATGAAGTGGGGGCCTCATGAGGCCAAGGAAGTTTTCCCACGCTGAGTTTGGAGGTTGCCCCAAACCACAAGGTTTCCTTCTGCGGGACATTCGAGTCCTGTTGCATGGCTCCAGGACATACCATATGGAAGGACTGGAGAGCAGGGTTCAAAGGATGGATCCCTGTACAGCATGCCTCGCATTCCCATTGGCTATTAGCGACAAGATATGTTTGCTCTGCTGCCTCTGGAACACGCGACGCAGGGGGCTGAGTTGAAATGGCCTCTCCTGAGGATGCGTCATAATGTGCGTTTGGGTCCATGGAGACCTTGCAATGTGCTGGTTGTTCAGTGGCCCTGCGGAACTCTCCTACCTGAAGTGTTTGATACATCCCAGTAAGAAAGCTGCCCATGTGGAGATGAGAGAGGTTTGGTTTGGTGCCTCAGAAAAGCCCCATGTGCTGGTCTACGAAAACAGTCCTCTGAGAACGGAAACATGGAAACCAAAGCTAAGGTTCAGATTAGGGCCTGGGGGCCTGTCCATTTCAACCTTCTGTCTCTGGGAACACTGTCTGAGAGTCTAAGTGGAGATAGTTGCTCCGCTAGTGTCAGAGAGCCCCTCTTAGTCCAGGGTGGCCTATACTATTGATGGCCTCAGGGACCTTGGAGCTTTTCCCTAACCTGTAGGTTTGTGGTCAATGGATTGGGCACACTTTCCTTGGAGAGGGCAGGCACAATCTTTCGCTGTTTCGTCCAGAGGCCCTAGCCTGGATGTTGTGTGGGTCCAGGCTGTGGGCACAGAAGTCTGAATACAGAAACTCAGCTTATGAGTGGCGCCTAGGGTATGGCAGGCCGGATGTACAGCCCGAGAGGGAGCTCCTGGGCCTCTGAAACAAGGGCGAGTGGGAGGCGTTCCTTCAGGCTTTTGTCTCTGGATGTTGTGTCCGGGATAGCCGTGGATTGGAGCGGTGGCCTCAGGTACTGTGGACGTGTATCCCTCTCTGGGGATTTGTCCCAGCTCCCAAGAGTTTGGGGTCATTTTGTGGGAAGGGTGGAGTCGTGTTGTCTGGCTCATGGGTGTCTCCAAGAAAGGGATTCCAGAGCAGAGCTCAGGTACGGGCGGGGCGACTGGAAAATTCAAACCGTGGTGAGGATTGGGTGCATAGGGGCTTGGCAAGCCCCATATGTGGGCTCTTGGTCCAGGCCCTGACAGGCCTTTCTTTGACATGGGGCTCATGCTGAGGGTCACAGTGTGAATTTGTGCCCAAGCAGCACTCAAGTTTGGGCGTGGCATCAGGGGCCATGAAGGTTTCTCCCACCCTGAAGGTGTGACTCCATGCCAAGAGCAAGCTTGACAGCCATGGGGAAGGAGGAGTTCTGTTTTGTGCTTGCTATACCCAGCTGTGTGGAGAATTGATATAATGTCTAGGTTCAGATATCTGAAAACCAATGTTAGGATGAGGTGACGGCATAAGACCATGGCGTGTCCGAAGTGCTGGGTGTGCGGCCAGGTGTCTCCTTGTCTGTCTGGACGTCTGGCTTCAGGCTGTGTCAGGCAGAGCATGAGTGCCCAGAGCAGCCTATCCAGTTCGGGTACCGTCGAGGCCCGAGCAGGTTGATCCTCATCTGGGTTTTCTGGAGAGCCCCACAGGGAAACGTTTTTCTTCCGTTGGGCAGACACTGGGCTGGGTTGTGGTTCTGGAGTTCCTAGTCCGGAGGGCTTGTTTGCCAGGAGTGTGAGGAAGGAAGTCTGACAACACAAGCTAGCGTGAGTTTTGGGACCGAGGGCACGGCAGGCCCACTCTGCAGAGGCTGAATCGAGATCTCCTGCACTGAGGTCATGTCAACTATGAGACGTGCCTCAGGCTAGAGTTCTTGTCCAGCATGGCCTCTTCCTGAAGGGTGTGAAGGCTTCATGAGGCCAGAAAGTTTTGCCTACGATGGGATTTGTGAACTGCTCCAAAACTGAAGGTTACCTTCTGCACGACAGTCGAGTCCTATTGGATGGTTCCAAGAGGCCCCATATGGAAAGACTCGAGAGCAGGTGTCTAAGCATGGATGCCTGGGAACGCCACCTCATATTCCCACTCTTTAGTCAGGACAAGGCAGGCTCAATCTGCGGGCTCCTGGGTGAGCTACCCAGAGGGGAGAGTTGAAATGGACTCTCGTGAAGATGAGTCCTACTGAGGCTTGCTGGCCTGGGAGACCTTGGAATGTGGAGGTGGCTCAGGGACTCTGCAGGATTCTCCAACATGAGGTGTTTGACACGGCTCCAACAAGGAAACTTCCCATGTGGAGACGAGAGGAGTTCTGTTCCGTGCCTCAGGAAAGCCCCATACCCTGTTCTTCGAACCAAAGCCTCTGAGGAGTGACACCTGGAAACCAAAGCAAGAGTTGAGACTACGGCCTAAAGGCCTGTCCGGCTCAACCTTCTATCTCTGTTGACATCTGTGTGCATGCATTCATGGATGTAGCTGCTCAGCTTGTGTCCGAATGCCCCTGTGAGTCCAGTGAGGCTCCCAGTAGTGGGATGTCCTCGGAGGCCTTGAGGTTTCTCATATTCTGGAGGTGTGTGGCCAAAGGAATGGACACAGTTTCCCAGGAGAGAGCAGGCACGGTCCTGTGGTATGGCTCCAGAGGACCCAGCCTAGAGGCTGTGTTTGCCAGGGCTGTGGGGACAGATGTCTGAAAAAGCAAACTTGGCTCAGCTAGGGGCCAATGTAATGGCAGGCCTGATCTCTAGTCCGTGAGGGGAGATCCTCTGGAAATCAAAGTAGGGCAAGTGGGAGGCAGTCACTCAGGATTTTGTCTCTGGGTGTTGCGTTTACAGTGTCCGGTCAGGGTAGGGGTTGTCTCAGAGGCCGAGGAAGAGCCTTCCTCTCGGGGGATTGTCCAAGCTCCCAAGTGTTTGTGTTCATTCTGTGGGAATGAAGAGTACTGTTTTCTGCCACAGGGGACCCCCCAAGAGAGGGACTCTAGAGCACAGCAGTGGGTTCCCTCAACTGGAATACACACCATCTAGTTAGTCCTGGGTGCCTATGGGCGTGGCAAGCCACATACGCGGGCTCTTGGTCCAGTCACTGAGAGGCGTTACTTGAATAAGGTACTCACGCTGAGGGTCACAATGTGTGTTTGTGCCCAAGGCGGCCCTCACGCTTGGGCGTGGCCTCATGGGCCATGCCGTTTTCTCCTACACTGAAGGTTTGACTCACTGCCAGCAGCAAGGTTTCTTGCCAGGGCGAAGGAGGGGTTCTGACTTGTGCATCAGGTTCCCCCCTGTGCAGGGATTGGAGATAAGGTCTAGGTTCCGATGACTGAAAACCCAGGTTGGGAATGGATGGTGGCCTAAGGCAGTGGCGGGTCCAATGTGCTGGGTGTGCAGCCAGCTGTGTCGGTGTCTGTTGGAAGGTCTGGGCTCAGGCTATTTGCGACAGAGCATCACTGGTTAAGGTAGCCTATGCAATAGGGGTGTTGCCGAGGGGCAAGCCGTTTAATCCTCATTTGGGGTTTCTGGGCAGCGCCATAGACAATGTTTTTCTCCTGGGAGGCAGGCACAGTGCTTCATTGTGGCCCCAGAATTCCCAGTAGGGAGGGTTTGTGGGCCAGGAGTGTGAGGACGGAAGTCTGAAAACACAAGCTAGTGAGAGGATTGGAGCCAAGGGCAGAGCAGGCCCACTCTGCAGAGGCTGAATCAAAATCTCCTGCATCTGAAGTCAGGCTGAGGATCAGACGTTGGCTGAGGCTGGAGTATGTGTCCATGATGGCACCTTCATGAAGTGGGGGCCTCATGAGGCCAAGGAAGTTTTCCCACGCTGAGTTTGGAGGTTGCCCCAAACCACAAGGTTTCCTTCTGCGGGACATTCGAGTCCTGTTGCATGGCTCCAGGACATACCATATGGAAGGAATGGAGAGCAGGGTTCGAAGGATGGATCCCAGTACAGCATGCCTCGCATTCCCATTGGCTATTAGCGACAAGATATGTTTGCTCTGCTGCCTCTGGAACACGCGACCCAGGGGGCTGACTTGAAATGGCCTCTCCTGAGGATGCGTCATAATGTGCGTTTGGGTCCATGGAGACCTTGGAATGTGCTGGTTGTTCAGTGGCCCTGCGGAACTCTCCTACATGAAGTGTTTGATACATCCCAGTAAGAAAGCTGCCCATGTGGAGATGAGAGAGGTTTGGTTTGGTGCCTCAGAAAAGCCCCATGTGCCTGTCTACGGAAACAGTCCTCTGAGAACGGAAACATGGAAACCAAAGCTAAGGTTCAGATTAGGGCCTGGGGGCCTGTCCATTTCAACCTTCTGTCTCTGGGGACACTGTCTGAGAGTCTAAGTGGAGATAGTTGCTCCGCTGGTGTCAGAGAGCCCCTCTTAGTCCAGGGTGGCCTATACTATTGATGGCCTCAGGGACCTTGGAGCTTTTCCCTAACCTGTAGGGTTGTGGTCAATGGATTGGGCACACTTTCCTTGGAGAGGGCAGGCACAATCTTTCGCTGTTTGGACCAGAGGCCCTAGCCTGGATGTTGTGTGGGTCCAGGCTGTGGGCACAGGAGTCTGAATACACAAACTCAGCTTATGAGTGGCGCCTAGGGTATGGCAGACCGGATGTACAGCCAGAGAGGGAGCTCCTGGGCCTCTGAAACAAGGGCGAGTGGGAGGCGTTCCTTCAGGCTTTTGTCTCTGGATGTTGTGTCTGGGATAGCCGTGGATTGGAGCGGTGGCCTCAGGTACTGTGGACGAGTATCCCTCTCTGGGTATTTGTCCCAGCTCCCAAGAGTTTGGGGTCATTTTGTGGGAAGGGTGGAGTCGTGTTGTCTGGCTCATGGGTCTCTCCAAGAAAGGGATTCCAGAGCAGAGCTACAGGTACGGGCGGGGCGACTGGAAAATTCAAACCGTGGTGAGGATTGGGTGCATAGGGGCTTGGCAAGCCCCATATGTGGGCTCTTGGTCCAGGCCCTGACAGGCCTTTCTTTGACATGGGGCTCATGCTGAGGGTCACAGTGTGAATTTGTGCCCAAGCAGCACTCAAGTTTGGGCGTGGCATCAGGGGCCATGAAGGTTTCTTCCACCCTGAAGGTGTGACTCCATGCCAAGAGCAAGCTTGACAGCCATGGGGAAGGAGGAGTTCTGTTTTGTGCTTGCTATACCCAGCTGTGTGGAGAATTGATATAATGTCTAGTTTCAGATATCTGAAAACCAAGGTTAGGATGAGGTGACGGCATAAGACCATGGCGTGTCCCAAGTGCTGGGTGTGCGGCCAGCTGTCTCCTTGTCTGTCTGGACGTCTGGCTTCAGGCTGTGTCAGGCAGAGCATGAGAGCCCAGAGCAGCATATCCAGTTCGGGTACCCACGAGGCCCGAGCAGGTTGATCCTCATCTGGGTTTTCTGGAGAGCCCCACAGGGAAACGTTTTTCTTCCGTTGGGCAGACACTGGGCTGGGTTGTGGTTCTGGAGTTCCTAGTCCGGAGGGCTTGTTTGCCAGGAGTGTGAGGAAGGAAGTCTGAAAACACAAGCTAGCGTGAGGTTTGGGACCGAGGGCACGGCAGGCCCACTCTGCAGAGGCTGAATCGAGATCTCCTGCACTGAGGTCATGTCAACTATGAGACGTGCCTCAGGCTAGAGTTCTTGTCCAGCATGGCCTCTTCCTGAAGGGTGTAAAGTCGAGTGCTGTGTAGGTTTACCCGCATTTAAGGTGCCTGGGCAGTTCATGAGGCAATAATTTTTTTTTTAGAGGGCAGGCAGAGTGCTGCATTGTGGGTCCGGAATTGCCAAACTTGAGGGCTTCGGGGCCAGGAGTGTGAGGACGGAAGTCTGAGAAGACAAGCTAGACTTGGGTTTCAGGGCGAGGGCACGGCAGGTACCCCCTGCAGATCTGAAACCATATCTCATGCATCTGAAGTCAGGGCGAGGATCAGACGTTGGCTCAGGTGGGAGTTTCTGAGCATGACGGCCGCTTCATGAAGGGAGCGGAATCTCGAGGCCATTGAGTTTTTCCCACGTTCGGAGTTGTGGGATGCCCCCTTCAAGGATTCCTTCTGCGGGACAATTGAGACCTGTTGGACAGCTCCAGGACATCCCATATGGAATGACTCCAGACCATCGTTCGCGGATGGATGCCTGGAAAGCCCGCCTCACATTCCAATTGTCTCCTAGCAACAAGACAGTTTAGATCTGATGGCTCTGCGGGAGCAACCGGGGTGGCTGAGTTGAAATGGAATTTCCTGAGGATGGGTCTTAATGTGTTTTTGTGTCCATGAGGGCCTTGGAATGGGGCGGTGGCACCGGGACCCTGAAGTACTCTCCTAAGCTTTGGACATGGCTCCCATGCACAGGTTTCCTTGTGGAGACGAGATGAGTTCTGATGGGTGCCTCAGGAAAACCCCTATGCTCGTATTGGAATCAGGCTTTTGAGGACACATGCCTGTAACCCAAAGCAATGGATCCTATTATGGCCTAGGGTCCTGTCTGGTTCAATCTTCTTCTCTTTGGACATCCATCTATGGTATGAGTGGAGGTCGATTATCAGCTGGTGTCAGACAGCCCTTGTTTGTTCCGGGCGAACTACACTATTGGGATTGCGTCAGGGACTTTGGAGGTTTCTCCTAATTTGTACGATTTTGGACCATGGAATGGGAAGAATTCCCATGGGTTGGTAGGCACAGTCCTAATGTGTGGCTCCAGGGGCCCAGCCTGGAGGGTGTGGGGCCCAAGACTTTGAGGACAGAAGTCTGAAAACACAAACTCAGCTTAGGTTTGGGGACGTATGTATGGCAGGCCCGATCTACAAACCATGAGAAGAACTCTTCAGGATAAGAAGAAAGTGCGAGTCTGTGGCCCTTGCTCAGGCTTTTGTCTCTGGATTTTGTATCAGTGATGGCCGTGGAATGTCGGGGAGGCCTCATGGGCCATGGACGAATCTTCCTCTCTGAGGATTTGGCCCGATTCCCAATTGCTTTTCGTCAATCTGTGGGATGGGAGGTCTCCTTTCAGTTTTTTTACCTCAGGTGTCCCACCAAAAGAGGAATTCCAAAGCCAAGCTGTGGGGAAGACTGAAGGGACAACCCGAACTATGGTTAAAAATTGGGGCCTAGGGGCATGGCAAGCCCAATATGCTATCTCTTCATCCAGCCACTGAGTGACCTTACTTGAGGACTGGGCTCAGCCTGAGCGTCACAATGTGTGTTTGTGACCAATGTGGCCCGCGAGCATGGGCGCGGCCTCATGGGCCACACTGGTTTCAACTACACTGAACGTTGGAGAACATGCCAACCACAAGGTTTCTTGCCATGGGGAAGGAGTTCTGATTCCTGCATCACCTTCAACCCTGGGCAGTGATTGGAGATAAGGTCTAGGTTCTGAAACCTGAAAACCGAGGTTGGGAAGAGATGACGACCTAAGGCCATGGCGGCTCGATGTGCTCAATGTGCGGCCAGCTGTCTGGGAGGGTCCAGGGGGTCCAGGCTCAGGCTGTGTCAGAAAGGGCATTAGTGCCCTGGTCAGCCTATGTATTTGGGGTACAGCCAAGGTCAGTGCAGGTTGATCCTCATTTGGAGTTACTGGGTAGCCCCAGAGGACAATGTTTTTCTTCTGGAGGGCCGGCAGAGTGCTGCATTGTAGTTCTGGATTGCCAAACTGGAGGGCTTGTGGGCCAGTAGTCTGACGACAAAAGTCTGAGAACACAAGCTTGGCTTAGGTTTCTGGGTGAGGCCATGGCAGGCACAATCTACAGACCTGAATCGAGATCTCGTGCATCTGAAGTCAGGGCGAGGATCAGACGATCGCTCAGGTTGGAGTTTCTGTCCCTGATGGCCCCTTCATGAATGGGGGGGGCATCACGAGGCCATGGGTGTTTTCCCACGATGGGAGTTGTGAGAAGCTCCAAACTGCAGAGATTCTTCTGCAGGACAATTGAGACCTGTTGTTTGGCTCCAGGCCAATGATTCTGAGCAGGGTTCTAAGGATGGATGGCTGGGTAGCCCACCTCGCATTCCAATTGTCTCCTAGCAACCAGACAGGTTAGATCTCCTGGATCTGTGGGGAGCAACCGAGGACGCTGAGTTGAAATGGACACCCCTGGGGATGGGTCCTAACGTGCTTTTGTGTCTATGGAGACCTTGGAATGAAGCGGTGGCACTGGGGCCCTAAAGGGTTCTCCTAATCAGAGGCTTTGACACAGCTCCAACGTGCGAGTTTCCCATGTGTAGATGAGATGTTTTCTGATGGGTGAGTCAAGAAACAGCTATATGCTGCTTTTGAAATCCAGGCCTCTGAGGAGAGATGCCTGGAAACCAAAGCAATGGATCTGATTAGTGCCTAGGGGCCTGTTCTTTCCTTTTTACCTCTGGGGACATCTGTCTATGGGTCTGAGTGCAGGTAGGTGCTCAGTTGGGCTCAGATTGCCCCTGTCTTTCCTGGGAAGCCACCACTATTGAGATGGATCAGGGACTTTGGAGGTTTATCCTATTAGAAGGGTTGTGGCCATTGGAATGGGCACACACAATTCCCTTGGAGAGGGCAAGTACAGTCCTCAGGTTTGGCTCCAGGGGCCTGAGCCTGTAGGTTGTGTAGGCCAGGGCTGTTTGGACAGTTGTCTGAAAACACAAACTCGGCTTATGTTTCGGGTCATAGGTATGGCAGGACTGATCTACAGACCATGAGGAGAACTCTTCGGGATTTGAAAGAAGGGCGAGTGTGAGGCTCCTGCTCAAGTTTTTGTCTCTGGATATCGTGTCACTCATGGTCGTGCAATTTCTGGGTGACTTCATGGGAAATGGACGAGTCTTACTCTCTGGTGGTTTGGCCCCGTCCAAAGAGTTTTGGGTCATTCTGTGGGATGGAAGAAGTCCGTTTTTTTTTTTTTTTGTTGTTGTTGTTGTTGTTGTTTTCTTTTTTAACCTCAGGTGTCCCACCAAATGATGGATTCCAGAGTAGAGCCCCGGGGTGGGGCGACTGGACAATCAGAAATCTGGTTAAAAATTGGGGCCTTAGGGACATTTCAAGCCCATTATGACATCTAATGGTCCAGCCACTGAGAGGACTTACTAGAGGACAGGACTCATGCTGAGGGTCACAATGCGTGTGTATCCCTCGTCGCACTCAAAATGGGCGGGGCCTCAGGGTGAATGCTGGTTTCTCCTACACTGAACGTTGGACAACCTGCCAACCACAAGGGTTCTTGCCATGGGTAAGGAGGAGTTCTGATTTCTGCATCACACTCACCCCTGGGCAGTGATTGGAGATAAGGTCTCGGTTCTGAAGCCTGAAAACTGAGGTAGGGAAGACATGATGACCTAAGGCCATGGTGGGTTTAATGTGCTCAGTGTGCGGTCAGCTTTCTGGGTGTTGGTCAGGAGGTCCGGGCTCAGGTTGTGTTCGACAGTGCAGTAGTGCCCAGGTTAGACTATATAATTTGGGTAAAGTCGAGTGCTGTGTAGGTTTACCTGCATTTAAGGTGCCTGGGCAGCTCATGAGGCAATAATTTTTTTTCTAGAGGGCAGGCAGAGTGCTGCATTGTGGGTCCGGCATTGCCAAACTTGAGGGCTTCGAAGCCAGGAGTGTGAGGACGGACGTCTGAGAAGACAAGCTAGACTTGGGTTTCAGGGCGAGGGCACGGCAGGTACCCCCTGCAGATCTGAACCAATATCTCATGCATCTGAAGTCAGGGCGAGGATCAGACGTTGGCTCAGGTTGGAGTTTCTGAGCATGACGGCTGCTTCATGAAGGAAGCGGAATCTCGAGGCCATTGAGGTTTTCCCACGTTGGGAGTTGTGGGATGCACCCTTCAAGGATCCCTTCTGCGGGACAATTGAGACCTGTTGGACAGCTCCAGGACATCCCATATGGAATGACTCCAGAGCACCGTTCGCGGATGGATGCCTGGGAAGTCCGCCTCGCATTCCAATTGTCTCCTAGCAACAAGACAGTTTAGATCTGATGGCTCTGCGGGAGCAACCGGGTTGGCTGAGTTCAAATGGACTTTCGTGAGGATGGGTCCTATGTGTTTTTGTGTCCATGAGGACCTTCGAATGGGGCGGTGGCACCGGGACCCTGAAGTACTCTCCTAAGATTTGGACATGGTTCCCATGCACAGGTTTCCTTGTGGAGACGAGATGAGTTCTGATGGGTGCCTCAGGAAAAACCCTATTCTCGTATTGGAATCAGGCTTTTGAGGACACATGCCTGTAACCCAAAGCAATGGATCCTATTATGGCCTAGGGTCCTGTCTGGTTCAATCTTCTTCTCTGGGGACATCCATCTATGGTATGAGTGGAGGTCGATTATCAGCTGGTGTCAGACAGCCCTTGTTTGTTCCGGGCGACCTACACTATTGGGATGGCCTCAGGGACTTTGGAGGTTTCTCATAATTTTTACGATTTTGGACCATGGAATAGGCAGAATTCCCATGGATTGGTAGGCACAGTCCTAATGTGTGGCTCCAGGGGCCCAGCCTGGAGGGTGTGTGGCCCAAGACTTTGAGGACAGAAGTCTGAAAGCACAAACTCAGCTTAGGTTTGGGGACGTATGTATGGTAGGCCCGATCTACAAACCATGAGAAGAACTCTTCAGGATATGAAGAAAGTGCGAGTCTGAGGCGCTTGCTCAGGCTTTTGTCTCTGGATTTTGTATCAGTGATGGCCGTGGAATGACGGGGAGGCCTCATGGGCCATTGACGAATCTTCCTCTCTGAGGATTTGGCCCGATTCCAATTGCTTTTCGTCAATCTGTGGGATCGGAGGTCTCCTTTCAGTTTTGTTACCTCAGGTGTCCCACCAAAAGAGGAATTCCAAAGCCAAGCCGTGGGGAAGACTGAAGGGACAACCCGAACTATGGTTAAAAATTGGGGCCTAGGGGCATGGCAAGCCCAATATTCTATCTATTCATCCAGCCACAGAGTGGCCTTACTTGTGGACTGGGCTCAGCCTGAGCGTCACAATGTGTTATTGTGACCAATTGGCCCGCGAGCATGGGCGGGGCCTCATGGGCCATACTGGTTTCAACTACACTGAACGTTGGACAACATGCCAACCACAAGGTTTCTTGCCATGGGGAAGGAGTTCTGATTTCTGCATCACCTTCAACCCTGGGCAGTGATTGGAGATAAGGTCTAGGTTCTGAAACCTGAAAACCGAGGTTGGGAAGAGATGACGACCTAAGACCATGGCGGCTCGATGTGCTCAGTGTGCGCCAGCTGTCTGGGAGGGTCCAGGGGGTCCAGGCTCAGGCTGTGTCAAAAAGGGCATTAGTGCCCTGGTCAGCCTAAGTATTTGGGGTACAGCCAAGGTCGGTGCAGGTTGATCCTCATTTGGAGTTACTGGGTAGCCCCAGAGGACAATGTTTTTCTTCTGGAGGGCTGGCAGAGTGCTGCATTGTAGTTCTGGATTGCCAAACTGGAGGGCTTGTGGGCCAGTAGTCTGACGACAAAACTCTGAGATCACAAGCTAGGCTTAGGTTTCTGGGTGAGGCAATGGCAGGCACAATCTACAGACCTGAATCGAGATCTCGTGCATCTGAAGTCAGGGCGAGGATCAGACGATCGCTCAGGTTGGAGTTTCTGTCCCTGATGGCCCCTTCATGAATGGGGGGGGCATCACGAGGCCATGGGGGTTTTCCCACGATGGGAGTTGTGAGAAGCTCCAAACTGCAGAGAGTCTTCTGCAGGACAATTGAGTCCTGTTGTTTGGCTCCAGGCCAATGATTCTGAGCAGGGTTCTAAGGATGGATGGCTGGGTAGCCCACCTCGCATTCCAATTGTCTCCTAGCAACCAGACAGGTTAGATCTCCTGGATCTGTGGGGAGCAACCGAGGACGCTGAGTTGAAATGGACACCCCTGGGGATGGGTCCTAACGTGCTTTTGTGTCTATGGAGACCTTGGAATGAAGCGCTGGCACTGGGGCCCTAAAGGGTTCTCCTAAACAGAGGCTTTGACACAGCTCCAACGTGCAAGTTTCCCATGTGTAGATGAGATGTTTTCTGATGGGTGAGTCAAGAAACAGCTATATGCTGCTTTTGAAATCCAGGCCTCTGAGGAGAGATGCCTGGAAACCAAAGCAATGGATCTGATTAGTGCCTAGGGGCCTGTTCTTTCCTTTTTACCTCTGGGGACATCTGTCTATGGGTCTGAGTGCAGGTAGGTGCTCAGTTGGGCTCAGATTGCCCCTGTCTTTCCTGGGAAGCCACCACTATTGAGATGGATCAGGGACTTTGGAGGTTTATCCTATTAGAAGGGTTGTGGCCATTGGAATGGGCACACACAATTCCCTTGGAGAGGGCAAGTACAGTCCTCAGGTTTGGCTCCAGGGGCCTGAGCCTGTAGGTTGTGTAGGCCAGGGCTGTTTGGACAGTTGTCTGAAAACACAAACTGGGCTTATGTTTCGGGTCATAGGTATGGCAGGACTGATCTACAGACCATGAGGAGAACTCTTTTGGAATTGAAAGAAGGGCGAGTGTGAGGCTCCTGCTCAAGTTTTTGTCTCTGGATATCGTGTCACTCATGATCGTGCAATTTCTGGGTGACTTCATGAAAAATGGACGAGTCTTACTCTCTGGTGGTTTGGCCCGGTCCAAAGAGATTTGGGTCATTCTGTGGGCTGGAAGAAGTCCGTTTTTGTTGTTGTTGTTGTTGTTGTTGTTGTTGTTGTTTTCTTTTTTAACCTCAGGTGTCCCACCAAATGATGGATTCCAGTGTAGAGCCCTGGGGAGGGGCGACTGGACAATCAGAAATCTGGTTAAAAATTGGGGCCTAGGGACATGTCAAGCCCATTATGACATCTAATGATCCAGCCACTGAGAGGACTTACTAGAGGACAGGATTCATGCTGAGGGTCATAATGCGTGTGTATGCCCTCGTCGCACTCAAGAATGGGCGGGGCCTCAGGGTGAATGCTGGTTTCTCCTACACTGAACGTTGGACAACCTGCCAACCACAAGGGTTTTTGCCATGAGTAAGGAGGAGTTCTGATTTCTGCATCACACTCACCCCTGGGCAGTGATTGGAAATAAGGTCTCGGTTCTGAAGCCTGAAAACTGAGGTAGGGAAGACATGATGACCTAAGGCCATGGGGGGTTTTATGTGCTCAGTGTGCGGTCAGCTTTCTGGGTGTTGGTCAGGAGGTCCGGGCTCAGGTTGTGTTCGACAGTGCAGGTGTGCCCAGGTTAGACTATATAATTTGGGTAAAGTCGAGTGCTGTGTAGGTTTACCTGCATTTAAGGTGCCTGGGCAGCTCATGAGGCATTAATTTTTTTTCTAGAGGGCAGGCAGAGTGCTGCATTGTGGGTCCAGAATTGCCAAACTTGAGGGCTTCGGGGCCAGGAGTGGGAGGACGGAAGTCTGAGAAGACTAGCTAGACTTGGGTTTCAGGGCGAGGGCACGGCATGTACCCCCTGTAGATCTGAACCAATATCTCATGCATCTGAAGTCAGGGCGAGGATCAGACGTTGGCTCAGGTTGGAGTTACTGAGCATGACGGCCGCTTCATGAAGGGAGCGGAATCTCGAGGCCATTGAGGTTTTCCCACGTTGGGAGTTGTGGGAAGCCCCCTTCAAGGATTCCTTCTGCAGGACAATTGAGACCTGTTGGACAGCTCCAGGACATCCCATATGGAATGACTCCCGAGCACCGTTCGCGGATGGATGCCTGGGAAGCCAGCCTCGCATTCCAATTGTCTCCTAGCAAAAGACAGTTTAGATCAGATGGCTCTGCGGGAGCAACCGGGTTGGCTGAGTTGAAATGGAATTTCCTGAGGATGGGTCCTAATGTGTTTTTGTGTCCATGAGGGCTTTGGAATGGGGCGGTGGCACCGGGACCCTGAAGTACTCTCCTAAGCTTTGGACATGGCTCCCATGCACAGGTTTCCTTGTGGAGACGAGATGAGTTCTGATGGGTGCCTCAGGAAAAACCCTATTCTCGTATTGGAATCAGGCTTTTGAGGACACATGCCTGTAACCCAAAGCAATGGATCCTATTATGGCCTAGGGTCCTGTCTGGTTCAATCTTCTTCTCTGGGGACATCCATCTATGGTATGAGTGGAGGTCGATTATCAGCTGGTGTCAGACAGCCCTTGTTTGTTCCGGGCGACCTATACTATTGGGATGGCCTCAGGGACTTTGGAGGTTTCTCCTAATTTGTATGATTTTGGACCCTGGAATGGGCAGAATTCCCATGGATTGGTAGGCACAGTCCTAATGTGTGGCTCCAGGGGCCCAGCCTGGAGGGTGTGGGGCCCAAGACTTTGAGGACAGAAGTCTGAAAACACAAACTCAGCTTAGGTTTGGGGATGTAGGTATGGCAGGCCCGATCTACAAACCATGAGAAGAACTATTCAGGATATGAAGAAAGTGCGAGTCTGAGGCGCTTTCTCAGGCTTTTGTCTCTGGATTTTGTATCAGCGAAGGCCATGGAATGACGGGGAGGCCTCAGGGGCCATGTACGAATCTTCCTCTCTGAGGATTTGGCCCGATTCCCAATTGCTTTTCGACAATCTGTGGGATGGGACGACTCATTTCAGGTTTGTTACCTCAGGTGTCCTACCAAAAGAGGAATTCCAAAGCCAAGCCGTGGGGAAGACTGAAGGGACAACCCGAACTATGGTTAAAAATTGGGGCCTAGGGGCATGGCAAGCCCAATATGCTATCTCTTCATCCAGCCACTGAGTGGCCTTACTTGAGGACTGGGCTCAGCCTGAGCGTCACAATGTGTGTTTGTGACCAATGTGGCCCGCGACCATGGGCGGGGCCTCAGGGCCACACTGGTTTAAACTACACTGAACGTTGGACAACATGCCAACCACAAGGTTTCTTGCCATGGGGAAGGAGTTCTGATTTCTGCATCACCTTCAACCCTGGGCAGTGATTGGAGATAAGGATGAGGTTCTGAAACCTGAAAACCGATGTTGGGAAGAGATGACGACCTAAGGCCATGGCGGCTCGATGTGCTCAGTGTTCGGCCAGCTGTCTGGGAGGTTCCAGGGGGTCCAGGCTCAAGCTGTGTTAGAAAGGGCATTAATGCCCTGGTCAGCCTATGTATTTGGGGTACAGCCAAGGTCGGTGCAGGTTGATCCTCATTTGGGGTTACTGGGTAGCCCCAGAGGACAACGTTTTTCTTCTGGAGGGCCGGCAGAGTGCTGCTTTGTAGTTCTGGATTGCCAAACTGGAGGGCTTGTGGGCCAGTAGTCGGACGACAAAAGTCTGAGAACACAAGCTAGGCTTAAGTTTCTGGGTGAGGCCATGGCAGGCAAAATCTACAGACATGAATCGAGATCTCGTGCATCTGAAGTCAGGGCGAGGATCAGACGATCGCTCAGGTTGGAGTTTCTGTCCCTGATGGCCCCTTCATGAATGGGGGGGGCATCACGTGGCCATGGGGGTTTTCCCACGATGGGAGTTGTGAGAAGCTCCAAACTGCAGAGAGTCTTCTGCAGGACAATTGAGACCTGTTGTTTGGCTCCAGGCCAATGATTCTGAGCAGGGTTCTAAGGATGGATGGCTGGGTAGCCCACCTCGCATTCCAATTGTCTCCTAGCAACCAGACAGGTTAGATCTCCTGGATCTGTGGGGAGCAGCCGAGGACGCTGAGTTGAAATGGACACCCCTGGGGATGGGTCCTAACGTGCTTTTGTGTCTATGGAGACCTTGGAATGAAGCGCTGGCACTGGGGCCCTAAAGGGTTCTCCTAAACAGAGGCTTTGACACAGCTCCAACGTGCAAGTTTCCCATGTGTAGATGAGATGTTTTCTGATGGGTCAGTCAAGAAACAGCTATATGCTGCTTTTGAAATCCAGGCCTCTGAGGAGAGATGCCTGGAAACCAAAGCAATGGATCTGATTAGTGCCTAGGGGCCTGTTCTTTCCTTTTTACCTCTGGGGACATCTGTCTATGGGTCTGAGTGCAGGTAGGTGCTCAGTTGGGCTCAGATTGCCCCTGTCTTTCCTGGGAAGCCACCACTATTGAGATGGATCAGGGACTTTGGAGGTTTATCCTATTAGAAGGGTTGTGGCCATTGGAATGGGCACACACAATTCCCTTGGAGAGGGCAAGTACAGTCCTCAGGTTTGGCTCCAGGGGCCTGAGCCTGTAGGTTGTGTAGGCCAGGGCTGTTTGGACAGTTGTCTGAAAACACAAACTCGGCTTATGTTTCGGGTCATAGGTATGGCAGGACTGATCTACAGACCATGAGGAGAACTCTTCGGGATTTGAAAGAAGGGCGAGTGTGAGGCTCCTGCTCAAGTTTTTGTCTCTGGATATCGTGTCACTCATGGTCGTGCAATTTCTGGGTGACTTCATGGGAAATGGACGAGTCTTACTCTCTGGTGGTTTGGCCCCGTCCAAAGAGTTTGGGGTCATTCTGTGGGCTGGAAGAAGTCCGTTTTTTTTTTTTTTGTTGTTGTTGTTGTTTTCTTTTTTAACCTCAGGTGTCCCTCCAAATGATGGATTCCAGAGTAGAGCCCTGGAGAGGGGCGACTGGACAATCAGAAATTTGGTTAAAAATTGGGGCCTTAGGGACATGTCAAGCCCATTATGACATCTAATGGTCCAGCCACTGAGAGGACTTACTAGAGGACAGGACTCATGCTGAGGGTCACAATGCGTGTGTATGCCCTCGTCGCACTCAAGAATGGGCGGGGCCTCAGGGTGAATGCTGGTTTCTCCTACACTGAACGTTGGACAACGTGCCAACCACAAGGGTTCTTGCCATGGGTAAGGAGGAGTTCTGATTTCTGCATCACACTCACCCCTGGGCAGTGATTGGAGATAAGGTCTCGGTTCTGAAGCCTGAAAGCTGAGGTAGGGAAGAGATGATGACCTAAGGCCATGGAGGGTTTTATGTGCTCAGTGTGCGGTCAGCTTTCTGGGTGTTGGTCAGGAGGTCCGGGCTCAGGTTGTGTTCGACAGTGCATGAGTGCCCAGGTTAGACTATATAATTTGGGTAAAGTCGAGTGCTGCGTAGGTTTACCCGCATTTAAGGTGCCTGGGCAGGTTGAGGCAATAATTTTTTTTCTAGAGGGCAGGCAGAGTGCTGCATTGTGGGTCCGGAATTGCCAAACTTGAGGGCTTCGGGGCCAGGAGTGTGAGGACGGAAGTCTGAGAAGACAAGCTAGACTTGGGTTTCAGGGCGAGGGCACGGCAGGTTCCCCCTGCAGATCTGAACCAATATCTCATGCATCTGAAGTCAGGGCGAGGATCAGACGTTGGCTCAGGTGGGAGTTTCTGAGCATGACGGCCGCTACATGAAGGGAGCGGAATCTCGAGGCCATTGAGGTTTTCCCGCGTTCGGAGTTGTGGGATGCCCCCTTCAAGGATTCCTTCTGCGGGACAATTGAGACCTGTTGGAAAGCTCCAGACATCCCATATGGAATGAATCCAGAGGACCGTTCGCGGATGGATGCCTGGGAAGCCCGCCTCGCATTCCAATTGTCTCCTAGCAACAAGACAGTTTAGATCTGATGGCTCTGCGGGAGCAACCGGGTTGGCTGAGTTGAAATGGAATTTCCTGAGGATGGGTCCTAATGTGTTTTTGTGTCCATGAGGGCTTTGGAATGGGGCGGTGGCACCGGGACCCTGAAGTACTCTCCTAAGCTTTGGACATGGCTCCCATGCACAGGTTTCCTTGTGGAGACGAGATGAGTTCTGATGGGTGCCTCAGGAAAAACCCTATTCTCGTATTGGAATCAGGCTTTTGAGGACACATGCCTGTAACCCAAAGCAATGGATCCTATTATGGCCTAGGGTCCTGTCTGGTTCAATCTTCTTCTCTGGGGACATCCATCTATGGTATGAGTGGAGGTCGATTATCAGCTGGTGTCAGACAGCCCTTGTTTGTTCCGGGCGACCTATACTATTGGGATGGCCTCAGGGACTTTGGAGGTTTCTCCTAATTTGTATGATTTTGGACCCTGGAATGGGCAGAATTCCCATGGATTGGTAGGCACAGTCCTAATGTGTGGCTCCAGGGGCCCAGCCTGGAGGGTGTGGGGCCCAAGACTTTGAGGACAGAAGTCTGAAAACACAAACTCAGCTTAGGTTTGGGGATGTAGGTATGGCAGGCCCGATCTACAAACCATGAGAAGAACTATTCAGGATATGAAGAAAGTGCGAGTCTGAGGCGCTTTCTCAGGCTTTTGTCTCTGGATTTTGTATCAGCGAAGGCCATGGAATGACGGGGAGGCCTCAGGGGCCATGGACGAATCTTCCTCTCTGAGGATTTGGCCCGATTCCCAATTGCTTTTCGACAATCTGTGGGATGGGACGACTCATTTCAGGTTTGTTACCTCAGGTGTCCTACCAAAAGAGGAATTCCAAAGCCAAGCCGTGGGGAAGACTGAAGGGACAACCCGAACTATGGTTAAAAATTGGGGCCTAGGGGCATGGCAAGCCCAATATGCTATCTCTTCATCCAGCCACTGAGTGGCCTTACTTGAGGACTGGGCTCAGCCTGAGCGTCACAATGTGTGTTTGTGACCAATGTGGCCCGCGACCATGGGCGGGGCCTCAGGGCCACACTGGTTTAAACTACACTGAACGTTGGACAACATGCCAACCACAAGGTTTCTTGCCATGGGGAAGGAGTTCTGATTTCTGCATCACCTTCAACCCTGGGCAGTGATTGGAGATAAGGATGAGGTTCTGAAACCTGAAAACCGATGTTGGGAAGAGATGACGACCTAAGGCCATGGCGGCTCGATGTGCTCAGTGTTCGGCCAGCTGTCTGGGAGGTTCCAGGGGGTCCAGGCTCAAGCTGTGTTAGAAAGGGCATTAATGCCCTGGTCAGCCTATGTATTTGGGGTACAGCCAAGGTCGGTGCAGGTTGATCCTCATTTGGGGTTACTGGGTAGCCCCAGAGGACAACGTTTTTCTTCTGGAGGGCCGGCAGAGTGCTGCTTTGTAGTTCTGGATTGCCAAACTGGAGGGCTTGTGGGCCAGTAGTCGGACGACAAAAGTCTGAGAACACAAGCTAGGCTTAAGTTTCTGGGTGAGGCCATGGCAGGCAAAATCTACAGACATGAATCGAGATCTCGTGCATCTGAAGTCAGGGCGAGGATCAGACGATCGCTCAGGTTGGAGTTTCTGTCCCTGATGGCCCCTTCATGAATGGGGGGGGCATCACGTGGCCATGGGGGTTTTCCCACGATGGGAGTTGTGAGAAGCTCCAAACTGCAGAGAGTCTTCTGCAGGACAATTGAGACCTGTTGTTTGGCTCCAGGCCAATGATTCTGAGCAGGGTTCTAAGGATGGATGGCTGGGTAGCCCACCTCGCATTCCAATTGTCTCCTAGCAACCAGACAGGTTAGATCTCCTGGATCTGTGGGGAGCAGCCGAGGACGCTGAGTTGAAATGGACACCCCTGGGGATGGGTCCTAACGTGCTTTTGTGTCTATGGAGACCTTGGAATGAAGCGCTGGCACTGGGGCCCTAAAGGGTTCTCCTAAACAGAGGCTTTGACACAGCTCCAACGTGCAAGTTTCCCATGTGTAGATGAGATGTTTTCTGATGGGTCAGTCAAGAAACAGCTATATGCTGCTTTTGAAATCCAGGCCTCTGAGGAGAGATGCCTGGAAACCAAAGCAATGGATCTGATTAGTGCCTAGGGGCCTGTTCTTTCCTTTTTACCTCTGGGGACATCTGTCTATGGGTCTGAGTGCAGGTAGGTGCTCAGTTGGGCTCAGATTGCCCCTGTCTTTCCTGGGAAGCCACCACTATTGAGATGGATCAGGGACTTTGGAGGTTTATCCTATTAGAAGGGTTGTGGCCATTGGAATGGGCACACACAATTCCCTTGGAGAGGGCAAGTACAGTCCTCAGGTTTGGCTCCAGGGGCCTGAGCCTGTAGGTTGTGTAGGCCAGGGCTGTTTGGACAGTTGTCTGAAAACACAAACTCGGCTTATGTTTCGGGTCATAGGTATGGCAGGACTGATCTACAGACCATGAGGAGAACTCTTCGGGATTTGAAAGAAGGGCGAGTGTGAGGCTCCTGCTCAAGTTTTTGTCTCTGGATATCGTGTCACTCATGGTCGTGCAATTTCTGGGTGACTTCATGGGAAATGGACGAGTCTTACTCTCTGGTGGTTTGGCCCCGTCCAAAGAGTTTGGGGTCATTCTGTGGGCTGGAAGAAGTCCGTTTTTTTTTTGTTGTTGTTGTTGTTGTTTTCTTTTTTAACCTCAGGTGTCCCTCCAAATGATGGATTCCAGAGTAGAGCCCTGGAGAGGGGCGACTGGACAATCAGAAATCTGGTTAAAAATTGGGGCCTTAGGGACATGTCAAGCCCATTATGACATCTAATGGTCCAGCCACTGAGAGGACTTACTAGAGGACAGGACTCATGCTGAGGGTCACAATGCGTGTGTATGCCCTCGTCGCACTCAAGAATGGGCGGGGCCTCAGGGTGAATGCTGGTTTCTCCTACACTGAACGTTGGACAACGTGCCAACCACAAGGGTTCTTGCCATGGGTAAGGAGGAGTTCTGATTTCTGCATCACACTCACCCCTGGGCAGTGATTGGAGATAAGGTCTCGGTTCTGAAGCCTGAAAGCTGAGGTAGGGAAGAGATGATGACCTAAGGCCATGGAGGGTTTTATGTGCTCAGTGTGCGGTCAGCTTTCTGGGTGTTGGTCAGGAGGTCCGGGCTCAGGTTGTGTTCGACAGTGCATTAGTGCCCAGGTTAGACTATATAATTTGGGTAAAGTCGAGTGCTGCGTAGGTTTACCCGCATTTAAGGTGCCTGGGCAGGTTGAGGCAATAATTTTTTTTCTAGAGGGCAGGCAGAGTGCTGCATTGTGGGTCCGGAATTGCCAAACTTGAGGGCTTCGGGGCCAGTAGTGTGAGGACGGAAGTCTGAGAAGACAAGCTAGACTTGGGTTTCAGGGCGAGGGCACGGCAGGTTCCCCCTGCAGATCTGAACCAATATCTCATGCATCTGAAGTCAGGGCGAGGATCAGACGTTGGCTCAGGTGGGAGTTTCTGAGCATGACGGCCGCTAATGAAGGGAGCGGAATCTCGAGGCCATTGAGGTTTTCCCGCGTTCGGAGTTGTGGGATGCCCCCTTCAAGGATTCCTTCTGCGGGACAATTGAGACCTGTTGGAAAGCTCCAGACATCCCATATGGAATGAATCCAGAGGACCGTTCGCGGATGGATGCCTGGGAAGCCCGCCTCGCATTCCAATTGTCTCCTAGCAACAAGACAGTTTAGATCTGATGGCTCTGCGGGAGCAACCGGGTTGGCTGAGTTGAAATGGAATTTCCTGAGGATGGGTCCTAATGTGTTTTTGTGTCCATGAGGGCTTTGGAATGGGGCGGTGGCACCGGGACCCTGAAGTACTCTCCTAAGCTTTGGACATGGCTCCCATGCACAGGTTTCCTTGTGGAGACGAGATGAGTTCTGATGGGTGCCTCAGGAAAAACCCTATTCTCGTATTGGAATCAGGCTTTTGAGGACACATGCCTGTAACCCAAAGCAATGGATCCTATTATGGCCTAGGGTCCTGTCTGGTTCAATCTTCTTCTCTGGGGACATCCATCTATGGTATGAGTGGAGGTCGATTATCAGCTGGTGTCAGACAGCCCTTGTTTGTTCCGGGCGACCTATACTATTGGGATGGCCTCAGGGACATTGGAGGTTTCTCCTAATTTGTATGATTTTGGACCATGGAATGGGCAGAATTCCCATGGATTGGTAGGCACAGTCCTAATGTGTGGCTGCAGGGGCCCAGCCTGGAGGGTGTGGGGCCCAAGACTTTGAGGACAGAAGTCTGAAAACACAAACTCAGCTTAGGTTTGGGGATGTAGGTATGGCAGGCCCGATCTACAAACCATGAGAAGAACTCTTCAGGATATGAAGAAAGTGCGAGTCTGAGGCGCTTTCTCAGGCTTTTGTCTCTGGATTTTGTATCAGCGAAGGCCATGGAATGACGGGGAGGCCTCAGGGGCCATGGACGAATCTTCCTCTCTGAGGATTTGGCCCGATTCCCAATTGCTTTTCGACAATCTGTGGGATGGGACGACTCATTTCAGGTTGTTACCTCAGGTGTCCTACCAAAAGAGGAATTCCAAAGCCAAGCCGTGGGGAAGACTGAAGGGACAACCCGAACTATGGTTAAAAATTGGGGCCTAGGGGCATGGCAAGCCCAATATGCTATCTCTTCATCCAGCCACTGAGTGGCCTTACTTGAGGACTGGGCTCAGCCTGAGCGTCACAATGTGTGTTTGTGACCAATGTGGCCCGCGACCATGGGCGGGGCCTCAGGGCCACACTGGTTTAAACTACACTGAACGTTGGACAACATGCCAACCACAAGGTTTCTTGCCATGGGGAAGGAGTTCTGATTTCTGCATCACCTTCAACTCTGGGCAGTGATTGGACATAAGGATGAGGTTCTGAAACCTGAAAACCGATGTTAGGAAGAGATGACGACCTAAGGCCATGGCGGCTCGATGTGCTCAGTGTTCGGCCAGCTGTCTGGGAGGTTCCAGGGGGTCCAGGCTCAAGCTGTGTTAGAAAGGGCATTAATGCCCTGGTCAGCCTATGTATTTGGGGTACAGCCAAGGTCGGTGCAGGTTGATCCTCATTTGGGGTTACTGGGTAGCCCCAGAGGACAACGTTTTTCTTCTGGAGGGCCGGCAGAGTGCTGCTTTGTAGTTCTGGATTGCCAAACTGGAGGGCTTGTGGGCCAGTAGTCGGACGACAAAAGTCTGAGAACACAAACTAGGCTTAAGTTTCTGGGTGAGGCCATGGCAGGCAAAATCTACAGACATGAATCAAGATCTCGTGCATCTGAAGTCAGGGCGAGGATCAGACGATCGCTCAGGTTGGAGTTTCTGTCCCTGATGGCCCCTTCATGAATGGGGGGGGCATCACGAGGCCATGGGGGTTTTCCCACGATGGGAGTTGTGAGAAGCTCCAAACTGCAGAGAGTCTTCTGCAGGACAATTGAGACCTGTTGTTTGGCTCCAGGCCAATGATTCTGAGCAGGGTTCTAAGGATGGATGGCTGGGTAGCCCACCTCGCATTCCAATTGTCTCCTAGCAACCAGACAGGTTAGATCTCCTGGATCTGTGGGGAGCAGCCGAGGACGCTGAGTTGAAATGGACACCCCTGGGGATGGGTCCTAACGTGCTTTTGTGTCTATGGAGACCTTGGAATGAAGCGCTGGCACTGGGGCCCTAAAGGGTTCTCCTAAACAGAGGCTTTGACACAGCTCCAACGTGCAAGTTTCCCATGTGTAGATGAGATGTTTTCTGATGGGTGAGTCAAGAAACAGCTATATGCTGCTTTTGAAATCCAGGCCTCTGAGGAGAGATGCCTGGAAACCAAAGCAATGGATCTGATTAGTGCCTAGGGGCCTGTTCTTTCCTTTTTACCTCTGGGGACATCTGTCTATGGGTCTGAGTGCAGGTAGGTGCTCAGTTGGGCTCAGATTGCCCCTGTCTTTCCTGGGAAGCCACCACTATTGAGATGGATCAGGGACTTTGGAGGTTTATCCTATTAGAAGGGTTGTGGCCATTGGAATGGGCACACACAATTCCCTTGGAGAGGGCAAGTACAGTCCTCAGGTTTGGCTCCAGGGGCCTGAGCCTGTAGGTTGTGTAGGCCAGGGCTGTTTGGACAGTTGTCTGAAAACACAAACTCGGCTTATGTTTCGGGTCATAGGTATGGCAGGACTGATCTACAGACCATGAGGAGAACTCTTCGGGATTTGAAAGAAGGGCGAGTGTGAGGCTCCTGCTCAAGTTTTTGTCTCTGGATATCGTGTCACTCATGGTCGTGCAATTTCTGGGTGACTTCATGGGAAATGGACGAGTCTTACTCTCTGGTGGTTTGGCCCCGTCCAAAGAGTTTGGGGTCATTCTGTGGGCTGGAAGAAGTCCGTTTTTTTTTGTTGTTGTTGTTGTTGTTTTCTTTTTTAACCTCAGGTGTCCCTCCAAATGATAGATTCCAGAGTAGAGCCCTGGAGAGGGGCGACTGGACAATCAGAAATCTGGTTAAAAATTGGGGCCTTAGGGACATGTCAAGCCCATTATGACATCTAATGGTCCAGACACTGAGAGGACTTACTAGAGGACAGGACTCATGCTGAGGGTCATAATGCGTGTGTATGCCCTCGTCGCACTCAAGAATGGGCGGGGCCTCAGGGTGAATGCTGGTTTCTCCTACACTGAACGTTGGACAACGTGCCAACCACAAGGGTTCTTGCCATGGGTAAGGAGGAGTTCTGATTTCTGCATCACACTCACCCCTGGGCAGTGATTGGAGATAAGGTCTCGGTTCTGAAGCCTGAAAGCTGAGGTAGGGAAGAGATGATGACCTAAGGCCATGGAGGGTTTTATGTGCTCAGTGTGCGGTCAGCTTTCTGGGTGTTGGTCAGGAGGTCCGGGCTCAGGTTGTGTTCGACAGTGCATTAGTGCCCAGGTTAGACTATATAATTTGGGTAAAGTCGAGTGCTGCGTAGGTTTACCCGCATTTAAGGTGCCTGGGCAGGTTGAGGCAATAATTTTTTTTCTAGAGGGCAGGCAGAGTGCTGCATTGTGGGTCCGGAATTGCCAAACTTGAGGGCTTCGGGGCCAGTAGTGTGAGGACGGAAGTCTGAGAAGACAAGCTAGACTTGGGTTTCAGGGCGAGGGCACGGCAGGTTCCCCCTGCAGATCTGAACCAATATCTCATGCATCTGAAGTCAGGGCGAGGATCAGATGTTGGCTCAGGTGGGGGTTTCTGAGCATGACGGCCGCTTCATGAAGGGAGCGGAATCTCGAGGCCATTGAGGTTTTCCCGCGTTCGGAGTTGTGGGATGCCCCCTTCAAGGATTCCTTCTGCGGGACAATTGAGACCTGTTGGAAAGCTCCAGACATCCCATATGGAATGAATCCAGAGGACCGTTCGCGGATGGATGCCTGGGAAGCCCGCCTCGCATTCCAATTGTCTCCTAGCAACAAGACAGTTTAGATCAGATGGCTCTGCGGGAGCAACCGGGTTGGCTGAGTTGAAATGGAATTTCCTGAGGATGGGTCCTAATGTGTTTTTGTGTCCATGAGGGCTTTGGAATGGGGCGGTGGCACCGGGACCCTGAAGTACTCTCCTAAGCTTTGGACATGGCTCCCATGCACAGGTTTCCTTGTGGAGACGAGATGAGTTCTGATGGGTGCCTCAGGAAAAACCCTATTCTCGTATTGGAATCAGGCTTTTGAGGACACATGCCTGTAACCCAAAGCAATGGATCCTATTATGGCCTAGGGTCCTGTCTGGTTCAATCTTCTTCTCTGGGGACATCCATCTATGGTATGAGTGGAGGTCGATTATCAGCTGGTGTCAGACAGCCCTTGTTTGTTCCGGGCGACCTATACTATTGGGATGGCCTCAGGGACTTTGGAAGTTTCTCCTAATTTGTATGATTTTGGACCATGGAATGGGCAGAATTCCCATGGATTGGTAGGCACAGTCCTAATGTGTGGCTGCAGGGGCCCAGCCTGGAGGGTGGGGCCCAAGACTTTGAGGACAGAAGTCTGAAAACACAAACTCAGCTTAGGTTTGGGGATGTAGGTATGGCAGGCCCGATCTACAAACCATGAGAAGAACTCTTCAGGATATGAAGAAAGTGCGAGTCTGAGGCGCTTTCTCAGGCTTTTGTCTCTGGATTTTGTATCAGCGAAGGCCATGGAATGACGGGGAGGCCTCAGGGGCCATGGACGAATCTTCCTCTCTGAGGATTTGGCCCGATTCCCAATTGCTTTTCGTCAATCTGTGGGATGGGACGACTCATTTCAGGTTGTTACCTCAGGTGTCCTACCAAAAGAGGAATTCCAAAGCCAAGCCGTGGGGAAGACTGAAGGGACAACCCGAACTATGGTTAAAAATTGGGGCCTAGGGGCATGGCAAGCCCAATATGCTATCTCTTCATCCAGCCACTGAGTGGCCTTACTTGAGGACTGGGCTCAGCCTGAGCGTCACAATGTGTGTTTGTGACCAATGTGGCCCGCGACCATGGGCGGGGCCTCAGGGCCACACTGGTTTAAACTACACTGAACGTTGGACAACATGCCAACCACAAGGTTTCTTGCCATGGGGAAGGAGTTCTGATTTCTGCATCACCTTCAACCCTGGGCAGTGATTGGAGATAAGGATGAGGTTCTGAAACCTGAAAACCGATGTTGGGAAGAGATGACGACCTAAGGCCATGGCGGCTCGATGTGCTCAGTGTTCGGCCAGCTGTCTGGGAGGTTCCAGGGGGTCCAGGCTCAAGCTGTGTTAGAAAGGGCATTAATGCCCTGGTCAGCCTATGTATTTGGGGTACAGCCAAGGTCGGTGCAGGTTGATCCTCATTTGGGGTTACTGGGTAGCCCCAGAGGACAACGTTTTTCTTCTGGAGGGCCGGCAGAGTGCTGCTTTGTAGTTCTGGATTGCCAAACTGGAGGGCTTGTGGGCCAGTAGTCGGACGACAAAAGTCTGAGAACACAAACTAGGCTTAAGTTTCTGGGTGAGGCCATGGCAGGCAAAATCTACAGACATGAATCAAGATCTCGTGCATCTGAAGTCAGGGCGAGGATCAGACGATCGCTCAGGTTGGAGTTTCTGTCCCTGATGGCCCCTTCATGAATGGGGGGGGCATCACGAGGCCATGGGGGTTTTCCCACGATGGGAGTTGTGAGAAGCTCCAAACTGCAGAGAGTCTTCTGCAGGACAATTGAGACCTGTTGTTTGGCTCCAGGCCAATGATTCTGAGCAGGGTTCTAAGGATGGATGGCTGGGTAGCCCACCTCGCATTCCAATTGTCTCCTAGCAACCAGACAGGTTAGATCTCCTGGATCTGTGGGGAGCAGCCGAGGACGCTGAGTTGAAATGGACACCCCTGGGGATGGGTCCTAACGTGCTTTTGTGTCTATGGAGACCTTGGAATGAAGCGCTGGCACTGGGGCCCTAAAGGGTTCTCCTAAACAGAGGCTTTGACACAGCTCCAACGTGCAAGTTTCCCATGTGTAGATGAGATGTTTTCTGATGGGTGAGTCAAGAAACAGCTATATGCTGCTTTTGAAATCCAGGCCTCTGAGGAGAGATGCCTGGAAACCAAAGCAATGGATCTGATTAGTGCCTAGGGGCCTGTTCTTTCCTTTTTACCTCTGGGGACATCTGTCTATGGGTCTGAGTGCAGGTAGGTGCTCAGTTGGGCTCAGATTGCCCCTGTCTTTCCTGGGAAGCCACCACTATTGAGATGGATCAGGGACTTTGGAGGTTTATCCTATTAGAAGGGTTGTGGCCATTGGAATGGGCACACACAATTCCCTTGGAGAGGGCAAGTACAGTCCTCAGGTTTGGCTCCAGGGGCCTGAGCCTGTAGGTTGTGTAGGCCAGGGCTGTTTGGACAGTTGTCTGAAAACACAAACTCGGCTTATGTTTCGGGTCATAGGTATGGCAGGACTGATCTACAGACCATGAGGAGAACTCTTCGGGATTTGAAAGAAGGGCGAGTGTGAGGCTCCTGCTCAAGTTTTTGTCTCTGGATATCGTGTCACTCATGGTCGTGCAATTTCTGGGTGACTTCATGGGAAATGGACGAGTCTTACTCTCTGGTGGTTTGGCCCCGTCCAAAGAGTTTGGGGTCATTCTGTGTGCTGGAAGAAGTCCGTTTTTTTTTTTTGTTGTTGTTGTTGTTTTCTTTTTTAACCTCAGGTGTCCCTCCAAATGATGGATTCCAGAGTAGAGCCCTGGAGAGGGGCGACTGGACAATCAGAAATCTGGTTAAAAATTGGGGCCTTAGGGACATGTCAAGCCCATTATGACATCTAATGGTCCAGACACTGAGAGGACTTACTAGAGGACAGGACTCATGCTGAGGGTCATAATGCGTGTGTATGCCCTCGTCGCACTCAAGAATGGGCGGGGCCTCAGGGTGAATGCTGGTTTCTCCTACACTGAACGTTGGACAACGTGCCAACCACAAGGGTTCTTGCCATGGGTAAGGAGGAGTTCTGATTTCTGCATCACACTCACACCTGGGCAGTGATTGGAGATAAGGTCTCGGTTCTGAAGCCTGAAAGCTGAGGTAGGGAAGAGATGATGACCTAAGGCCATGGAGGGTTTTATGTGCTCAGTGTGCGGTCAGCTTTCTGGGTGTTGGTCAGGAGGTCCGGGCTCAGGTTGTGTTCGACAGTGCATTAGTGCCCAGGTTAGACTATATAATTTGGGTAAAGTCGAGTGCTGCGTAGGTTTACCCGCATTTAAGGTGCCTGGGCAGGTTGAGGCAATAATTTTTTTTCTAGAGGGCAGGCAGAGTGCTGCATTGTGGGTCCGGAATTGCCAAACTTGAGGGCTTCGGGGCCAGTAGTGTGAGGACGGAAGTCTGAGAAGACAAGCTAGACTTGGGTTTCAGGGCGAGGGCACGGCAGGTTCCCCCTGCAGATCTGAACCAATATCTCATGCATCTGAAGTCAGGGCGAGGATCAGACGTTGGCTCAGGTGGGGGTTTCTGAGCATGACGGCCGCTTCATGAAGGGAGCGGAATCTCGAGGCCATTGAGGTTTTCCCGCGTTCGGAGTTGTGGGATGCCCCCTTCAAGGATTCCTTCTGCGGGACAATTGAGACCTGTTGGAAAGCTCCAGACATCCCATATGGAATGAATCCAGAGGACCGTTCGCGGATGGATGCCTGGGAAGCCCGCCTCGCATTCCAATTGTCTCCTAGCAACAAGACAGTTTAGATCAGATGGCTCTGCGGGAGCAACCGGGTTGGCTGAGTTGAAATGGAATTTCCTGAGGATGGGTCCTAATGTGTTTTTGTGTCCATGAGGGCTTTGGAATGGGGCGGTGGCACCGGGACCCTGAAGTACTCTCCTAAGCTTTGGACATGGCTCCCATGCACAGGTTTCCTTGTGGAGACGAGATGAGTTCTGATGGGTGCCTCAGGAAAAACCCTATTCTCGTATTGGAATCAGGCTTTTGAGGACACATGCCTGTAACCCAAAGCAATGGATCCTATTATGGCCTAGGGTCCTGTCTGGTTCAATCTTCTTCTCTGGGGACATCCATCTATGGTATGAGTGGAGGTCGATTATCAGCTGGTGTCAGACAGCCCTTGTTTGTTCCGGGCGACCTATACTATTGGGATGGCCTCAGGGACTTTGGAAGTTTCTCCTAATTTGTATGATTTTGGACCATGGAATGGGCAGAATTCCCATGGATTGGTAGGCACAGTCCTAATGTGTGGCTGCAGGGGCCCAGCCTGGAGGGTGGGGCCCAAGACTTTGAGGACAGAAGTCTGAAAACACAAACTCAGCTTAGGTTTGGGGATGTAGGTATGGCAGGCCCGATCTACAAACCATGAGAAGAACTCTTCAGGATATGAAGAAAGTGCGAGTCTGAGGCGCTTTCTCAGGCTTTTGTCTCTGGATTTTGTATCAGCGAAGGCCATGGAATGACGGGGAGGCCTCAGGGGCCATGGACGAATCTTCCTCTCTGAGGATTTGGCCCGATTCCCAATTGCTTTTCGTCAATCTGTGGGATGGGACGACTCATTTCAGGTTGTTACCTCAGGTGTCCTACCAAAAGAGGAATTCCAAAGCCAAGCCGTGGGGAAGACTGAAGGGACAACCCGAACTATGGTTAAAAATTGGGGCCTAGGGGCATGGCAAGCCCAATATGCTATCTCTTCATCCAGCCACTGAGTGGCCTTACTTGAGGACTGGGCTCAGCCTGAGCGTCACAATGTGTGTTTGTGACCAATGTGGCCCGCGACCATGGGCGGGGCCTCAGGGCCACACTGGTTTAAACTACACTGAACGTTGGACAACATGCCAACCACAAGGTTTCTTGCCATGGGGAAGGAGTTCTGATTTCTGCATCACCTTCAACCCTGGGCAGTGATTGGAGATAAGGATGAGGTTCTGAAACCTGAAAACCGATGTTGGGAAGAGATGACGACCTAAGGCCATGGCGGCTCGATGTGCTCAGTGTTCGGCCAGCTGTCTGGGAGGTTCCAGGGGGTCCAGGCTCAAGCTGTGTTAGAAAGGGCATTAATGCCCTGGTCAGCCTATGTATTTGGGGTACAGCCAAGGTCGGTGCAGGTTGATCCTCATTTGGGGTTACTGGGTAGCCCCAGAGGACAACGTTTTTCTTCTGGAGGGCCGGCAGAGTGCTGCTTTGTAGTTCTGGATTGCCAAACTGGAGGGCTTGTGGGCCAGTAGTCGGACGACAAAAGTCTGAGAACACAAACTAGGCTTAAGTTTCTGGGTGAGGCCATGGCAGGCAAAATCTACAGACATGAATCAAGATCTCGTGCATCTGAAGTCAGGGCGAGGATCAGACGATCGCTCAGGTTGGAGTTTCTGTCCCTGATGGCCCCTTCATGAATGGGGGGGGCATCACGAGGCCATGGGGGTTTTCCCACGATGGGAGTTGTGAGAAGCTCCAAACTGCAGAGAGTCTTCTGCAGGACAATTGAGACCTGTTGTTTGGCTCCAGGCCAATGATTCTGAGCAGGGTTCTAAGGATGGATGGCTGGGTAGCCCACCTCGCATTCCAATTGTCTCCTAGCAACAAGACAGGTTAGATCTCCTGGATCTGTGGGGAGCAACCGAGGACGCTGAGTTGAAATGGACACCCCTGGGGATGGGTCCTAACGTGCTTTTGTGTCTATGGAGACCTTGGAATGAAGCGCTGGCACTGGGGCCCTAAAGGGTTCTCCTAAACAGAGGCTTTGACACAGCTCCAACGTGCAAGTTTCCCATGTGTAGATGAGATGTTTTCTGATGGGTCAGTCAAGAAACAGCTATATGCTGCTTTTGAAATCCAGGCCTCTGAGGAGAGATGCCTGGAAACCAAAGCAATGGATCTGATTAGTGCCTAGGGGCCTGTTCTTTCCTTTTTACCTCTGGGGACATCTGTCTATGGGTCTGAGTGCAGGTAGGTGCTCAGTTGGGCTCAGCTTGCCCCTGTCTTTCCTGGGAAGCCACCACTATTGAGATGGATCAGGGACTTTGGAGGTTTATCCTATTAGAAGGGTTGTGGCCATTGGAATGGGCACACACAATTCCCTTGGAGAGGGCAAGTACAGTCCTCAGGTTTGGCTCCAGGGGCCTGAGCCTGTAGGTTGTGTAGGCCAGGGCTGTTTGGACAGTTGTCTGAAAACACAAACTCGGCTTATGTTTCGGGTCATAGGTATGGCAGGACTGATCTACTGACCATGAGGAGAACTCTTCGGGATTTGAAAGAAGGGCGAGTGTGAGGCTCCTGCTCAAGTTTTTGTCTCTGGATATCGTGTCACTCATGGTCGTGCAATTTCTGGGTGACTTCATGGGAAATGGACGAGTCTTACTCTCTGGTGGTTTGGCCCCGTCCAAAGAGTTTGGGGTCATTCTGTGGGCTGGAAGAAGTCCGTTTGTTGTTGTTGTTATTGTTGTTGTTGTTTTCTTTTTTAACCTCAGGTGTCCCTCCAAATGATGGATTCCAGAGTAGAGCCCTGGAGAGGGGCGACTGGACAATCAGAAATCTGGTTAAAAATTGGGGCCTTAGGGACATGTCAAGCCCATTATGACATCTAATGGTCCAGACACTGAGAGGACTTACTAGAGGACAGGACTCATGCTGAGGGTCATAATGCGTGTGTATGCCCTCGTCGCACTCAAGAATGGGCGGGGCCTCAGGGTGAATGCTGGTTTCTCCTACACTGAACGTTGGACAACGTGCCAACCACAAGGGTTCTTGCCATGGGTAAGGAGGAGTTCTGATTTCTGCATCACACTCACCCCTGGGCAGTGATTGGAGATAAGGTCTCAGTTCTGAAGCCTGAAAGCTGAGGTAGGGAAGAGATGATGACCTAAGGCCATGGAGGGTTTTATGTGCTCAGTGTGCGGTCAGCTTTCTGGGTGTTGGTCAGGAGGTCCGGGCTCAGGTTGTGTTCGACAGTGCATTAGTGCCCAGGTTAGTCTATATAATTTGGGTAAAGTCGAGTGCTGCGTAGGTTTACCCGCATTTAAGGTGCCTGGGCAGGTTGAGGCAATAATTTTTTTTCTAGAGGGCAGGCAGAGTGCTGCATTGTGGGTCCGGAATTGCCAAACTTGAGGGCTTCGGGGCCAGGAGTGTGAGGACGGAAGTCTGAGAAGACAAGCTAGACTTGGGTTTCAGGGCGAGGGCACGGCAGGTACCCCCTGCAGATCTGAACCAATATCTCATGCATCCGAAGTCAGGGCGAGGATCAGACGTTGGCTCAGGTGGGAGTTTCTGAGCATGACGGCCGCTTCATGAAGGGAGCGGAATCTCGAGGCCATTGAGGTTTTCCCACGTTCGGAGTTGTGGGATGCCCCCTTCAAGGATTCCTTCTGCGGGACAATTGAGACCTGTTGGAAAGCTCCAGACATCCCATATGGAATGAATCCAGAGCACCGTTCGCGGATGGATGCCTGGGAAGCCCGCCTCGCATTCCAATTGTCTCCTAGCAACAAGACAGTTTAGATCAGATGGCTCTGCGGGAGCAACCGGGTTGGCTGAGTTGAAATGGACTTTCGTGAGGATGGGTCCTAATGTGTTTTTGTGTCCATGAGGGCCTTGGAATGGGGCGGTGGCACCGGGACCCTGAAGTACTCTCCTAAGCTTGGACATGGCTCCCATGCACAGGTTTCCTTGTGGAGACGAGATGAGTTCTGATGGGTGCCTCAGGAAAAACCCTATGCTCGTATTGGAATCAGGCTTTTGAGGACACATGCCTGTAACCCAAAGCAATGGATCCTATTATGGCCTAGGGTCCTGTCTGGGTCAATCTTCTTCTCTGGGGACATCTATCTATGCTATGAGTGGAGGTCGATTATCAGCTGGCGTCAGACAGCCCTTGGTTGTTCCGGGCGACCTACACTATTGGGATGGCCTCAGCGACTTTGGAGGTTACTCCTAATTTGTACGATTTTGGACCATGGAATGGGCAGAATTCCCATGGATTGGTAGGCACAGTCCGAATGTGTGGCTCCAGGGACCCAGGCTGATGGGTGTGTGGCCCAAGACTTTGAGGACAGAAGTCTGAAAACACAAACTCAGCTTAGGTTTGGGGACGTATGTATGGCCCGCCCGATCGACAAACCATGAGAAGAACTCTTCAGGATATGAAGAAAGTGCGAGTCTGATGCGCTTGCTCAGGCTTTTGTCTCTGGATTTTGTATCAACGAAGGCCGTGGTATGTCGGGGAGGCCTCATGGGCCATGGACGAATCTTCCTCTCTGAGGATTTGGCCCGATTCCCAGTTGCTTTTCGTCAATCTGTGGGATGGGAGGACTCATTTCAGTTTTGTTACCTCAGGTGTCCCACCAAAAGAGGAATTCCAAAGCCAAGCCGTGGGGAAGACTGAAGGGACAACCCGAACTATGGTTAAAAATTGGGGCCTAGGGGCAAGGCAAGCCCAATATGCTATCTCTTCATCCAGCCACTGAGTGGCCTTACTTGATTACTGGGCTCAGCCTGAGCGACACAATGTGTGTTTGTGACCAATGTGGCCCACGACCATGGGCGGGGCCTCGTGGGCTACACTGGTTTCAACTACACTGAACGTTGGACAACATGCCAACCACAAGGTTTCTTGCCATGGGGAAGGAGTTCTGATTTCTGCATCACCTTCAACCCTGGGCAGTGATTGGAGATAAGGTCTAGGTTCTCAAACCTGAAAACCGAGGTTGGGAAGACATGACGACCTAAGGCCATGGCGGCTCGATGTGCTCAGTGTGCGGCCAGCTGTCTGGGAGGGTCCAGGGGGTCCAGGCTCAGGCTGTGTCAGAAAGGGCATTAGTGCCCTGGTCAGCCTATGTATTTGGGGTACAGCCAAGGTCGGTGCAGGTTGATCCTCATTTGGGGTTACTGGGTAGCCCCAGAGGACAATGTTTTTCTTCTGGAGGGCCGGCAGAGTGCTGCATTGTAGTTCTGGATTGCCAAACTGGAGGGCTTGTGGGCCAGTAGTCGGACGACAAAAGTCTGAGAACACAAGCTAGGCTTAGGTTTCTGGGTGAGGCCATGGCAGGCACAATCTACAGACCTGAATCGAGATCTCGTGCATCTGAAGTCAGGGCGAGGATCAGACGATCGCTCAGGTTGGAGATTCTGTCCCTGATGGCCCCTTCATGAATGGGGGGGCATAACGAGGCCATGGGTGTTTTCCCACAATGGGAGTTGTGAGAAGCTCCAAACTGCAGAGAGTCTTCTGCAGGACAATTGAGACCTGTTGTTTGGCTCCAGGCCAATGATTCTGAGCAGGTTTCTAAGGATGGATGGCTGGGTAGCCCACCTCGCATTCCAATTGTCTCCTAGCAACAAGACAGGTTAGATCTCCTGGATCTGTGGGGAGCAACCGAAGACGCTGAGTTGAAATGGACACCACTGGGGATGGGTCCTAACATGCTTTTTTGTCTATGGAGACCTTGGAATGAAGCGGTGGCACTGGGGCCCTAAAGGGTTCTCCTAAACAGAGGCTTTGACACAGCTCCATCGTGCAAGTTTCCCATGTGTAGATGAGATGTTTTCTGATGGTTGAGTCAAGAAACAGCTAGATGCTGCTTTTGAAATCCAGGCCTCTGAGGAGAGATGCCTGGAAACCAAACAATGGATCTTATTAGTGCCTAGGGGCCTGTTCTTTCCTTTTTACCTCTGGGGACATCTGTCTATGGGTCTGAGTGCAGGTAGGTGCTCAGTTGGGCTCACATTGCCCCTGTTTTTCCTGGGAAGCCACCACTATTGAGATGGATCAGGGACTTTGGAGGTTTATCCTATTAGAAGGGTTGTGGCCATTGGAATGGGCACACACAATTCCCTTGGAGAGGGCAAGTACAGTCCTGAGGTTCGGCTCCAGGGGCCTGAGCCTGTAGGTTGTGTAGGCCAGGGCTGTTTGGACAGTTGTGTGAAAACACACACCCTCCATGCTAGGGCCCCTGGAACCACACATCAGGATTGTTCCTGCTCTCTCAAAGGGAATTCTTCATATTCCATTGGCCACAACCATATAAATCAGGAGAAATCTCCAATGTCCCTGGGACCATCCCAATATTGTAGGCTGCTCGGAACAAACAGGGGTGATCTGACACTAGCTGAGCAACTAGCTCCACACAGACTCGGAGACAGATGTCCCCAGAGAAGAACATTGAACTGGACAGGCCCCTACGCCCTAATCAGATCCATTGCTTTGGTTTCCAGGCATCTCTTCTCAGAGGCCTGGTTTCCAATACCAGCCTATGGGGTTTCCATAGGCTCCTTCAGAGCAAGTCTTGTCTGCACATTGGAAACTTGCTCGAGGAGCTATGTCAGAACCTCAGAGGCCTGGTTTTCAATACCACCATATGGGGGTTTCCTGAGGCATCAGTCAGAACAAATGTCTTCTCCACATGGGAAACGTGCTCTTTCAAGCTGTGTCAAAACCTCCGGCTAGGAAAATCCTTCAGGGCCCCGGTGCCACCACCTCATTCCAAGGTCTCCATGGACACAATCCCACATTAGGACCCATCTGCAGGAAAGTCTATTTCAACTCAGTGCCCTTGGGTGCTCCCCTAGAGCCAGCAGATCGAACCTATCTTGTCACTAGGAGACAGTTGGAATGTGAGGCGGGCTGGCTAGGCATCCATCTGTAGAAAACTACTCTGAAGTAATTCCATATGGGACGTCCTGGAGCCATCCAACAGGTCACAGCTGTCCTGCAGAAGGAATCCTTGCGCTTTGGAGCACCTCACAACTCCCATCATGGGAAAAGCTCTGTGGCCTCGTGGTGCACTGTCCCCTTCATGAAAGAGCCATCTTGGACAGAAACTCCAACCTGAGCCAACGTCTAATCCTCGCCCTGACTTCAGATGCACGAAATCTTGATTCAACTCTGCAGAGTGTGCCTGCCGAAACCCCGCCTCGAAGCAAAACCTAGCTATTGTTCTCAGACTTCGTCCTCACACTCCGAGCCCACCAGCCCTCCAGTTAGGGAATTCTGGAGAGACACAATGCAGCACTCTGACTGCCCTCCAGAAGAGAAACGTTGTCCTATGGGGCTAACCAGAAACACCAAATGAGGATCAACCTGCATGCCACTTGACTCTACCCCAATTATACAGTTTCGCTTCGGCGTTAATGCCCTGTCTTGCACAGCCTGAGGTCTGAATTTTCAACCGACACCCAGACAGCTGGCTTTTCACTGAGCACATCAGACCCGCCATGGCTTTAGGTCATCATCTCTTTTCAACCTTGGTTTTCAGGCTTCAGAACCTAGACCTTATATATACTCACTACCCAGGGGTGAACGTGATGCAGAAATGAAACTCCTTCTTCCTCAAGGCAAGAAACCTTGTGGTTGGCATGTTTTCCAACGTTCAGTGTAGGAGAATCCAGTGTAGCCCATGAGTCCCCGCCCATGCTTGAGAACCGCAATGGGCACAAACACATTGGGACCCTCAGTATGAGCCCTGTCCTCAAATAAAGCCTCTCAGGGTCTGGACCAAGAACCCGCATTCCCATCCCTAGTCCCCCAATATTAATGAGAGGTTGAGAGTTCTAGTCACCCCTATTCAGGTCTCTGCTCTGGAACCCCTGAGGAAAAAAAATATTGAAGGGTCTCCTCCATCCCCTGAATGAGCCCCAAAACTTGGGATCTGACCAAATCTTAAAAGAGAAAGAATCATCCATGACCAAAGAGGCCATCCCGTCATTCCATGGCCACCATTGACACAAAATCTAGAGACAAAAGCCTGGAGATATGCCTCACACTTGCCCTTTGTTCATAGCCTGATAAATTCTCCTCACGGTCTATAGATCAGGCATGTCATACCTACGTCCCCAAATCTAAGCTGAGTTTGGGTTTTCAGGTTTCTGTCCCCACTGTCCTGGCCCACACACCCTCCAGGCTGGGGCCCCTGGAGCCATGCCTCAGGACTGTGCCTGCCTTCTCCAAGCAAATTCTGCCCATTCCATTGGCCACAACCCTAAAGATTAGGAGAACACTCCAACGTCCCTGAGGCCATCCCAATAGTGTTGGCCACTCAGGGCAAACAGGGTGATCTGTCCCAAGATGAGCAACTACCTCAACTCAGATCCATAGACAGATAACCCCAGAGAAGAAGATTGAACCGGACAGGCACCTAGGCCCTAATCAGATCCATTGCTTTTGATTCCAGGCATCTCTCCTCAGAGGCTTGGTTTCCAATACAAGCATATGTGTTCTTCAGGAGGTACCAGTCTGAACAAATCTCATTTCCACATGGGAAACATGCATTTTGGAGCTGTGTCACAACCTCCAGTTAAGGGAAACCTTCAGGTCCCAGCAGCCAACACCCCATTCCAAGGTCTCCATGGACACAAACCTGCATTATGACCCATCCGCAGGCGAGTCCATTTCAACACATCCCCTTTGGTTGCTCCCCAAAAGAAGCAGATCGAACCTGCTTCACAATAGGAATGTGAGGCGGGCACTCCAGGAATCCATCCTTAGAACCCTGCACTGCCGTGGTTCCGCATGGGACGTCCTGGAGCAATCTGACCGGTCTCGACTGTCCCGTAGAAGGAATCCTTGCCGATTGGAGCAACTTACAATGCCAATCGTGGGAAAGTCTCCATAGCCCCATGATGCCCCCCACCATCATGAGGGGGCCATCCTGAACAGAAACTTCAACCTGAGCCTACGTCTGATCCTCGCCCTGACTTCAGATGCATGAGATTTAGATTTAGCTCTACAGAGTGTGCCTGCCATGATCTTGACCCAAAACCTAAGCCTAGCTTGTGTTCTCTCACTTCCTTCCTCACAATTCTGGCCCACAAGCCCTCCAGTGTGAGAATTCCGTCGCCACAATGCAGCACTCTTCCTTCCCTCCAGAAGAAAAACGTTGCCCCTGGGGCTAACCAGAAATGCCAAATGAGGATCTACCTGCATGCCACTCAACTTTACTCCAATTATACAGTCTAAGCTTGGCAATAATGCCCTGTCTGACACAGCCTGAGCCTAGACCTCCTGGATGACACCCAGAAAGGTGGTGTCACACCTAAGGACTGTGCCAGTGCTCTCCAAGGGAACTCTGCCCGTTTCATTTGCCACAACCTTACAGATTAGGAGAAACCTCCAATTCCCAAGACCAGCCCAATAGTGTTGGCCTCCCCCAACAAACATGGGTGATCTGACACAAGCTGAGCAGTGACCTCCATTCTGAATCTTAGACAGAGACACTCAGAGGAGAATATTGAAAAGGACAGGCCCCTAGACCGTAATCAGATCCATTGCTTTGGATTCCAGGCATTGTTCCCCAGATGCTTGGTTTCCAATACCAGGTTGTGGGGGTTTCAGAACAAATCTCGTCTCTACATGGGAAACTTGCTCTTTGGAGCTGCATCAAAACCTCAGGTTAGGAGAATTCTTCAGGGCAACAGAGCCACTGCCCCATTCCAAGGGATCCATGGACACAAATCCACATCATGACTGATCCTCATGAGAGTCCATTTCAATTCAGCCCCCTCGGTTGTTCCCCCAGTGACAGCAGATCGAATCCTCCTTTTCACTAGGACACAACTGGAATGCAAGTTGGACTGCCCAGGCATCCATCATTAGAACTGTGCTTTGGAGCATTTCTTATGGGACGTCCTTGATCCATCCAAAAGGTCGTGACTGTCCCGCTGACGGAATCCTTGTGGTTTGGAGCATCACACACTCACAAAGTTGGAAATCTTCCATGGTTTCCTGATGCCCCTCCACCTTCATGAAGGGGGCATCATGTACAGAAACTCCAACCTAAGCCAACATCTGATCCTCGCCCTGACTTCAGATGCACGATCTCATTTCAGGTCTGTAGAGTGTGCCTGCCATGTCACCGCTGCGAATTCTAAGCTGAACTTGTGTTCTCAGACTTCTGTCCAAAAACACCTGGCCCACAAGCCCTGAAGTTGGCAATTCTGGAGCCAGAATGCAGCACTCGGCCTGCCCTCCAGAAGAAAATCTTTGCCCTATGGGGCCAACCAGAAACCCCAAATGAGGACCAACCTTCACATCACTCGACTGTACCCCAATTATACAGTCTAGCCTGGGGACTAATGCCCTGCCTGACACAGCCTGAGCCCTGACCTCATGATGGACACAGACATCTGGCCGCACACTAAGTGCATCGGACCCACCATGGCCTTAGGTCGTCATCTCTTACCAACCTCGGTTTTCAGGCTTCAGAATCTAGACCTTATCTCTACTCACTGCCATGCCGTGTACGTGATGCAGAAATCAGAACTCCTCCTTCCCCATGACCAGAAACCCTGTGGTTGGCATGTTGTCCAACGTGCAGTGTAGGAGAAACCAGCATGGCCCATGAGGCCTCAGACATGCTTGAGGGCTGCGATGGGCACAAACACACATTAGGACCCTAAGCATGAACCCTGGCCTCAAGTAAAGCCTCTCCGGGGCTGGACCAAGAGTCCACATATGGAGATTACCATGCCTCTACTCCCCAAACCTTAACCAGTGCTTGAGAAGTCTAGTCACCCCTACTCAGATCTCTTCTCTAGAATCCCTCCTTGGTGGGACACATGAGGTTAAAAAAAAAATAGAGATAGGACTCCTACCGTCCAAAGAATGACCGCAAACACTTGGAATTGGGCCAAATTCACAGAGAGAAATACTCGTCCATGGCTGATGAGGCCATCCTCACATTCCACGGCCACCATTGACACAAAATCCGGAGACAAAAGCCTGAAAAAGCGCCACACATTCGCCCTTTGTTCAAAGCCTAAAAAATTCTCACGGTCTGTAGATCGGGCCTGCCATACCTATGTCCCCAAACCTAAGCCAAGTTTGTGTTTTCAGACTTCTGTCTCCATTGTCCTGGCCCACACACCCTCAAGGCTTGGCCCCATGGAGCCACACCTCAGGACTGTGCCTGCCCTCTCCATGGGAATTCTGCTCATTCCTTTGGCACAACCTGACAGATTAGGAGAAACATCTGAAGTCCCCGAGGCCACCCCAATATTGTAGGATGTGCGGGACAAACAGGGACCATCTGCCACAAGCTGAGCCACTACCTCCAATCAGACCTGTAGATAGATATCCATAGAAAAGAAGATTGAACAGGACAGGCACCTAGGCCCTAAACGAATTCATTGCTTTTGTTTTCATGTATCTCTCCTCAGAGGCCTGGATTCCAATACCAGCACATGGGGGTTTCTGGAGCTACCAATCGGAACAAATCGCATGCCACATGGGAATCATGCTATATGGAACTGTGTCAAAACCTCCAGTTAGGAGAAAATTTCACGTCACTGGAGCCACTGCCCCATTCCAATGTCTCAATGGACACAATCCCACATTATGACCCATCCTCAGGAGAGTCCATTTCAACACAAACCTGGCGGTTGCTCACCCAGTGCCAGCAGATCAAACCTGCTTTGTCACTAGGAGACAATTGGAATGTGAGTTCGTTGCCCAGGTATCCATGTTAGAACTTTGCTCTGGAGAAATTCCTAATGGGGTGTCCTTGATCCATTCAACAGGTCTCAACTGTCCTGCAGAAGGAATCCTTGTGGTTTGCAGCATCACACACTCGCACCGTGGGAAAACCTCCATGGCCTCGTGATGCCTCCACCTTCAGGTAGAGGACATCATGGACAGAAACTCCCGTCTGATCCTCGCCCTGACCTCAGATGCATGAGATCTCAATTCAGCTCTGCAGAGTGTGCCTGCCTTGCCCTCGCCCCAAAACCTAAGCCAGCTCACACTCCTGGCCCACAAGCCTTCCACTTTGGGAATTCTGGAGACAAAATGCAGCACTCTGCCTGCCCTCCAGAAGAGAGATTTTGCCCTAGGGGTCTACCCAGAAACATCAAATGAGGATCAACCTGCAATTCTCTAGACTGTACCCCAATTATACAGTCTAGCCTGGGCACTAATGCCCTGTCTGACACAGCCTGACTGCAGACCTCGTGACCGACACCCAGACACCTGGCCTCACACTGAACACATCGAACATGCCATGGCCTTAGGTCATCATCTCTTCCCAACCTTGGTCTTCAGGCTTCAGAACCTAGACATTATCTCCACTCACAACTAAGTGATGTACGTGATGCAGAAATCAGAACTTCACCTTCCCCATGACCAGAAACCTTGTGGTTGTCATGTTGTCCAACGTTCAGTATATGAGAACCCAGCATGGCCAATGAGGCCTCAGACATGCTTGAGGGCTGCGATGGGCACAAACAGACATTAGGACCCTAAGCATGAACCCTGGCCTCAAGTAAAGCCTCTCCGGGGCTGGACCAAGAGCCTGCATATGGGACTTGCCATGCCCCTACTCCCCCAATCCTAGCCAGAGCTTGAGAAGTCTAGTCATCCTTATTCAGAGCTCTTTTCTAGAATCCCTCTTTGGTGGGACACATAAGGTAAAAAAAAAAAAAAAAAAAAAAAACCAAGATAAAGAAAAAAAAAAAGTAAGGACTCCTACCATCCAAAGAATGACCCAAACACTTGGAATCTGGCCAAATCCACAGAGAGAAATACTCGTCCATGGTCGATGAGGCCAGCCTGACATTCCACGGCCACCATTGACACAAAATCCGGAGACAAAAACCTGAAAAAGCGCCACACACTTGCCCTTTGTCAGAGCCCCCAAAATTCTCAAGGTCTGTAGATCGGGCCTGCCATACCTATGTCCCCAAACCTAAGCCTAGTTTGTGTTTTCAGACTTCTGTCTCCATTGTCCTCACCCACACATTCTAAAGGCTGGGCCCCATGGAGCCACACCTCAGGACTGTGCCTGCCCTCTCCAAGGGAATTCTGCTCATTCATTTGGCACAACCTGACAGATTAGGAGAATCATCCAAAATCTCTGAGGCCATCCCAATAGTGTAGGATGTCCTGGACATACAGGGACCCTCTGGCACAAGCTGAGCCACTACCTCCAATCAGAACTTTAGACAGATATCCATAGAAAAGAATATTGAACAAGACAGGCACCTAGGCCCTAATTGGATCCATTGCTTTTGTTTTCAGGCATCTCTCCTCAGAGGCCTGGATTCCAATACCAGCATAAGGGGGTTTCCAGAGCTACCTATCAGAAAAAATCTCGTCTCCACATGGGAATCTTGCTCTATGGAGCTCTGTCATAACCTCCAGTTAGGAGAAAACTTCAGGTCACTGGAGCCACTGCCCCATTTGAATATCTCCATGGACACAATCCCAAATTATGACCCATCCTCAGGAGAGTCCATTTCAACTAAACCCCCTCGGTTGCTACTCCAGAGCCAGCAGATTGAACCTGCCTTGTCGCTAGGAGACAATTGAAATGCGAGTTGGGCTCTTCAGGCATCCATCCTTAGAACCCTGCTCTTGCGTCGTTCCTTATGGGACATCCTTGAGCCATCCAACAGGTCTTGACTGTCCCACAGGAGTCCTTGTGCATGGACCACCTAACAACTCATATCATGGAAAGCTTCCAAGGTCACATGATGCCCCCAATCTTCATGAAGGCAGATCATGGAAAGAAACTCCAACCTGAGCCAACAGCTGATCTTCGCCTTGACTTCAGATGCACGAGATCTTGATTCAGCTCTTCAGAGTGTACCTGCTGTGCCCTCACCCCAAAACCTAAGCGTAGCTAGTGTTCTCCGACTTCCGTCCTCACTCTCCTGGACCACACGCCCTCTATTTTGGGATTTCTGATGACACAGTGCTGCACTCTGCCTGGACTCTAGAAGAAAAATATTGCCCTATGGGTCTACCCAGAAACCTCAAATGAGGATAAACCTGCACGTCACTCAACTGTACACCAATTATATAGTCTAGCCTGTGCACTAATGCCCTGTCTGACAGAACCTGAGGCCTGAATTCCCAACCGACACCCAGACAGCTTGCAGTACACTGAGAACATCTGAACCGCCATGGCCTTAGGTCGCCATCTCTTTCCAACTTCGGTTGTCAGGCTACAGAATCCTAGACCTTATCTCTACTCACTTCCCATGGGTGAACGTGATGCAGAAATCAGAACTCCTCCTTCCCTCTCGCCAGAATCTTGTGGTTGGCATCTTGTCCAACGTTCAGTGTAGGACCCCTGTAAGGCCTACAGGGGTAGTAGTAGGGCCCCTGAGGGAAGTGTAGGGTCCCTGAGGCCCTGCCTATGCTTAAGAGCTGCGGTGGGCTCAAACACACATTGGGACCCTCAGTTTGAGCCCTGTCCTCAAGTAAAGCCTCTCAGTGGCTGGACCATGAGCCCGCATATGGGGCCTGCCATGCCCCAAGTCTCCCAATCTTAACCAGAGGTAGAGACATCTAGTCACCCCTACTCAGGGCTCTGCTCTGGAATCCCTCTTTGGTGGGACATTTGAGGTAAATAAACACAGAAAGGACTCCTCCCACTCACAGAATGACCCCAATCACTTGGGATTGGGCCATCCCAAGTGATTGGGGTCCAGAGAGAAAGACTCGTCCATGGCCCATGAGGCCAGCCCGACATTCCACGGCCACTATTGACACAAAATCCAGAGACATAAGCTTCAGCAAGCGTTCACACTCACCCTTAGGTCATAGCCCAAAAAATTCTCCTCATAGTCTGTAGATTGGGCCTGCCATACCTAGGTCCCCAAACCTAAGCTGAGTTTGTGTTTTCAGACTTCTATCCTGACATCCCTGTCCCACACACCCTCCAGACTGAGGCCCCTGGAGCCACACCTCAGGACTGTGCCTGCCCTCTCCAAGGAAATTCTTCCCATTCCATTGGCCACAACCCTACATATAAGGAGAAACCTCCAAAGTCCCAGAGGCCATTCCAATAGTGTAGGCCACCCAGGACAAAGAGGGGCGATCTCTCACAAGCTGAGCAATGACGTCAACTCACCCGTAGACAGATAACCCAAGAGAAGAAGATTAAACTGGACTGGCCCCTAGAATGTAATTGGTTCCATTGCTTTTTTTTCTAAGCATCTCTCCTCAGAGGCCTGTTTTCCAATACCAGCATATGGGGGATTCCAGAGATACCAATCAGAACAAATCTTGTCTTCACATGGGAAACTTATCCTTTGGAGCTCTGTAAAAGCCTCCAGTTAGGAGAAACCTTCAGGTAGCCGGAGCAACCGCCCTATTCCAAGGTCTCCATGGACACATACCCGCATTATGATCATTCGGCAGGAGAGTACATTTCAACTCAGCCCCGTCGATTACTCCCCCAGAGGCAGAATATCAAACCTGCCTTGTCGCTAGGAGACAACTGGAATGCAAAGCAGACTCTCTAGGCATCCATCCTTGGAATCCTGCTCTGGCGCCGTTCCGTATGGGATGTCCTGGAGCCTTCCAACAGGTCTTGACTGTCCCACAGAAGGAATCCTTGCAGATTGGAGCATCTCACAACTCCTATCGTGGGAAAACCTACATGGCCTCATGAGATGCTCCCCTTTATAAAGGGGCCATCATGGACAGAAACTCCAACCTGAGCCAACTTCTGATGCATTGCTTTGGTTTCTAGGTATCTCTACTCAGAGGCCTGGTTTCCAATATCAGAATATGGGGGTTTCCTAAGGAAACAATCAGAACAGATCTCATCTCCACATGGGAAACTTGCTCTTTGGAGCTGTGTCAATACCTCAGGTTAGGAGGATCCTTCAGGGCGCTGGCACCATGGCCCAATCCCAAGGTCTCCAAGGACACAAACTTACATTATGATCCATTCTCAGGAGAGTCCATTTCAAATCAGCCCCCTCGGCTGCTCACCCAGAGCCAGCAGATCAAACCTTCCTTGTCACGAGGAGACAGTTAGAATGGGAGTCGGGCTTCCCAGGCATCCATCCTTAGAACCCTGCTCTGGAGAACTTCTTTATGGGACGTCTTGAATCCAACCAACCTGTCTTGACTGTCTCGCAGAATGAATCCTTGTGGTTTGAAGCATCACACAATAACACTGTGAGAAAACCTCCATTTCCTCATGATGCCCCACACCTTCATAAATGGGCCATCACGGACAGAAACTCCATCCTAAGCCAAAGTCTGATCCTCGCCCTGAATTCAGAAGCATGAGATCTCGATTCAGCACTTGAGAGTGTGCCTGCTGGGCCCTCGCCCCGAAACCTAACCCTAACTTGTGTTCTCAGCCTTCCGTCCTCAGAATCCTGGCCACACCCCTCCAGTTTGGAAATTCTGGAGACACAATGCAGCACTCTGCCTGCCCTCCAGAAGAAAAATGTTGCCCTATAGGGCTAACCAGAAACGCCAAATGAGTAACAACCTGCATGCCACTCGACCATACCCCAATTATACAGTCTAGCCTGTGCACTAAAGCCCTGTCTGACACAGCCTGAGGGCAGACCTCCAGTCCAACACCCAGACAGCTGGCCATACACAGAGCATATCACACCCACAATGGCTTTAGGACATCATCTCTACCCAACCTCAATTTTCACCTTCAGAACCTAGACCTTATTTCCACTCACTGCTCAGGAGTGAATGTGATGCAAGAATCAGAACTTCTCCTTCGCCTTGGCAAGAAACCTAGTGGTTGGCATGTTGTCCAATGTTCATTGTAGGAGAAAGCAGCATGGACTATGAGGCCCCACCTATCCCTGAGGGCCACAATTTGCACAAACACACATTGTGACCCTCAGCGTGAGCCGTATCCTCATGTAAAGCCTCTTAGTGACTGGAACAACAGCCCACATATGGGGCTTGCCAAGCCCCTAGTCCCCAATCTCAACCAGAGTTCGAGATGTCTAGTCACCCCTACTCAGGGCTCTACTCGGGAATCCCTCTTTGGTGGGACACCTGAGGTAAAAAAAAAAAAATGCAGAAAGGACTCTTCCCATCCACAGAATGATCCCAACCACTTGGGATCAGGCCAAATCACCAGAGAAAGAATTGTCCATGGCCCTTGAGGACACCCCGACATTCCACGGCCACCATTGACACAAAATCCAGAGACAAAACCCTGAGCAAGCGCCACATACTCGCCCTTTGTTCATAGCCCGGAAAATTCTCACGGTCTGTAGATCGAGCCTTCATACATACATCCCCAAACCTAAGGTGAGTTTGTGTTTTCAGACTTCTGTCCCCACAGTTTTGGCCCACACACCATCCAAGCTGGGGCCCCTGGAGCCACATCTCAGGACTGTGACTTCCCTCTCCAGGGGAATTCTGCCATTTCCATTGGCCACAACCCTATAGATTAGGAGAATCCTCCAAACTCCCACAGGCCATCTGAATTGTGTTGGCTGCCCAGGACAAACTGGGATGATCTTTCACAAGTTAGGAAACCAACCACTCAGACCCAGAGACAGATATCCCCATAGAATAAGATTGAACTGGAAGGGCACTTAGGCCCTAATTAGATCCATTGCTTTTGATTCCAGTCATCTCTCCTCAGAGGCCTGGTTTCCAATACCAGCATATGGGAGATTCCTTAGGCACTCATCAAAACAATTCTCTTCTCTACATAGGAAACATACTCTTTAGAGCTCCATCAAAACCTCCGGTTATGAACATCCCTCAAGGCCCCGGATCAAGCACCCCATTCCAAGGTCTACATGGACACAAATGCACATTATGATAATCCTCAACTCACCCATTTCAACACACCCGCCTCGGTTGCTCCCCTAGATCCAGCAGATCGAACTTGCCTTGGCTCTATGAGACACCTGGAATGGGAGGCAGGCTGCCCAGGCATCCATCCTTAGAACCCTGCTCTGGATAACTTCCTTATGGGATGTCCTGGAGCAATCCAACAGGTCTCGACTGTCCCACAGAAGAAATCATTGTGGTTTGGAGCATCTCACAATTCCCATCGTCGGAAAACCTCCATGTCCTCGTGACACCCTCCCCTTCATGAAGGTGCCGTCATGGACAGAAACTCCGACCTAAGAAAACGTCTGATCCTAGCTCTGTCTTCAGGTATACGGGATCTCGAATCATCTCTGCAGAGGGGGCCTGCCTTCCCTTCACCCCGAAATCTAAGTCTGGCTTGTGTTCTCAGAATTTTTTCCTCACACTCCTGGCCCACAAGCCTTCCAGTTTGGGAATGCTGGAACCACTATGTGGCACTCTGTCTTCCCTCCAGAAGAAAAACGTTGCCCTCTGGGGCTACCCAGTAACCACAAATGAGTACCATCCTGCACGAAACTCGACTGCACCCCAATGATACAGTCTAGCCTGGGCACTTATTCCCTGTCTTCCACAGCCTGAGCCTGCACCTCCCAACCCACACTCAACAGCTGGCCGAACACTGAGCACATCAGACACACCATGGCCTTAGGGCTTCATCTCTTCC